>NC_091993.1:41747524-42047524 GCF_044704955.1 Pristiophorus japonicus | reverse complement strand
ACATTACAACAGTGACTACATTTTAAAAGGTACTTCATTGTCTGTAAAGCACTTTGGGACATCCTGAGGCTGTGAAAGGTGCTATATAAATGCAAATCTTTCTAGATGGTGTATCTTTAACATGTATTTTAAAAATGCAGAATCTCTAGTAACCCTATGATATGGAAACACTTGCTGATGACACCATTAGAGTGTCATCTCATTTCTTTGTTGGTTCCAATTAGCACAAGAAACACAAAACTTTAGCTCGTTGTTTTGCCAATACTCATTATCTAACACACACACTTGTCTTTGACGGACAGTTTGCGTAGATTCGCATGGCAGCTTCAGCACCCTCTGATAAGGTGCAGTATGTGCTCTTGCAAATTAAAAAAGCTGAAATTAGCCTCTTGTATCAGCTTTCCCTTTCATTACAACAACAAAAAATGGACACGTCAAATTGATGCATTTATCAAAACTCAATCTTCTGAGAGCTGCACTAAAAACCGATTGAAATAGATTTTTGTTTGAAACCTATGACACTACATCCAGAAAATGGGCTTGTTTTCCAGGTTTTGTTACATTAGGTGTAACTGATAAGTGCGTGTAATCTTTCTAAGTGGATATGGATGTGTGTCAGCCCATGGCTGTGAGTAACACCCTTGCCTCTGAGTCAGAAGGTTGTGGGTTCAAGTCCCACTGCAGAGACCCAAGCACACAAATCTAGGCTGACACTCCAGTGCAGTACCGAGGGAGTGCTGCTCTGTCAGAGGTGCCGTATTTTGGATGAGTCATTAAACTGAGGTCTGCGCTCTCAGGTGGACGTAAAAGATCCTCTGGCACTATTTTGAAGAAAAGCGCGGGATTTATCCCTGGTGACCAGGCACAGTACTTCATTGGCTGTAAAGTGTTTTGGGATGGCCGGTGGTTGTGAAAGATGCTATAGAAGTGCAGGTCTTTGAGAAGGGTCCCAAATATAGTGTGGTTTTCATACCGGGTATCACAGACCTTTCAGCACATAGTTACTTCCAACATAAACACTTGGTTAAACAGTAGAGTATAGACTTGATTTTGCTGAATCCTAAAGGGTGCACTGTGTCCGATTTCTAATAAGTGTGAGTATTGGTGAACCTTGGGGAGTGAAAGTCATGAGATTGTAAAGCTTGTGCTTCGATTGTCACATCGAATCAAATTGCTGAGAACCAGAGAAAGACAGTCCCTGGGGACCAGCAATGCCTCCGACTTCGTTACACCCCAAATTCTTTTCAATTTGGGATACACCAGGGGCTGGTTTATCATTTAATGGCTATTCAATGGAAGGGCTCCACCCCCATGCCCTGTATCATTCTAAGTAAGCTGGCCTCCTAACCAGCAGTGAACTTCTAACATTTCCTGTTTTTTAAAAAAAAACACGAACTATTCTCTCTGACTGGTGTCGAACCGTCCCTGTTTTGTGATGTAAGCAATGTTATCTCTGCTGGGATATAGGCAGAACAAGCAGTTTCCTGAGAGCCTCTGGCCTCCAGAGGGGGAGAGAGAGAGAGAGAGAACTGGGAGTGGATGGCAGTAAACACAGAACCAGTAACAAGTACTCCGCACTACAGGGTTACTGTCTGACTTTTATTTATTTGATATAACATATTCCATTCCATCGTTTTCAGTCTGATAGCAGTGTCTCCTCTCATCTGAAGCGGAGAGAGAGAGAGATTATTTTCTCTTGGCTAATCTTTGCTTTGAGTTATTTTTTTGCATCTTCTGAATCTGTTCTGTATGTGTTAACCTCATTGGTTTATTTAATAGTTTCTGAGTACAGGTTGAACCACCCTTAACGGCCACCCTCGGGACCTGGGCCTGTGCTGGATGAGGGATTTTGCCAAATGAGGTCATCGGAGGGGGAGGGGGGGTAGGAGGAGGTTGTCCGAGGTCGGGGGGAGGGAAGAGGAGGAGGAGGTCGTCGGGGGGGGGGGGGAAGAAGAGGAGGTCACCTGAGGTCGGGGGGAGAGAGGAGGAGGTCACCTGAGGTCGGGGGGGAGAGGAGGAGGTCACCTGAGGTCGGGGGGGGAGAGGAGGAGGTCACCTGAGGTCGGGGGGGAGAGGAGGAGGTCACCTGAGGTCGGGGGGGGAGAGGAGGAGGTCACCTGAGGTCGGGGGGGAGAGGAGGAGGTCACCTGAGGCCGGGGGGGGGGAGAGGAGGCGGTCACCTGAGGTCGGGGGGGGGAGAAGAGGAGGAGGTCACCTGAGGTCGGGGGGGGGGGGGAAGAGGAGGAGGTCACCTGAGGTCGGGGGGGGAAGAGGAGGAGGTCACCTGAGGTCGGGGGGGGGAAGAGGAGGAGGTCACCTGAGGTCGGGGGGGGAAGAGGAGGAGGTCACCTGAGGTCGGGGGGGGGAAGAGGAGGAGGTCACCTGAGGTCGGGGGGAAGAGGAGGAGGTCATCTGAGGTCGGGGGGGGAAGAGGAGGAGGTCATCTGAGGTCGGAGGAGGAGGAGGTCACCTGAGGTCGGGGGGAGAGGAGGTCACCTGAGGTCGGGGGGAGAGGAGGATGAGGTCACCTGAGGTCGGGGGGGGAAGAGGAGGAGGTCACCTGAGGTCGGGGGGGAGGAGGAGGAGGTCACCTGAGGTCAGGGAGGAGGAGGAGGAGGAGAAGAAGGAGAAGGAGGAGGAGAAGAAGAAGGAGAGGTTGGCGGCCCAAGTGGGCCCCGAAGAGTCATAAGAACATAAGAATTAGGAACAGGAGTAGGCCATCTAGCCCCTCGAGCCTGCTCCGCCATTCAACAAGATCATGGCTGATCTGGCCGTGGACTCAGCTCCACTTACCCGCCTCTCCCCATAACCCTTAATTCCCTTATTGGTTAAAAATCTATCTATCTGTGATTTGAATACATTCAATGAGCTAGCCTCAACTGCTTCCTTGGGCAGAGAATTCCACTCCAACGAGTAAAGACCCAGTCTGTTCAATCTATCATCATAAGGTAACCCTCTCATCTCTGGAATCAGCCTAGTGAATCGTCTCTGTACCCCCTCCAAAGCTAGTATATCCTTCCTTAAGTAAGGTGACCAAAACTGCACGCAGTACTCCAGGTGCGGCCTCACTAATACCCTATACAGTTGCAGCAGGACCTCCCTGCTTTTGTACTCGTCCCCCTCGCAATGAAGGCCAACATTCCATTCACCTTCCTAATTACCTGCTGCACCTGCAAACTAACATTTTGGGGTGTCCTTGGAGATGGAGCACGCGATGTCCACCGGTACGCTCGCGGCTTTCCGCGAGAGGTGGGCACCGGAGGGACTGGAGTGCATCATCACGCCCGGCAACCAAATTTTAATTTGATTTTACGTTTTAAAGTTCAATTTGTTTTAATTGCCGGTGCTTTTAGTGTCCCCTTCCCTTTTATAGGGGGCACTGGGGAAAAATTGTGATTTTAGTGCCCAAAAAAAAACCAAAAAAAAGGAAAAAAAGGGCCTTGTAAATGTCTGGTGTGTCACCCAGGTCGGGTGGCACGGTTTAATGTTTTATGTTTTGCAGGTAGACTCTAAAAGAGTTTCATGCCAAAAGAGTTTCATGCACAAGGACCCCCAGGTCCTTCTGCACCGCAGCATGTTGTAATTTCTCCCCATTCAAATAATATTCCCTTTTACTGTTTTTTTTTCCCAAGGTGGATGACCTCACATTTTCCGACATTGTATTCCATCTGCCAAACCTTAGCCCATTCGCTTAACCTATCTAAATCTCTTTGCAGCCTCTCTGTGTCCGCTTTCCCACTAATCTTTGTGTCATCTGCAAATTTTGTTTCACTACACTCTGTCCCCTCTTCCAGGTCATCTATGTATATTGTAAACAGTTGTGGTCCCAGCACCGATCCTTGTGGCACACCACTAACCACCGATTTCCAACCCGAAAAGGACCCATTTATCCCGACTCTCTGCTTTCTGTTAGCCAGCCAATTCTCGATCCATGCTAATACATTTCCTCTGACTCTGCGTACCTTTATCTTCTGCAGTAACCTTTTGTGTGGCACATTATCGAATGCCTTTTGGAAATCCAAATACACCGCATTCATCGGTACACCTCTATCCACCATGCCCGTTATATCCTCAAAGAATTCCAGTAAATTAAACAAACATGATTTCCCCTTCATGAATCCATGTTGCGTCTGCTTGATTGCACTATTCCTATCTAGATGTCCCGCTATTTCTTCCTTAATGATAGCTTCAAGCATTTTCCCCACTACAGATGTTAAACTAACCGGCCTATAGTTACCTGCCTGTTGTCTGTCCCCTTTTTTAAACAGAGGCATTACATTAGCTGTTTTCCAATCTGCTGGTACCTCCCCAGAGTCCAGAGAATTGTGGTAGATTATAACGAATGCATCTGCTATAACTTCCGCCATCTCTTTTAATACCCTGGGATGCATTTCATCAGGACCAGGGGACTTGTCTACCTTGAATCCCATTAGCCTGTCCAGCACTACCCCGGCTAGTGATAGTGATTATCTCAAGGTCCTCCCTTCCCACATTCCCGTGACCAGCAATTTTTGGCATGGTTTTTGTGTCTTCCACTGTGAAGACTAAAGCAAAATAATTGTTTAAGGTCTCAGCCATTTCCACATTTCCCATTATTAAATCCCCCTTCTCATCTTCTAAGGGACCAACATTTACTTTAGTCACTCTTTTCTGTTTTATATATCGGTAAAAGCTTTTACTATCTGTTTTTATGTTTTGCGCAAGTTTATTTTCGTAATCTATCTTTCCTTTCTTTTTCTTTTTTAGTCATTCTTTGCTGTCGTTTAAAATTTTTCCAATCTTCTAGTTTCCCACTAACCTTGACCACCTTATACGCATTGGTTTTTAATTTGATACTCTCCCTTATTTCCTTGGTTATCCCTTCTCTTACCGCCCTTCTTTTTCACTGGAATATATTTTTGTTGAGCCCTATGAAAGAGCTCCTTAAAAGTCCTCCACTATTCCTCAATTCTGCCACCGTTTAGTCTGTGTTCCCAGTCTACTTTAGCCAACTCTTCCCTCATCCCACTGTAGTCCCCTTTGTTTAAGCATAGTATGCTCGTTTGAGACACTACTTCCTCACCCTCAATCTGTATTACAACTTCAACCATACTGTGATCACTCATTCTGAGAGGATCTTTTACTAGGAGATCATTTATTATTCCTGACTCATTGCACAGGACCAGGTCTAAGATAGCTTGCTCCCTTGTAGGTTCTGTAACATACTGTTCTAAGAAACAATCCCGTATGCATTCTATGAATTCCTCCTCAAGGCTACCCTGTGCGATTTGATTTGACCAATCGATATGTTTGGTTAAAATCCCCCGACCCGACTCCCCCGAGGGAGTGCTGTGGGGAGGAGTGGCCGGACGGAGGACTGTAGCTGCAGGAGTTTCAGCAGGGCGATGAGGAGGAGGCAGCCGATTTGAGGAGAAAGATTATATTGGTGAGTAGGATTTTAACGGTCGCGTTCTGCGCATGCGCCGCCCGCTGGCCGGGAATGGTCCCGGACGAGGGGTGGTGCCGGATAAGTGAGTCCCGGATAAGAGAGGTTCAACCTGTATTGAAATATATCGCAGGCGTCAGATGATGTGTAATTGCATTGATGAGGCAAAGAATTGGATAACTGAATCTTGGAACCAATTGCATGGAGGCAGAAATGTTAGTTTACACGGATACTGAAACCGTTTGCAGTGCTGTAAGATTTACTATCGGGCGTTTAAAGTGGATCAGAATGAAAGCCCAAGGTTAATGAAGATTGCAACTAATGTGAAGCGACGTAAATGTGTGTGTGTGTGTCCCCAAACCAATGAAGAAGCTGAGACTTGCTCATTCCAAGGCAATGGGCATTAAGGTTTTCCTGTAGACACCAAATAACATTTGCAAAATGCTGGAAATCAAACACAAATAGAAATAGCACCTTTCATGATCAGCTGCTGTCTTAAAGCGCTTCAGAGCCAATGAAGTACTTTTGGAGTGTAGTCACTGTTGTAATGTAGGGAACGTGGCAGCTAATTAGCGCACAGCAAGCTCCCATAAGCAGCAATATGATAATGACCAGATCATCTGTTTTTGTTACATTGGTTGAGGGATAAATATTGGCCAGGACACTGGGATAATTCCCTTCTTCGAAATAGTGCCATGGGATCTTTTTCGTCCACCTGACAGGGCAGACGAGGCCTCGGTTTGTGCTGAAGTCTCTTGAGTTGGACTTGAACCCACAACCTTCTGACTGAGGTGAGAGTGTTACCAGTGAGCCACGGCTGATACTGATTGTTTCGGAGAAACCTTTGGCTTTAATCTGTCTACTCTGGCACTATTTTGAAGAAGAGCAGGGGAGTTCTCCCTGGGGCCAATATTTATCCCTCAATCAATATAACTAAAACAGACTATCTGGTCATGATCACATTGCTGTTTATGGGAGCTTGCTGTGCGCAAGTTGGCTGCTGCATTTCCTACATTACAACAGTGACTGCACTACAAAAGTGCTTTATTAGCTGTAAATGCTTTGGGATGACGTGAAAGACACTATATAAATGCAAGTCTTTCTCTTGAATTGTTGCGGATGCAGACAGTGTATTTGTTTTTTTTCCACACCCATCAGAACTGACCATTTTTTAAGCTGCTTGTATCCCAGGTTGACCAGAGAGTGCATGAGGCAGGTAACTTGAATTAGAATTGGCCGCACTCACTTGAAGCGTTTCATTGGCTGTAAAGCGCTTTGAGACGTCCAGTGGTCGTGAAAGGTGCTATATAAATGCAAGTCTTTTTTTTCTTTTTGGGTGTTAAATCTTTGCAGGGAAACTGGATGGTGAGAAATCGAACACCTGGAACAGAATCGTCCTGAACATTTGTCCATTTTCTCTCAAGTGATTGATTTAACACTCGGGGCAAAAGGGAATGTATTCTGGCTGTGCTCCAATGATAACTGGAAATAAAGTAGAACATACTTGGGGCAAATGATGGTTTACCCAGTGCCTTGCTGTAATTTAAAGAGCCATATGGTTTCTGAATTTGAAAATAACATTGGTGATTCTATAGGGCAGCATTAAACATTTAATCCCATAAGATGTCCTGACATTTATTTGAGATTTCAGAAGTGGGCTGATCCACCAACACAATCCTATTCAATGGCCCTGTGCAGCATTTAAAGATCTCGGCATTCTCAGTTACACTAATCTCATTCAGTACTTTAATTGAGGTGTAGGTGCATAGGTTCCCAGGGTATGGAAAATGGTTCATGGTGTCCAGGGCTGCGCTGTGGATCTTGATGACTGGGGGGGCAGTGCTGTGTGGCGGGGTCAGGTTGATGGAGGACATTTGTCTTATGGATGTTTAATGTAAGGCCTATGTTTTCGTACACCTCGGTGAAGATGTTGACGATTGCTTGGAGTTCAGCCTCTGTGCGCAGACGCAAGCGTCGTTCGCATACTGTAGTTTGATGACAGAGGATGGGACGACCTTGGATCTAGCCTGGAGGCAATGAAGGTTGAACAGGTTCCCACTGGTTCTATAGTTTAGTTCCACTCCAGCGGGGAGCTTGTTGAGAGTGAGATGGAGCATTGCAGCAAGGAAGATCGAGAAGAGCATTGGCTCGATGACGCAGCCTTGTTTGACCCCGGTCCGCACGTGGATTGGGTCTGTGGTAGGTCCATTGGTCAGCATCACGGCTTGCATGTCGTCGTGGAGCAGGCGGAGGATGATGACAAACTTGATAAACTGCAACATCCCCACCGGCACCTGGGAATCCCTGGCCCGAGACCGCCCTAAATGGAGGAAGTGCATCCGGGAGGGTACTGAGCACCTCGTGTCTCGTCGCCGAGAGCATGCAGAAAACAAGCACAGACAGCGGAAGGAGCGTGTGGCAAACCAGACTCCCCACCCCCCACCCTTTCCTTCAAACACTGTCTGTCCCACCTGTGACAGAGACTGTTTTTCCTGTATTTGTGTACAGCCACCTGAGAATCCATTTTTAGAGTGGAAGCAAGTCTTCCTCCATTTCGAGGAACTGCCTATGATGATGTGCATTGAATAATGATTCTATCCAAATGTAATGTAAATATTTACTCACTAGGAATATATACACTGAGCTAACATTTTAAAAAGTTGCGTGATTACATTTTTTTCGATGCGATTGGAGAAATATTTCTCATCTTGAAATCATCTCGTCTTTTTTACTTGCCTTCTGTTTTGGCAATGGTTAATAATAAACACACAAAATGCTGGAAATCTCAGCGGGTCAGGCTGCATCTGTGGAGAGAAACAGAGTTAACGTTTCAGGGCTGTGACCCTTCGTCAGAAACGTTAACTCTGATTCTCTCCACAGATGCTGCCTGACCCGCTGAGATTTCCAGCATTTTCTGTGTTTATTTCAGATTCCAGCATCTGCTGTATTTTGCTCTGGCAATGGTCACCTCTGCTACAGTAAGGTTGCAATGTGCTGGGACCCCTCTCTAAACTGGTCATCTTTATGGTAAGTGAGTGTTAGAGGCTGTTTGACTTTCGGTTTATTTGGGAAATGATCACAGTGATACATATTGGAAGTCCAGTCTCTTTCATTAGTGCTGTTGGATGGAGACAGTTTTAGGTTGAATTTAATGCTTGCCAATAGAAGTTAAATGGTTGCTATTCCCACCGCTGGTAACTGCTATTGTCATAACCTCAGGACATCCCAACGTGCTTTACAGGCAATGAAATACTTTTGAAGTGTCACTGCTTTACGAAGAAAACTTAACAACCAATTTGAATTGAGAGTAGGAATCGCAGGATAGCTCAGATGAATACGTGGCTTGAGGAGTGGTGCACAAGGAGGGATTCAAATTCCTGGGACATTGGAACCGGTTCTGGGGGAGGTGGGACCAGTACAAACCGGATGGTCTGCACCTGGGCAAGACTGGAGCCAATGTCCGAGGGGGAGTGTTTGCTAGTGCTGTTGGGGAGGAGTTAAACTAACATGGCAGGGGGATGGGAACCTATGCAGGGAGACTGAGGGAAGTAGAATGGGGGCAGAAACAAAAGATAGAAAGAAGAAAAGTAAAATTGGAGGGCAGAGAAACCCAAGGCAAAAATCAAAAAGAGCCACATTACAGCAAAATTCTAAAGGGGCAAAGTGCGTTAGAAAGACAAGCCTGAAGGCTCTGTGCCTCAATGCGAGGAGTATTCGGAATAAGGTGGACGAATTCACTGCGCAGATAGCAGTTAACAGATATGATGTAATTGGCATCACGGAGACATGGCTCCAGGGTGACCAAGGCTGGGAACTCAACATCCAGGGGTATTCAACATTTAGGAAGGATAGACAGAAAGGAAAAGGAGGCTGAGTGGCATTGCTGGTTAAAGAGGAAATTAATGCAATAGTAAGAGAGAATATTAGCTTGGATGATGTGGAATCTGTATGGGTGGAGCTACAGAATACCAAAGGGCAGAAAACACTATTGGGAGTTGTGTACAGACCACCAAACAGTAGTAGTAGTAAGGTTGGGGACAGCATCAAACAAGAAATTAGGGATGCATGCAATAAAGGTACAGCAGTTATCATGGGGGACTTTAATCTACATATTGATTGGGCTAACCAAACTGGTAGCAATGCGGTGGAGGAGGATTTCCTGGAGTGTATTAGGGATGGTTTTGTAGACCAATATGTCGAGGAACCAACTAGGGAGCTGGCCATCCTAGACTGGGTGATGTGTAATGAGAAAGGACTAATTAGCAATCTTGTGCGAGGCCCCTTGGGGAAGAGTGACCATGATATGGTAGAATTCTTTATTAAGATGGAGAGTGACACAGTTCATTCAGAAACTAGGTTCCTGAACTTAAGGAAAGGTAACTTCGATGGTTTGAGGCGTGAATTGGCTAGAACAGACTGGCAAATGTTACTTAAAGGGTTGACGGTGGATGGGCAATGGCAAACATTTAAAGATCAATGGATGAACTTCAGCAATTGTACATTCCTATCTGGCGTAAAAATAAAACGGGGAAGGTGGCTCAACCGTGGCTAACAAGGGAAATTAAGGATAGTGTTAAATCCAAGGAAGAGGCAAAAAAATTGGCCAGAAAAAGCAACAAACCTGAGGACTGGGAGAAATTTAGAATTCAGCAGAGGAGGACAAAGGGTTTAATTAAGAAGGGGAAAATAGAGTACGAGAAGAAGCTTGCCGGGAACATAAAACTGACTGCAAAAGCTTCTATAGATAAGTGAAGAGAAAAAGATTAGTGAAGACAAACGTAGGTCCCTTGCTGTCTGATTCAGGTAAATTTATAATGGGGATCAAAGAAATGGCAGACCAATTGAACAAATACTTTGGTTCTGTCTTTATGAAGGAAGACACAAATAATCTTCCGGAAGGACTAGGGGACCGAGGGTCTAGTGAGAAGGAGGAACTGAAGGATATCCTTATTAGTCAGGAAATTGTGTTAAGGAAATTGATGGGATTGAAGGATGATAAATCCCTGGGGCCTGAGTCTGCATCCCAGAGTACTTAAGGAAGTGGCCCTAGAAATAGTGGATGCATTGGTGATCATTTTCCAACAGTCTATCGATCAGTTCCTATGGACTGGAGGGTAGCTGATGTAACACCACTTTTTTAAAAAGGAGGGAGAGAGAAAGCGGGTAATTATAGACCGGTTAGCCTGACATCAGTAGTGGGGAAAATGTTGGAATCAATTATTAAGGATGAAAAATAGCATTTGGAAAGCAGTGACCGGATCGGTCCAAGTCAGCAAAGATTTATGAAGGGGAAATCATGCTTGACAAATCTTCTGGAATTTTTTGAGGATGTAACGAGTAGAGTGAATGAGGGAGAACCAGTGGATGTGGTGTATTTGGACTTTCAAAAGGCTTTTGACAAGGTCCCAAGAGACTTGTGCAAAATCAAAGCACATGGTATTGGGGGTAATATACTGACATGGATAGAGAACTGGTTGGCAGACAGGAAGCAGAGAGTCGGGATAAACGGGTCCTTTTCAGAATGGCAGGCAGTGACTAGTGGAGTGCTGCAGGGCTCAGAGCTGGGATCCCAGCTCTTTACAATATACATCAATAATTTGGATGAAGGAATTGAGTGTAATATCTCCAAGTTTGCAGATGACACTAAACTGGGTGGCAGTGTGAGCTGTGAGGGGGACACTAGGAGGCTGCAGGGTGACTTGGACAGGTTAGGTGAATGGGCAAATGCATGGCAGATGCAGTATAATGTGGATAAATGTGAGGTTATCAACTTTGGGGGCAAAAACGCGAAGACAGAATATTATCTGAATGGCGGCAGATTAGGAAAAGGGGAGGTGCAACGAGACTTGGGTGTCATGGTTCGGGTGTCATGGTTCATCAGTCATTGAAAGTTGGCATACAGGTACAGCAGGCAGTGAAGAAGGCAAATGGTATGTTGGCCTTCATAGCTAGGGGTTTGAGTATAGGAGCAGGGAGGTCTTACTGCAGTTGTACAGGGCCTTGGTGAGGCCTTACCTGGAATATTGTGTTCAGTTTTGGTCGTCTAATCTGAGGAAGGACGTTCTTGCTATTGAGGGAGTGCAACGAAGGTTCACCAGACTGATTCCTGGGATGGCAGGACTGACATATGAGGAGAGACTGGATCAACTGGGCCTTTATACATTGGAGTTTAGAAGGCTGAGAGGGGATCTCATAGAAACATATAAAATTCTGATGGGACGGGACAGGTTAGATGTGGGTAGAATGTTCCCGATGTTTTGGAAGTCCAGAACCAGGGGACACAGTCTTAGGATAAGGGGTAGGCCATTTAGGACTGAGATGAGGAGAAACTTCTTCACTCAGAGAGTTGTTAACCTGTGGAATTCCCTACCGCAGAGAGTTGTTGATGCCAGTTCATTGGATGTATTCAAGAGGGAGTTAGATATGGCCCTTAAGGCTAAAGGGATCAAGGAGTATGGAGAGAAAGCAGGACAGAGGTAGTGAGGGAATGATCAGCCATGATCTTATTGCATGGTGGTGCAGGCTGGAAGGGCCGAATGGCCCACTCCTGCACCTATTTTCTATGTTTCTATGCATTAAGCAAGATTCCTGAAACAACAATGTGATAATGACCAGATGATCTAGTTAAGGAATAAATATTGGCCAGGACACCAGGAAGAACTCCCCTGCTCTTCTTCAAAATAATGCCATGGGATTTTTTACATCCACCTGAGAGAGCAGACGGGGCCTCGGTTTAACGTCTCATCCGAAAGACAGTGCAGCACTCCCTCAGTACTGCACTGGAGCGTCAGCCTAGATTTCTTGCTCAAGTCTCTGGAATGGGACTCAAACCCACAACCTTCTGACTCAGACGAGAATGCTACCACTGAGCTAAGTCCGACACACAGCTGCCCATTTGAAATAAACGCAGAAGGTGCTTCGAGTGTAAAAGCTTCTCGTAACCGAACATTTGTGACGAAGTTGCATTTAGCGGAGGTGCCAGCAGTGCTGAGTGCCTGGGGGAGAGGAGGGAAACATGTCTGGGAACCTGCTTCATTACATTCTTTTATTAACCATAATTACATGGTTATGTGGTGAGATGGAAAATTATTTATGTTTTATCTTAGTCATGCTCTAGTCATATTTGCTCCTTTGTATCATTTTCCCCCCACATAATGACTGAATCACCACAATTATGAGGAGCTCAGTTGAAAAGCCTCTGAAAAATCTTCCATTAAATCTGGGTGGACAGGAGCACACACTTTATTTCCAATTGTGCACCGTGCATGGAATTATATTTTCTTCCCCCAGTGTGCCATTTTGTTTAAACCTTAGCGCTTTATAGCAAGTAGTGTGAACGTCACAGGCTGATAATAGTTAGCTAATAGCATTTTCCCTGTGCACTGTAATTGAAGAACATGCTTGATGTAACCAGTATATCGATTCATCAGCTGTGACTTGCTTCATTTAAGCACGTGTGTTCAAATGCAAAAGTTCAAAAGGTGCCTGATTACTGATCCAGCTATTCCATATAAGCTGTGTTCCTGGTGCATTTTTTCCCGAACGACTGGTTCTTATAGACGGTCGTCATGAACTGGGGGCGTACAATTGGGCGGGTCCTGTAACGCACTGGTGATTCACTCCGCCAGTTCAACAACCATGTGGTGAAGCCAAAAATCTTCCTGTGTCCTCTTAATGGCATAATGTTGCATAGAATGGACAAATGTGTGAATTTAGGCTCTACTAAAAGTTGGTCGTCTTCGTCAGTCCCCTGGAGTCGAGGATGACTTGCTTCCACACTAATGAGTTCTAAGGTGACTGATGTGACCAATGCAGGATCTACAGTCTCTGTAAAGTCCTTACTCTACAGCATGAAACCACACGAGGCACGTTCTGGGGACAAGGTCACTCTGTGACCTCAACTCTTTATTCACAGCACTCCACAAGTGATGACCCTGCGTGGGACCTCCCTTTATATACCTGGGAGATCAGGTAAGGAATGTCTCCCACAAGTTCACCCCTTGTGGTCAAGGTGTGCATCTAGGCTGTGTGTATACAGTAATACAGTGGTGTTACATTGTGGTTACAAACATGACATTACCTTCCCCTGCCTCCCCCACCCCCCCCCCCCCCCCCAAAGTCTTGTTGGGATCATCGGTTTATTCTTTCAGGTGGTCTACGCTCCCTCGTGGAGCGCCACAGTTGGGGCTCTGGTTGTTGGACACTGACGTGAGTGTCTGTCACCTGTGGTGATTCCGGCCTGTCCGGGCTGACCGCAGGGACTGTGCATTCTTCTGATTGCTCTTGTTGCTCGTTCACTGGCGGTGTTGTGAGCTCCATCTCATGGTCTTCTTCAGGATCCTCCGTGTCGATGCTGAACCTTTTTTTTTTTAACTTGGTCCAGATGCTTACGGCATATCTGACCATTGTTGAGTTTTACCATGAGGACCCTATTCCCCTCTTTGGCTTGAGGATACTGTAATTGACATTTGGGCCCCATGGCGTGATTGCCGATGAATACAGGATCATTTATTTCTATACCTCTCCCCCTTGAATTGCGGTCATGGTACTCGTTTTGTGACTTGCGCTTGCCCTCAACTATGTTGGTTAGGACTGGGTGAATGAGGGACAAACCGGGTTTTGAGTGTCCGTTTCATTAGTAGCTCTGTGGGCGGGACTCCCGTGAGCGAGTGCGGTCGGGATCTATAGGCCAGCAGGAGGCGCGATAGGTGGCATTGTAGGGAGGGTCCTTGAATCCTGAGCATACCTTGTTTAATGATTTGGACCGCATGTTCCGCCTGACCATTGGAGGCCGGCTTGAACGGCGCAGTCCTGACATGGTTGATGCCATTGTCCGACAAACTCTTGGAATTCATAGCTTGAGGCATGGGCCATTATCACTAACCAGTATGTCCAGCAAGCCATGGGTTGCAAAGAATGCACGTAGGCTTTTCACGGTGGTGGATGACGTGCAGGAATTCAGAATGATGCACTCAATCCATTTAGAGTACGCATCTACCACAATAAGGAACATCTTTCCCATGAACGGGCCCACGTAGTCAACATAAATGCGTGACCATGGCCTGGTGGGCCAGGGCCATGGGCTGAGTGGGGCCTCCCTGGGGGCATTACCCAGCTAGACACATGTCGTGCACCTGCGAATACAGTGTTCCAGGTCTGAATCAATTCCGGGCCACAAAACGTGTGACCGGGCAATGGCCTTCATCAGCACAATGCCTGGGTGCTCGCTGTGGAGTTCCCTTATGAATGCCTCCTTGCCCTTCTGGGACATAACTACCCAGCTGCCCCATAGTAGGCAGTCGGCTTGGATGGAGAGCTCATCCATCCGTCTGTGGAACGGTCTGACCTCCTCAGGGTATACTCCGTGTGCGGGCGCCCAATCCCCAGTCAGGACACATTTCTTAATCAGGGATAGGAGGGGATCTCTATTTGTCCAGACTTTGATCTGGCGGGCTGTGATGGGGGAGCATGCGCTGTCAAAGGCATCGACAGCCATAACCATCTCGGCGCTTTGCTCCACTGCCCCCTCAGTGGTGGCCAGTGGAAGCCTACTGAGTGCATCAGTGCAATTTTCAGTGCCAGGCCGGTGCCAGATGGAATAGTCATAAGCAGCCAGCGTGAGAGCCCATCGCTGTATGCGGGCTGATGCGTTGGCATTGACAGCCTTGCTGTCTGACAACAGGGATGTTAATGGCGTGTGGTCTGTCTCTAGTTCGAACTTTCTACCAAAGAGGTACTGATGCATTTTTTTTACACCATAGACACATGCGAGCGCTTCTTTCTCGACCATCCCATATCCCCGTTCTGCTTGAGAGCGACCTGGAGGCATAAGCCACAGGTTATAGTTGACCCTCAGCATTGCCCTGCTGCAACACGCACCCAACCCCATAGGACGATGCATCACATGTCAGAACCAATTTTTTTACAGGGGTCGTACAAGGTCAACAACTTGTTTGAACAAAGTAGTTTTCGCGCCCGATCAAAAGCCCGTTCCTGACAGTTCCCCCAAAACCAATCGCAACCCTTACGCAGGAGCACGTGTAGCGGCTCCAACAATGTGCTCAAGTTCGGCAGAAAGCTCCCGAAATAGTTCAACAGCCCCAGAAATTAACGCAACTCCGATGTGTTGCAGGGCCTGGGTGCTCATCGAATCGTCTCTGTTTTGGATTCGGTGGGCCGAATCCCATCTGCAGCAACCCTCCTGCCCAGAAACTCAACCTCAGGAGCTAAAAACACACATTTGGACTTCTTGAGTCGCAGGCTTTACCCGGTCCAGCCGGCGTAGCACCTCCTCCAGGTTGTGGAGGTGTTCCTCGGTGTGTCGACCCGTGATGAGGATGTCGTCCTGGAATATGATCGTTCCAGAAATGGATTTAAGCAGGCTTTCCATGTTTCTTTGGCACTCGATCAGCGGCCGCGATTTTTCAAACGGGCACCTGTCATAAGCGAACAGTCCCTTATGCGTGGTGATGGTGGTCAGTAGTTTAGATTCGTCGGCCAGTTCCTGGGTCATATAGGCTGAGATGAGTTCCAACTTGGTGAACAGCTTGCCGCCTGCCAGCATGGCGAAAAGGTCCTCCGCTCTCGGGAGCGGGTATTGATCTTGTAGGGACACCCGATTGATGGTGGCCTTGTAGTTGCCACAGCTCCTGACACAGCCATCCGCTTTTAGGACGGGAACGATGGGACTCGCCCAGTCACTGAATTCAACAGGCGAGATGATGCCCTCTCTCAACAGCCGGTCCAATTCGCGCTCTATCTTTCCCCGCATCACATACGGCACCGCTCTGGCTTTGTGGTCCACTGGCCTGGCGTCCGGGGTGATGTGTATTACTACTTTGGTGCCTTTGAAAGTCCCGATGCCAGGTTGGAATAGTGAATCGAATTGTTGTCAGACTTGTGAGCACGAACTTCGTTCCACAGATGACATTGCCTGAACATCCCCCCATTTCCAGTTCATCTCGGCTAACCAGCTCCTCCCCAACAGTGCGAGACCATTACCTGGGACAATCCAGAACGGCAGCCAATTCACTGACCCATTGTGTGTGACAGCCAACATTGCACTGCCTAGCACCGGAATGATTTCTTTAGTGTAAGTCCGTAATTGTGTCTCAATACGTGCTAATTTGGGTCTACTGACTTTAAGTGGCCATAGCTTCTCAAATTGCTGAATGCCCATGAGTGACTGGCTGGCCCCAATGTCTAACTCCATGCATACTGTTTGCCGTTTAATAAAACCCTCATCATTCGTGGCGTTTTGGTGTATGAACTGTTCGCCGCATGGACCCGCTGAACCTCGGCGTCCATCGATTTGCCCCAAAAGTCATCCTGCCTCAATGGACCCTCTTCTGGTCCATCCGCCTGATATATTAGTCTGGTTGCAGGCTTCCTGTACATTCGAGCTAAATGGCCACTGAGATTGCAGTTTCTACAGACAAACTGTTGAAATCGGCAAGATCTGGCTGAGTGTTTTCCCCTACACCTCCAGCATGAGTTAAAGTTTCCATTGTTGGGGACAAAGGGACTATGGCCAGGCATTCCACGCTGACTGTCCCTTTGCTCTTAAGTACCCTATTAGTGGGTGTCAATGGCCCCATCCTGGGCCGCATTGTCCACTGTGGATGGCGTGAATGTCCGTTCAGCCTGCCATTGTCTCTGTTGGAGTCCTACTCTGGGGTCTATTGTTGCCTGGGGAATGTCTGACTGCCCCTGCCAGCCTGCGGGGCTTTAAGTCGCATTGATGATGTTGACTCCCTGATCCATCACCGCGTTAGAGGCAGAATTGCGCGCGTATATTATTTTCGTCTCTTCCTCCCCCGCCATGAAAGTTTGAGCTAACAATGCCGCTGCTTCCAAAGTCAAATCCTTGGCCTCAATTAATTTGCAGAAAATTCCCGCATGACCGATGCCCTCGATAAAGAAGTCCCTTAGCATTTCCCCCTGCAGGTGTCTGTGAACTTAGAGACTGGCCAAACGCCAGAGGTCCGCTACGAAATCCGGTATGCTCTGTCCTTCACGACGTTGGTGTGTGTAGAATCTGTGTCGGGCCATATGTATGCTACTCGCCAGTTTGAGGTGCTCCCCGCTCAGTTTGGTAAGTTCTTCAAAGGTTTTGTCTGACGGCTTTTCGGGTGCTAGTAAGTTCTTCATGAGCGCGTAAGTCTTTGGTCCGCAGCTGGTCGAAAGATGAGTCCTTTGCTTGTCGGCAGCTGCATCCCCCAGCCATTCTTTCGTAACGAAGCTTTGCTGAAGCCTCTCGACAAAATCGTCCCAGTCTTACCCAATACAGTACCGTTCCTCTGCGCTACCGGTGGCCAATCTCGTGGGTTGTGAGTTTCCATTTTTTGTCGCCAATGTAAAGTCCTTACTCTACAGCATGAAACCACACGAGGCACATTCTGGGGACAAGGTCACTCTGTGACCTCAACTCTTTATTCACAGCACTCCACAAGTGATGACCCTGCGTGGGACCTCCTTTTATATACCTGGGAGATCAGATAAGGAGTGTCTCCCACAAGTTCACCCCTTGGGGTCAAGGTGTGCATCTAGGTTGTGTGTATACAGTAATACAGTGGTGTTACATTGTGGTTACATACATGACAGTCTCTGTCACATGTGGGCAGGTGGTGATTGGAGGGATGGGTGGGTGGGGTGCTTGATTTGATTTGTCGTACGCTCCTTCCGCTGTTTGTACTTGGCTTCCATGTGCTCCCGGCGAAGAGACTCTGTGTTCAGCGCCTTCTCGGATGCATCTCCTCCGCTTTGAGTGGTCTTGGGCCAGAGATTCCCAAGAGTCGGTGGGGATGTTACATTTTTTGAAGGAGGCTGTGAGGGTGTCCTTAAAGTGTTTTCTCTGCCCTCCTGGGACTCGCCTGCTGAAATAATATAAAGAGGGTAATGTGTATTTATGCATCTATGGAGATTTTTTCTTCTAAGCTGCAACCTACATTACTGTTGTCACTGTAGCAGCCAGATATTAAAGAGCTAGCAGGTGTTAGAAGGTCATACTGGAGCGCTTATACCTGTGCACTGACTGAACGTCTGACACATCGCCACAGCAGAAGTAACCTTGGCTGTATTTTTTTTTTATGTGGCTTCTCTAGGTGGTACATTTTATGACTTGCATTGAGGCAAAAGTGGCAGATTTTCAAACTTACCGTCCGGGGAACAAAGCTAAGTTGCGGATTGGCCACACACTATAGAAAACACCCATCCTTCAGTCCCATTGATGTGAATGATTGATGGTCTCTAACGGGCAACTGGTGCGAAATGCAGGTTTTATGCCAGTGGGCCATTTAGCCCAGTGTATCCACATGAGAACCATACATTACATTATAGTCACATTCTGTTCTCTACAAAATAATATCCAGAATTGGACCTAAACCACCTTGCAATCATGCATCTTCATCGAGCCGATAAGCCATGGAAAATGAGAGAAATGCACTTTGTTAAACTGCTGCCTCTCTGGAATAGTCAGAAGATTTTTATGGTTGTGCCAATTAAATGCACAAGCCTCCAGTCTTGTAAAGCTGCGATATCCAGCACATATGGTGGGACTTGAGAGCAGAGGTGTACAGTGATTTTCATTGTCAAATGGAAATAACCCTTACATAAAGTTCCTGTCCTAATGACATTATGACCTGAATAAATCGCCAACCTGTTCACCGCCTCAAATGTTATAATCTCATCCTTGTTTTCAAATCCCTCCATGGCCCTCACTCCTCCTGATCTCTGTAACCTTTTCCAGCCCTGCAACCCTCTGAGAACTCTGCCTTCCTCCAATTCTGGCCTCTTGGGCATCCTTGACTTTCTTTGTCCCGCCATTGGTGGCCCTGCCTTCAACTGTCTGGGTCCCAAGCTCTGGCATTCCCTTCCTAAACCTCTTCCTCCTGCCCCCACCCCCCCCACTACTTCACGAAGACAATCCTGAAAACCTATCTCTTTGACCATACACTGTTCCTGATATCTCCTCCTTTCGCTCGGTGCCAATGTTCATCTGATAACGCTCCTGTGAAGCGCCTTGGGATGTTTTACTATGTTAAAGGTGCTATATAACTTCAAGTTGTTGTTGCTGGACTCATGAGGTGGGTGGAAATTAAGGAAATCTTAGAGGGTTATGCTGCATCAACAACCGGGGCATGGATTTAAAGTAATTGGTAGGAGGTTTAGAGAAGGTATGAGGGGAAATTTCTTTAAGGGTGGTGGGGGTCTGGAACTCACTGCCTGAAAGGGTGGTAGAGGCAGAAACCCTCACCCCATTTAAAAAGTACTGGGATGTGCACCTGAAGTGTTGGGACCTACAGGGCTATGGACCAAGATCTGGAAAGTGGGATTGGGCTGGATAGCTCTTTGTTGGCTGGCGCGGACACGATGGGCCGAAATGGCCTCCTTCCGTGTTGTAAATTTCTATGATTGCCGTGGATTATCTCCCATCTTCTCAAACACCGGAGTTTGGCTGCAGTTTAATCTGCTGGTAGTGATTCTACCAACAATGCACCCACTGCTGCAGTAGCAGTTGCCACACAGGTAAAATTATATATACAGTTTTAAGGTATTAAGGAAATTCTAGCCAGTCCATTTTGATAGCTTTGTGTTGTGAGTGGAACACTTTTTTTTCCTGTGTCTATTCCACTCCCCCACCTATGCTTGCTCTGAACAAATAACGCTGGCTGATCGATGCCAGCGTGTGAGGGAAGCTTACATCAGTTACAAAGGGATTACTCACACAGGGAGACGATTGAGAAGGATTGTTGCAATAATTTTCCCTGTGGCAGACAGCAGGGAAACGCCTCTGTAATTACCGCAGTTAGACTCGTCCCTTTTCTTGAAGACAGTCACGATTACGGCGTCTCTGAGATCCCCTGGCATGCTCTCCTCCTTCCCGAGAAGAGATGAGGTCATGGATACGCGCCAGGAGTACTTCTCCGCCATGCTTTAGTGTTTTGGCAGGGATTCCATCTGCTCCTGAGATCGTCTTGTTCTTCAGTTGTCGGATGGCCTTTCCAACCTCGTGCCGAGGTGGGATTGTGCCGAGGTGGTGGCGGGTGGCATGCTACGGGATGGAGTCGAGGACACTCCCATCAAAGACAGAGTCTTGGCTGAGGAGATCTTCGAGATGTTCCTTCCAGCGGGCACTGACTGCCTCCCTGCCACATGGAATAATGTGGGTTTTGTTTGTGTTTATACAACAGGTCAGAGGATGATTTCTGTTGAAGGGGGATGTTCATTTTGGCAATGGAGGTTGAGTAATCTGGTCGGCACTTGCATCTACGTTCCATGTGTTGCTCATCAAGTTGCATGATATCACAGGTGGCAAGCACCCGGTATCGGGATTACGTACACATGGATCAAATATCCAATTGGCCAAGTTTCTATTCTGCTCCAACAATTGCTATGAAATTCCCGCCCCCCCCCCCCCTGCTGAGAAATTTATTGCAAAAAGTAACAAATCCTGTCTTAGAGCCAGGGCGATTTAAAAAAATAAATAAATAAATAAATAAATTGTGTAGTGAAATTAGTGACTGGAGAAATTGTAAAGCCATTCTCAGAATAATGCACTAGTGTGAACTTTCCATTTTCCACACGAGCGATCTTCTGACTTCTGTATTAGGTGCGCAAGTCTGTAGTGGGGCTTGAACCCATGACCTCTGACTCGGAGGCAAGAATCCTACCAGTTAAATATTTCTTGGACTCCCCACACTCCAGTACTCCTGCTCTCTGTGCGGTCATCACTCTGAAGACTGTACAAACCTGCTGCAGAATAGCAACATAATTTGAAAAATGTAAAGACCTTAACGCTGGCTAAAATTATTGGTGAATGGTGAGGTGTTAAACTTGAGGAATTTGAAACATAGAAATTTACAGTGCAGAAGGAGGCCATTTCGGCCCATCGTGTCCGCGCCGGCCGGCAAAGCCACGCGGCTCTCAGTTAGCAGCCCTAAAGGTTACATATAAACCTATGATCAATGAACAATGGCAGAAAGGTAAAGAGCACCCAGCCCAACCAGTCCGCCCCACACAACCGCGACACCCCTTACACTGAAACATTCTACACTCCACCCCAGCCGTGTGATTAATACAGATAAGTAACTGGATGGTGTTTGCCATTTGAGAACAAGATTTGTTAAACTGCACTTTAAATGTGTATCAACTGTAGAATTACCCTCAACGTTCTCCTTAAATAACACACCCTCTTCATAATAAGTGTGAAGTAACATTTCAAATTCCTGTGGATCATTTCATAATGACTACTGCACATTCACAGGGAGCACTTTGTGTTCTGAGCAGTGAGTTACTGTACATTTTAACTTTAGTTTTTATCATTGAAACTAAAGATCGATCAAAAAGAAAATGGAAATGGTTAAAATGTATGCAGACGTCATTTTTAATTTCTGTACATGCTTGGAGACCACGTTTGTAACTAACTTGGAAAGTTTCAACGGTTCAATTGTGTCGATGATTTTTTTTTAGCATTTGCACCCCACCCCCCTCTCAGCGGCTCTCTGCTCCCTCACACAAGTGGCCAGTCTCCATCCATCAGCCTGGACAATGTCTATGTTCGATCAGGAGCAGAAAGCCTAATTGTTTTTTTTTATATAAATGCCTTTCCCTCTCCCCTGCACCCTTATCACAAACCCAGAGGCCAAAACTAGCAATCGAAAGACTATCCAGATTGAGATTAATTAATTCAGCATAATGAGGGATTGAACATGGACCAGCTGGGGGGCCTCCCACATTCTACCCTACGTAATCTAGAGGTGATCCAAAACTCGGCAGCCCGTGTCCTAACTCACACCAAGTCCCACTCACCCACCAGCCCTGTGCTCACTGACCTACATTGGCTCCCGGTTAAGCAATGCCTCAATTTCAAAATTCTCATCCTGGTTTACAAATCCCTCCATGGCCTCGCCCCTCCCTATCTCTGTAATCTCCTCCAAGCCCTCACCCCCGAGATTTCTGCGCTCCTCAAATTCTGCCCATTTGAGCATCCCTGATTATAACTGGTCAACCATCGGTGGCCGTGCCTTCAGCTCGGGCATCATGTTTGGGTGCATGGCCATCACCCTTGTTGTGAACGCCTCCCCTCGAGGTCCTCATCTGAGTCCTGTGCAGTAGAACTCGCACGCGAACTCGCCCTCTGGGGAGCTGGCTCCCGAGCTACCCTTTCCCCTTGACCATGCTACAGCCCGCTAGGCCCCGGTGCATCACCCAGTGCAGACCCATCCACTGTGCTAACCTCTAAGGACTAGTGCCAGTCTCTGAGCTGGTTCCTGTGAGTGAGAGATGCAATGCCGCAGTGCTTGGGTCCTTCTCCTCCTCTTTTCCCCTCCTCAGTGTGATTGGGGGTGGGGGGTGGAAGAGAGAGGGGAGGGGGGCTCAGGTAGAGGCTGCACATGTGCTTGGTAATTATCTGAAAGCATAACTGGCACAATACTCACGTTAAGGTGAGGGCAGGGGGTCAGGAATGGAGCAAGGAAGGCATGAATTCCACTGGGCACATGGCTGTTATTCAGCTGTCCTGCAAATCTAGGCAGGATCTCGAAAGACACCGTTACCCTGTTAGCATGCACCAGCCAAGTCCGACTGCCCTGCTGTAGCAAAGGTCTCGCACTCGGAAACTTGCACAGTGGGACCTTTACAAACTCTCTAGGCCATCTGAAATTCATTCTCAATGTCAAATATTTAAATGCGATGGGGTGTGAAAGTTTGTTCATTTACAAATGCTATTCAATGAAGAATCTAAGACAGTCCAAAGCCACTCTCCTTTCACCCTGTGCACCAGTGTTCCCTGGAAGCTGCGCCTTGTTCTGTGCAGCCTGTCTCTTTTAATGCGCGGTCCTTTTAAAATGCTGCACACGATGGACAAGCCGGTGAGCGGGCTGTGCAGCTTCGAGGGAGCATTGCTGAGCACCCTTGGAGAAGGAATGACACATTGCACTGTACCATCCAGTCCTCGACAGACCTTTGCACCTACTTAAAACCCAACTCTTTGACTAAGCTTTTGGTCACGCTAAAAATAACATTACGTATTGTCTGAGTCTGTTGATTGGGCAGCAGCAGTCTACCGGGGAATAATGGAAGGGATTCGGGATTCTGAGCAAAAGAATCGATGGTTTTTCCACAATTGGCCAATCGCTGCCCTCTATATTCCACTCTTTGTTAATGTGTCTGAAAATTCAGTCACACACAAGTGAAATATAGTTGCTTTGAACTTTTAAGTTTAAACATTGGGCCTCCAAATGACCTGTGATCTGCCCTTCCTGCCCACTTCTGGTGATGCCAGAATTGTTAGTGCACAACAGGAAATCAGGAGCCATTTCCTTAAGTACAGAATGTCTGAGTAATAATTTCAAGTCAGGGTTCGCCCATTTCCTGGAAAAGGAGGAAAGTTTGCTTATCCGAGTCACTCAAGTATTTGTTATCCTCTCCTTTCATGATGTAATGAGTTATATATAGAGGGCAGGATAATTACCCCTTTCTCCCTCCTCTGCTAATTCCTGTATCCAAAAATAATGGAGCTTTACAATATTTTCATCTTGTGCAGATTAAAACTATGGCGGAGACTTTAAATTCTGACGGTTAGATTAGATAATGGCCCAGAAATTCCCCTCGAGGACTTCCCGCGGGCAAAGCACTGTAGAATAGAAATAAAATGCGCACTTGCCTTAAGCTGCTGCACCCGCTGGAGATCCCGGTCCGGAGGCCTCTCGTGACTGCGCGTTGCAGCGCGTTCACGTTGGGATGTCCGCAGGAGTCACGTGGGCCTGGACACCCAATCACAGGTAAGTATTTTCTCATTCATAATAATAACATAGTAACTGACGAATCTCCTATTACTATTAATGAGAAAACCCCCAAAATGCACAAACACTACATAAAACACTTTTTTAAAAAAAAACACCTCACATAATATACTAATAGAAATTAAAGTTGTTATAAATATTTTTTAAAGAAAAAACATTTCCCGATTTTTAAAAAAAAGTTCGGGTTAGGATTTAAAGTAACATTACCTGAGTGGGCAGGGTTTTAACATTAAAATAAAATTTAAAAAAACATATTTATCATGTTTTTGATATATTTTTAAACTCTTACGCCTGTAACAGTAGGCTATGCGTCTGCTTCTATCAGGCACAAGAGTTTTGAGGACATTTACTGGGCACGATATGGGTAAATTCCGCAAGCTTGCCCGTACAAATGTCCTCGCTCCCGAGATGCGGATCATCTGTCAAGCTCCAGCTTGATGGATCGGAAAAGCCGGTTTTCAGCGCATGCGCATTGTGTGCTGAAAACTGGCTTTTCCGATGTCTTCCCGGGTCCGTAGGAACTTTGTACGGACCTGGGACGTCGGAATTTCCACGCCAATGTTGCAACAATGACAAATGGACAGTGAGGTCGTCAGATCTGATCTCATGTGAGCTCCAGTTACCCATTCCAAACACCCTCACCTGTAATTCCGAATTCATTAGGAAATCTTCAGAATGTATTTTCAGTTTTGGCATCTGGGGCTCTTCGGGTCCCATTTTAACTTTCAACGGTGGCAGAAAACAGGCACCAACAACAACAACAACTTGCATTTCTTTAGCGCCCTTCATGCAGTAAAACGTCCTACGGCGCCTCATGGCAGCGTAATCAGGCAAAATTTGATACCGAGCCACATAAGGAGATATTAGGACAGGTGACCAAAAGCTTGGACAAAGAGGGAAGTTTTAAGGAACATTTTAAAGGAGGAGAACGAGATTGAAAGACTGAGAGGATTAGGGAGGGAATTCCAGAGCTTAGGGCCGAGATGGCTGAAGACACGGCCACCAATGGTAGAGCAAAGAGAATCGGGGAGGCACAAGAGGTCATAATTGGAGGAACGCAGAGTTCTTGGAGAGTTGTAGGACTGGAGGAGGTTACAGGGATAGAGGGCAATTAAATATATTCAACATTATATTAAATATAATACTATTCTTTTCTTGGTTCATGTGTATTGTGAATACTATGCCCATTTCTGGTCCTCTTGCATGGTGGGGGACAGTGAGGCCATGGGAAAGGTTCCAAGGAGGTCCACTAGATTTGATAACTAGTTTAAGTGCCTTTAGTTAGCAGGATAGGCTTCGGGAAATTAGAATTTTTAACCTGGAGAAATGTAGCCTTGGTTGGATATTTAGGGAATCAAGGGATATGGGGAGAGTGCGGGAAGGTGGAGTTGAGGCGGAAGATTAAATGGTGGAGCAAGCTTGAGGGGCCGAATGGCCTACTCCTGCTCCTATTTTTCTTATGTTCTCATGTTCCCAATTTTTTCTGATACCATCCCATAATTTCTAGTCTGAATTTAACACTAGTGGTTCAATAACCCGATCATTAAGTAAATCTTTTTGTAAATGCTATTTGTCCATGTTTCATGTTGACAGTCTGTTTTGTTGCGGGAGGGGCGGCAGGAGGTGGAATGAATGTTTGCTGACTCAAATGACTGTTGGGTCCCCATTACTCCTCGGCCCCCTCCTCTGTTCTGCTTAAAACTTAGTTTCAAGTCTTTTTCAGCTATTCTGTTCCCTCCCTCCATCCCACTTCTCCCAGGACCAGTGGCTAATGCACAAGAATGGTCGCTTCTCTGCATTACGTGCTTTCTCTGCTACTGACCCTGACCGCTGCCTCTGTGTACTGGAGGCAAGAACTCCCAGGAGCATTTGAGAGCCTCCCACTGTTGTACTGAGACAGCAACTGAGGTCAATGGCGCTGGAAGGTGGTGACGAGGAAGGAGCATCCAGGGGCCGTCTGCCGCATAATCCACCGAACTTGGCAAGGTGTGTGCATTGGGCATCAGGTTCCAAGGGGAGGGAGGAGAATGGCCAGGGGAAGAGACGAGGCGCATGACAAGTGAGGAGGTAGGGGGCAGAATGCACGGTGAGGGGAGGGGTGGGGAATGGAAGGGAGGGGGCAGAATGTGAGGGGAGGGGGAGAAATTGGTGGGACGAGGAGGGGGAGGTGAATGTCAGTGAAAAATTGAAGGTGGGCTGTGGATAACTGAGAAACTTGGGGAGAGGATGTGAGGGGTTCAGTGTCTGTGTGAGCTGGGTTGTGGGGGGATTAAGTGCCTTCTCAAACTGGGACAGTGCAGGTTGGATATGGCAGAGTGACAACTGAAACATTTAATGGGTCATTTGGTGTTTCCATGCCTTCATTTATTGGCTTAATTTAAAATGCAATGAAACTTCATCCCGCACTAGAGCATTGTTGAAATTCAAACTGTTCTGTTTTTCGGCATCAATGCTTTTTGTATTAAACACGTTCTATTATTTATGCCTCTTTCAATGATTCATGCAGTAAGTAAGCCCACAGATTCACATTATTATCTCCTTCATTCAGCTGTTTCCTCACTGTTTTTGGTCTAGTTCTGGTGCATAATCGGGGCAAGTAACTTTTTGTGGAAAACAAAAAGCGACAGAAGCTGGTCCCACCGAGTTGCCACCATAAAATTGCTTGCCCGCCCAAAATTCGCTCGTACTTTGTGGTCCTTCCCATCGTACACCAGCCTCAGGTGGGAGGGTCGGGGTGATTTTTGTCTTGCCACCCCTCCCAAAGTTTTTGGGTGTAAACAGGACAGTATTGAGAAGAAAATGGGGAGGGTTCAATTAATTAACAACAACAACTTGTATTTATATAGCGCCTTTAATGTAATAAAATGTCTTAAGGCACTTCACAGGAGTGATTATCAAACAGAATTGGACACTGAGTCGCAGGGAATATTAGGACTCATAGGTAGGCTTTAAGGAGTGTCTTAAGGGAGGAAAGAGAGGTGGAGAGGTTTTGGCTGGTGGTCTGCCAAGGAAGACAAGGGAGAATGACCAAACCGTTACTTTGCTTGTCCTGGTAAGGTCATTAAATTTCTGGTGTCACTGGTCAGCACTCCTGCGAGTGAGAGTTGGCCAGTGTCACCTCCATCCAGTGACACGTGGCATTTCGGGCCTGTTTCCTGCCATGGACACCCAGCAGGCTGAGTCTCCTGATAGCAATTTCCTCAAGGAGGGTCAGGAATTGTCAAATTTGTCTCAAAGGTCTGATTCTGTGGCATCTTCTCTGCCTGGGTGCCTTTTTTGACTTCATGTGGCAGCTGCTCCTGTGATCAACATTCATTGTTTAATGTTATAAACGCAGCAGCCAATTTGCGCACAGCAAAGTTTCACAAATAGCAATGTGATAATGACTTGATAATCTATTTTTAGGTGTTGATTGAGTGACAAATATTGGATGCATATATTTGCAACAGCAAAATGCTCTGATTGGGTCGCCTTGATCACATGACCTAATTGCTGATTGGTACCCTTGGAGGACAAGACACGCCCAGCAGTTTCTCTGAAATGTGTAATTAGAACCGCCCAGCCTACATAATCAGTTACTTTACAAAGTGTAATTCGAACCATTCTGACTGCCGACTCCAGATAGGAGAGAGCTCACGTGGAACAGACAGGGTTCACTCACACGGGTTAAGATCTTTTCCCACCCCCCCAAACAAGTTCCTGCCCACACTTCCCAAGTGCCTGACCTCCCCCGCCCCACCCCCAAGTTTCTGACATTCTCCACCCACCCAAGTTCCTGACCTTTCCCTCCCCCCCCCCCCCCCGCACCATAGATGGGCCATGGGTCACAGATTGTTAACAAGTTTATTGGGTATGAAGTGAATAGTGACCATGTCGTGACTTCAGGATTTCATCTACTCCTATAATGTCACTTGCCACACATGCACCGAGCTTTCCGAAAAATCAACCAGGTGGAGGGGAGGGAGAACGTGATCAGTCTTACCTGAATTCTCTCTCTCCCCTCTGAACCCCACCCCCAACTCTCTCTCTATCCCCACTCTCTCTCTCTCCCTCCAGTCTCTTCCTCTCCCCAGTCTCTCTTACTTCTCCCCCAGTCTCCCCCTCTCTCTTTCTCTCTCTGCCCCAGTCTCTCTCACTCCCCCAGTCGCTCTCTCTCTCCCCCTCAGTCTCTCTTCCCTCTCTCTCTCCCCAGTCGCTCTCTCTCCCCCCCCCCCAGTCTCTTCCTCAACTTCTCTCTCTCCCTCAATCTCATGCTCTCTCTCTCTCTCTCTGATTCAGTCCCTCTCTCTCTGCCCCACTCTCTCTCTCTGTGTCTCAGTCTCTCTCTCTCTCTCTCTCTCTCTGCCCCACTCTCTCTCTCTCCCCCGTCTCTCTCTTTCTCTCCCTGTCCAATCTCTCTCTCTCTCTCTTTCCCCCCCCCCAATCTCTGTCTCTCCCCCAAGTCTCTCTCTCTCTCTCTCTGTGTCTGTCTCTTTCTCCCTCAGTCTCTCCCCCCAGTCTCTCTCTCTCTCTTTCTCTCTTTCTCTCTCTCTGCCCCAGTCTCTCTCTCTCTGCCCCAATCTCTCTCTCTCTCTCTCTCTCTCTCTCTCTCTCTCTCTCTCTCTCTCTCTCTCTCTCTCTCTCTCTCTCTCTCTCTCTCTCTCTCTCTCTCTCTCTCTCTCCTTCAATCTCTCTCTCTCTCTCTCTCTCTCTTTCCCCCCCCCCCCTATTCTCTCTCTCTCCCCCAACTCTGATTTTTCTCTCTTTCAGAAGGCTGTGAAAATGTTTGTGTCGATAATTTCAGCGATATGCTAGGCAAAGTCCTGGAGATAATCCAGAAGCCCTAGAAGCAGCTCGAGCGGCGATGAGCTCCACACGGTTCGTGCATCCAGGCGGGGAAGTGGAGTTGAGTCCATGATCAGATCAGCCATGATCTTGTTGAATGGCGGAGCAGGCTCGAGGGGTCGTTTGGCCGACTCCTGTTCCTATTTCTCTTTGTTCTTATGTTCCCTGCCCGCTCTCTATAATCCCTTATTGTTTAAGAAACTGTCTATTTCTGTCTTAAATTTATTCAATGACCAAGCTTCCACAGCTCTCTGAGGCAGTGAATTCCACAGATTTACAACCCTCTGTGAGAAGAAATTTCTCCTCATCTCAGTTTTAAATGGGTGGGCCTTTATTCTAAGATTATGCCCCCTAGTTCTAGTCTCCCCTATCAGTGGAAACATCCTCTCTGCATCCACCTTGTTAAGCCCCCTTATAATCTTATACATTTCGATACAATCACCTCTCATTCCAAAGAGTAGAGGCCCAACCTACTCAACCTTTCCTCATAAGTCAACCCCCTCATCTCTGGAATTAACCTAGTGAACTGTTATGTATGTAACCCTTGGCAACCTGTATCATACCACCACCAGAGGGCCTACCTGTTGGAGTCCCAAGGGATCCCAGCATCCCTTGGGAGCACTGTATATATATATATATATGCGGGCTTCCCACACTGTCCCAACAAAATTAAAGGAGCTAAGGTCACACTTACACATTACATACAGTACTCAGTTTCATCCTTTTATTATGAGAATAATAATTGGCGACGAGGTAATGAACAACTGCGCGAAAATGCAAAGAACTGTTAGGATCCTGGAGATATTCTCAGAAGGGGATGATTGGGAGGCCTTCGTGGAGAGACTCGACCAATACTTCGTGGCCAATGAGCTGGAAGGGGACAAGAATGCTGCCAAATGAAGGGCAATCCTCCTTACGGTCTGTGGGGCAACAACCTATGGTCTCATGAAGAATCTTCTAGCTCCGGTGAAACCAACAACCAAATCCTATGAAGAACTGTGTACGCTGGTCCGGGAGCACCTAAATCCGAAGGAAAGCATTCTGATGGCAAGGTATCAGTTCTACACGTGTCAACAGTTGGAGGGCCAGGAAGTGGCGAGCTATGTCGCCAAACTAAGACGCCTTGCAGGACATTGCGAATTCAATGGATTCCTTGAACAAATGCTAAGAGACTTTTTTGTGCTTGGCATTGGCCATGAGGTAATCCTTCGCAAACTATTGACTGTTGAAACACCGAATCTGAGCAAAGCCATAACGATAGCCCAGGCATTTATGTCCACCAGTGATAACACCAAATTTCGCAGCATAAAGAGGTTTCGGCTAGTACTGTGCACAAAGTAATGTCATTTTCGAGCAGGAATATACATGGCAGAATGTATACACCGGCTGCTGCACGACCTCAGATGACCCAGAGTCGGCCGTCAATCTTTAATGTGAGGCAGTTAACACCTTGTTGGCGTTTTGGAGGTGATCATCGGCCCCATCAATGCCGCTTCAAACACTATGCGTGCAACGGCTGCAGAACAATGGGATATCTCCAGCGAATGTGCAGGCGAGCTGCAAACCCTGCAAATCCTGCAAACCACCACGTTGCAGAGGAAGATCGATCCACTGTGGATCAGGCTGAACCTGAGACTCGAACCGAGGAGGCAGAAGTGTACGGGGTACACACCTTCACCACGAAATGTTCACCGATTATGTTAAAAGTTGAACTCAATGGAATTCCAGTATCCATGGAACTGGACACAGGTGCAAGTCAGTCTATAATGAGCAAAAAGGCCTTCGACAGGCTGTGGTGCAACAAGGCACACAGGCCCAAGCTCCGCCCCATTCACACCAAGCTAAGAACTTACACCAAAGAGCTGATCCCTGTAATTGGCAGCATAGAAGTAAAAGTCTCCTATGATGGAGCAGTGCACGGACTCCCACTATGGATCGTGCCAGGGGATGGCCCCACACTGTTCGGCAGAAGCTGGCTGGGAAAAATCCGCTGGAACTGGGATGACATCCGAGTGCTTTCGTCCGTCGACAATGCCTCATGTGCCCAGGTTCTGAGCAAGTTTCCGTCGTTGTTTGAGCCAGGCATCGGAAGTTTCTCGGGGGCGAAAGTGCAGATCCACTTGGTTCCTGGTACACGATCCATCCACTACAAGGCATGGGTGGTACCATATATGATGTGAGAGAAAGTGGAAATTGAGCTGGACAGGCTGCAGCGAGAAGGCATCATCGCGCCTGTGGAATTCAATGAGTGGGCCAGTCCGATTGTCCCGGTACTCAAAGGTGATGGCACGGGCAGAATTTGTGGGGACTATAAAGTAATGATGAACCGTTTTTCGCTACAGGACCAGTACCCGCTACTCAAGGCAGATGACCTATTTGCAACCCTGGCTGGAGGAAAGACGTTCACCAGGTTGGACCTGACCTCGCCCTACATGATGCAGAAGCTGGAGAAATCTTCGAAAGGCCTCACCTGCATCAACACGCACAAAGGTTTGTTCATCTATAACAGATGCCCATTTGGGATTCATTCGGCCACAGCAATTTTCCAATGGAACATGAAGAGCCTGCTAAAGTCGGTTCCGCACATCATGGTTTTCCAGGACGACATATTGGTCACGGGTCGAGACACCATCGAACACCTGAAGAATTTGGAAGAGGTTCTAAGTCAGCTGGATCGTGTGGAACTCAGGTTGAAACGCTCGAAGTGTGTTTTCCTGGTGCCAGAGGTCGAGTTCTTGGGAAGAAGAATCGCAGCAGACGGCATCAGACCCACCGACGCCAAGATGGAAGCCATCAAGAACGCGCCGAGACCACAGAACGTGACAGAGCTGCAGTCGTTCCTGGTACTCCTCAACTATTTCGGTAATTTCCTACCTGGGTTAAGCCTTGCTAGAACCCCTACATGCACTACTGTGCAAGGGAGGCGACTGGGTATGGGGGAATTCACAAGTGGCTGCCTTGGAGAAAGCCAGAAATCTGTTATGTTCAAACAAACTGCTTGTTCTGTATAACCCATGTGTTGGAGTGGATTTTTGGACATAGCAAAGCATGATGGGGTAAGCCAACTATCTGCCTTTCCACTAAATGAACTTTGTACCAAGAAGCCTATCTGCTGTCCCTGATATGAACTCTGCAGCAACAAGTGACTCCTGGCCAGGTGCAGGCCACTGTTTCATAGAAAACTTTGCAACAGAATAACTAACCACAAAAGAAGATACAGAGGAAGGGCCCCCAAACTCGCGCCATGCTACCAGGTTTCACTAGGACTAAAAAGTTGTATGTAAATGAATTGCGTTGCCATATGGATTGATTGGTTGTATGTAACTGAATTTAAATGATTGTATTCCGCCCCCTGTAAACTGCTTATAACCCCACGGCACAAGGCACTCGGGGAGAAGGTGTTCGCAGATCGCGGGATCTCAACTCTTCTCCCAGAGCTCTGTTAGCAATAAAGTTGTCTCTCTTACTTTACTAGAGTCTATGTGAATTTATTTTCATTAACAAATTGGCGTCACGAACAGGATACCGCAGAGTTGGATAGTCGTATGACCCAGTAGAACGGGACAGTAGTCAATTTCTGACCACCCAGAAATTATACTGGGGGAAGCGGCTGGCCGGCGAAGTGGTGTCAAACAAATAAAATAGATTAAGTGAGGAAAGACATAACTTGATAGTATGTGATAAGAGTTAAGAAATTCAGACTGTGGTGGCGTACAACGCAGACTGAAAATAAAGTAATTAGTGATGCGGGGGTTGATTATTTTAGTCCAATGTTCATAGAAGGTGATATAGAAATCGGTGCGGAAGGGAGCTGATCACTCCAACCAAGAGCTGGACTCCGGTGGTAAGGAAACACGTTAATCTTCGCGAGCAAGACAAGAGGTCTCTGCGAGGTGAATCGTGGCCGTGAGTATTTAAGTTCGGAAATTCCATAAACTAGAGGGGAATACAGGAACATAGAATAAACATCTTCAATGGCAGGTAAGGAAACGGACGTAAAATGTGGACCGCCCGGGTCCCTAATTAACTCTTACATGACCGATCGACAAGTCTTAATTAAAAAAATGCAGAAAGACGGCTGGGATGTATCCCAGACATTAGAACATCAACGAAATTGGATGGCAAAACAAAAGACAGATAAAACCAAAAAGGCCGGAGTATTACGAGTACATCAGTGAGCAGGACTAATTGAGCAAGTAAAGGACGTTAGAGAGAAAAGGGAAGAGAAAAGTAAACAATTAAGTCAGGCACAAGGAAAATGTAGGGAATGGGAAAAGAAATGTCTGGCGTTAGAACAACAGATTCAGAACCGTTCCCAATGGGGGGGAGAAACAGCCTCACTGCCCCCTTATGACGATTACCAAGGTGAGGCAACAGCCCCGGGTCAGGAAGATCTAGAAACCTTCCCGGCGGCACCAGTCACCAGGGGAGGAACTGCAGCGAATCCCACTGCAACCTATAAACCATTTACCCCCGGCGAGAGACAGCAGATAATGGCATCGCTGGGCAAATTACAACCCCGGTGTGCGAATACCAAATTTTGGGCAGAGCTGGATACAGTTTGGGTGGGCCACCAACTACACCTCGGAGATATCCACCAACTAGTCCGAGCGGCTTGCCCGGCAGATCGGTGGATAGTAGTGGCCGGAGGAGCCGTGGTCGCAGCCAATGCCGACTTTTCAGGGGGACGTTGGACACACGCGGTACCTTTAACCACCGGAGTAGATGGTCAACAGGCGGCCTTTGGCCCTTTTAAAACCGAGATCCAACGAATTTTAGGTAATGCCCCTACTAATTGGAGTAAAATTACTACAACCAAACAACAAAAGGGGGAAGGAGCCTCAGAGTATGGGGAACGATTATTCCAGATATATCAAGAATGCTCTGGACAGGGAAACCCGGGCCGTGGCGACCGAGCATTTATCCAGGCATTTAAGGACGGACTATCTGCTGCACACCAGACCATTATAAAAATGGGAGTAATTGTAATCCAGGATTATGATGAACTGGTTGAGTGGCGTCCAGGGAGGGGGCGATGAAAAATCCCAAACAAAGATAAAACAAGAAAGGGTTTCTGCAGCAGGGATGGGGGGAAGACAGAAAAAGGGGACATGCCATAACTGCGGGAAGGTGGGTCACTTTGCCCAAGAATATAAGGAGAAATGCATGGAAAAACAATGCACATATTGCGGCAAAAAGGGACATTTAGATGCGACCTGCTAAAGTAAAAATGCCTATCCTAATAAGGCAAGGACCCTGTCAGAACAGGAATACCAGCAGTGGCAGGAGTACAAAGCCACCCTGTGATGCCCGGCGGCCCCTGTACAAAGTAAAAAGGAGGGAAGGACATATGTGTCTGCACTAGTAGGGGGCCGACAGTGTGAGATGCGAGTGGACACTGGAGCCTCAATATCCATTACCAATCAACCCCTTCCCGTAACCGACAAAAAGGCTTTAATAAACGGAATAGATGGATGGCCAACACCGGCCTACCTACGCACCACCCAAGTGGTGGAAATTGATAATTTATGTATACCCATGAGATTTTACGTATGCAAGAATCGTGAGGGAACAATATTAGGGAATGACGTAATGAAGGAATTTCAGGCCCTGATTGATTGTGGCAAGGGGAAATTAACATGGCCAAAGGCAGATGGCAGTAAGGGAGATTTGGGATAGATAGCTCACCATATGGAAAGTTTAGGTGTAGCAACAGCCACAAAAACCAACTGGCATACCAAGACTGGAGGATATGGCGGCATTTGTGCCTCTGTGCCCGGGGTTTGGGCACAGAAAAGGCGGACATGGACCCTATTAAGGTCCCTGGACCATCTCATAAACCACACCGGCAATACCCTATAAGACCCGAAGCCAGAACAGCAGTTGTAGAAATAGTAAAGGAACTAGTGGAAAAAGGTATCTTAAGAGAAACTGTTAGCACCACTAACTCCCCAACATGGCCAGTAGGGAAGCCAGATGGGAGTTATAGACTAACCATTGACTACACCGCCCTTAATAAGGTCACCCCCAAACTATACCCGATAATGGCCAGTCCCTTCACAATCCTTAATGGATTATCCCCTGAACATAAAATCTTTACAGTCCTGGACATAGCCAATGGCTTCTGGGCACTTCCCCTCGACCCAGAATCACAAGAGAAATTCGCCTTCACGGTGGAGGATAAACAATATACTTGGACCCGATTACCACAAGGGTTCCATAATAGTCCTGCCATATTCCACCGAGTCATGAGCGACGAACTAAAACAAATAGAAGTACCGGCAGGAAATAGTATTTTACAATATGTCGACGACATATTAATAGCTTCAGAAACCAAGGAGGGACATCAGGCAACCCTATACCTGGTGTTACGAGCTTGGAGACGGCAGGCCTTAAGGTCAACCCCAAGAAAGCCCAGGTAGGGAAAACCCAAGTCCTGTACCTAGGGTACTGCCTTTCAAAGGGATTGAAAGAAATGCCCTCGGATAGGAAAAAGGCTGTCAAGGACATGCCTAGACCAGTAACGGTAAGGGGGGGTGAGGAATTACAGCTGGAACTTTATCCCTGAGTTTGCAAAGATTGCCGAGCCTATACAAAGACTAGTAAAGGGAGGAAAACCGGCCCTCGACCTTATAGAGCGGGGCCCTGAACAAGAACAGGCGTATAGTAAACTCAAGTCAGAACTAGTCTCCGCACCTGGATTGGGACTGCCTGACATGGGTAAAGATTTCCACATCCACTGTACCAATGAAGATGGGTTCTATACGGCCGTGGTCACCCAAGATCACGGGGATAAAAGGAGACCTATAGCCTATTACTCCACCGCCGAAGGTCCGGTGGTGACCGGATTATCCAGATGTATAGCTGCACTAGACTGCGCAGCTTGGGCAGTAAAAATAAGCAAGCCCGTGGTAATGACCGGAAACATCATTCTCCACACCAAACACACGTTGGTAGAAATGTTAAACACAGGAAAACTGAGAACCGTTTCTAATATGAGACGGGCAAAGTGGGAAGCAGTCCTCTTGCCACCCAACAAAGCAGTAACTATAATTAGAGATGTAGGGGAAAACCCCGTGGAGGGCATAGTGTAAGAGGGAGAGCCTCACGATTGCGGGGACGTGGATATGGACATGGAAGAGGATAGAATAAAAGACACGCCCCTTCAAACCGCAGAACAAACCTTGCTTGTGGACGGCTCGCGAAAATATGTAGAGGGACTACCTCGTACCGGATGGGCTGTAGTTAACCAGGATCTAGAGACAGTCGAATCAGGGCGAATTAATGGGGGGTCGTCAGCTCAGGTGGCAGAATTGGTAGCCCTCACCCAGGTACTGGAACTATCAGAGGGTAAGATCGTTAATATCTATATGGACAGTAGATATGCATTCGGGGTAGTACACGATTATATAACAGCATGGGGGAGGAGGGGTTTTATCACAACCAGCGGACATCCCATAAAACACCAGCTGAGAATAGAAGCTCTCTTAGCAGCCAGTAATAAACCAAAACAGGTAGCGGTCATTAAAATTAAAGCCCACCAAAGGGAACCGGACTGAACCAGTCCAGATTGGCTGAGTCACCAGGGAAATCAAGCTGCGGACTTAGCTGCACAAGAGGCATTAGAACAAGAGGAGTGTGAGGAAGCCTCAGTCAGCGCCGCTGGGGTCCGAGATGAACAGATAAGTATCGAGAAACTACACCAGGACATTTCTGAGGAAGAAAGGGATATGTGGACAAAGCAGGGCGCAACGCAAGGAAAGGATAACGTTTGGAGACGAAACGACAAGGTAATGGCGCCTGAATGCATACAGAATACCTTATTGGAGTTGCACCATGGCCTGTCCCATTCGGGACGAGAGGCCATGACCGGGAGTCTTGGCAGAGATTGGTGGTGGAAGGGGATGGGGAGAGATATTGCCAAACATTGCCATCGATGCGTTACGTGCGCACAATATAATCCAGGCAGGCCCATTAAAATTAAAATGGGACACCAGTCCCATCCACGGGGGCCATGGGAACATTTACAAATTGATTTCACAGGTCCTTTGCCCCCATCCCATGGAAAAAGATATTGCCTAGTGATTATAGATCAATTTACCCGGTGGGTGGAAGCTTTCCCCACAAGTGATTGCACTGCCTCAACAGTGGCAAGGATATTGACCGAGCAGGTGATTCCCCAATGGGGAGTGCCTCTTCAGATAGATTCCGACCAAGGTACCCACTTCACCGGGAAGATTGTAAAAACAGTATGCCAGCTGATGGGCATAAAACAAAAATTCCACATCCCCTACCACCCGCAGAGTTCTAGAATGGTAGAACGCATGAACCAAACCCTTAAGAACGCCCTGGCCAAGGCCATGCAAACGTCAGGAAGAACGTGGACAGAAGTATTACCTATTATATTAATGAAGTTAAGAGCCACGGTAAACCGGACAACTGGATTAACCCTTTATGAACTAATGACAGGAAGGGCGATGCAATTACCAGAAAGCATCACAACAGGTGGGGCCGACGTTAAAAGACAAAATTAAATGGTATGTTTTGGAACTGAGCACTCAACTCAAAGGGATGCGTAAATTAGTAAGAGGCAATCAGGAAGAGAGAGACGCTCAGAAAGAGCTTGAAAGGCTCCCTGACGTCCCGATGGCGGGACGTCGTGTCATGGTAAAAACATTACCTGAAAAACCAGGGTTTGCACCAAAATGGAATAGCCCATATAAGGTCATAATCAGTGGAGACACCTGTGCCTGTCTGGACATAAGAGGGAAGAGTGTATGGAAAAATTGGACCCAGTTGAAATTGTACAAAGAAACTAATGAGTAAACATAAGACATGTGATTCACGATAATGTAACCAGGATACTTGTTTATGCACCCCGAACAGGTGACGACTGCAAGCAAATCCAAATTACGGCTCCTGCTAATGTGTAAATATTGTATTGTTTGAGCGTAACAAACATGTCTAAGATAGCGCATATAATCGTGTTACTCTATGTTGTCACTGTTGTAAAGCTAATAGGATTAGAAGATAACTTGTTTTTCAAGACCCATATACGTTTTTATGGCAATTGAACCGTGTGTTACCCACTAGCCCAATCAGTAGAGGCCCTGTTCATGGCCACCCCTGGATGGACCCCCTGTGACTTATATACTGCGGATACCTCGGACGCACCCTGTGAGGGACAAACGGGCGAATATAGAAGGGGTATACAGGGAATTAATAAATCCCACAGATCCTGTGTGCAGGGGGTCCCGGGGAAAGGAAGAAACGGTATGCTCAGACAATGCAAGCTACCCGCTTTGCTTCTCGGGGCAAGAATGGGGGTGTGTATATGCCCTGGTCCCCGAGAACGCCACCTGTGTGCAGATGCAGTGTGCCCGTCAGCATTGTCGAGTGCATAGAGGCCAGTTTACTTGCACCTGTAACGAGCAAAGATGCCTGAACGTGACCGCAGGGAGGCAAGTTATCTGCGGTCAGTGCAACGGAACTCATGTCAGCTCAGAAACATGGGCATACCCGTTTGATGCTTACCAATTGGTAGGATCGGGCTCAAATTCAAGGGAACTGAGCAATTGGTGGTATCAGCAGTTCACGAGTGTTAGCAACACCGACGTAAAGTGTTATAGAGCTAAGGAGGGATTCATGTTCCTCCTCAACGGCACCTTCAAGACCGCAACACCAACCCTCCCGGTCCTCTTTGCAGTAGGAACTATAGGACCACTCACTGTTCCATGCCCCCAAAGGGGGCATACCCGGAGAAGGATAGTAACACGGGCCATCAGCAAGGAGTTCTGTGCCGATTGGGAGGATCCTATCACATTGGGATCATTACTCGGCCACGGGTTCCTCGGGGCCCTGTCTGTGGGGGGATCAGCGGGGGTAATTAGTGCCAAAAATAGGTGACAAATGTATAACGCATGTTACGGATGAATCATACAATATCACCCAAGCCATTGATGCCATAAGAAAGCAGCTTGATGAGTTCAGACAAGGCCCAAAAAGGGGGAATAGCTGGCTTGACTGGCTATTAGGGGGATCCTGGGGGTCCTATTTAACGCATGGAGTAGTTATTCTTGTTGTAATAATAATTACTTGTTGCTTGATTATCGGATGTTTTAATATCTGCTGTAAAGTCAAGATGGCCCGAATAGTGCCGATTGCCAGCGTGATCACCGGAAAAGAACATCTGATGGGAACACCGGGAGACGCCGAGGAAGACGGAGCGGACGACGCAGGCACAGACCACTACCTATGAAGGGTAGGCTAGAGCTACAGGCAAGGCAGGGAAGTAACTTGCCTCGAAGGTAGGCACTGAGCCACCTTCATTGTGGTCATCTGGATTTTGTGAACATCCTCCAGGACCAACAGGGGGAACTGTTGGAGTGGATTTTCGGACATAGCAAAGCATGATGGGGTAAGCCAACTATCTGCCTTTCCACTAAATGAACTTTGTACCAAGAAGCCTATCTGCTGTCCCTGATATGAACTCTGCAGCAACAAGTGATTCCTGGCCAGGTGCAGGCCACTGTTTCATAGAAAGCTTTGCAACAGAATAACTAACCACAAAAGATACAGAGGAAGGGCCCCCAAACTCGCGCCATGCTATCAGGTTTCACTAGGACTAAAAAGTTGCACGTAAATGAATTGCGTTGCCATATGGATTGATTGGTTGTATGTAAATGAATTTAACTGATTGTATTCCGCCCCCTGTAAACTGCTTATAACCCCGCGGCACCAGACACTCGGGGAGAAGGTGTTCACAGTTCGCAGGATCTCAACTCTTCTCCCAGAGCTCTGTTAGCAATAAAGTTGTCTCTCTTACTTTATTAGAGTCTATGTGAATTTATTTTCATTAACACCATGTAAATGATTAGTGCTAGCTTGCGATGCATCGTCATACGGGGTGTGTGTTACAACAGGCTAACGAATCGGGGATTTTGCAACCGGTCGCCTATGCGTCCAGAAGTCTGTCCAAGGCCAAAAGGGCCTACAGCATGATTGAAAAAGAAGCTCTGACGTGCGTTTACGGGGTGAAAAAAATGCACCAGTTTGGTCTCAAGTTTGAGCTAGAAACTGACCATAAGCCGCTCATATCGCTATTCTCAGAGAGCAAAGGGATTAACACCAATGCCTCTGCCCGCTTTCAAAGATGGGTGCTCATGCTGTCGGCATACAGCTACGTAATCCGCCACAGACCAGGCACAGAGAACTGCGCTGATGCTCTCAGTCAGCTACCATTGCCCACCACCGGGGTGGAAATGGCATAGCCTGCAGACTTGCTCATGGTGATGTATGCATTCAAAAACGAAAAATCACCCGTTACGGCCCGTCAGATCAGGACCTGGACCAGCCAGGATCTATTACTGTCTCTGGTAAAAAAAACTGTGTCCTCCATGGAGCTGGTCCAGGGTCCCAGCGGAGATGCAGGAAGAGATTAAGCCATTCCATAGGCACAAAGACGAAATATCCTTACAGGCGGACTGTCTTTTGTGGGGTAATCGCGTGGTCTTGCCCAAGAAAGGCAGAGAAACGTTCATATGCAACCTACACTGCACCCACCCAGGCATTGTAATGATGAAAGCCATAGCCAGATCCCACATGTGATGGCCCGACATCGACTCAGATTTAGAGTCATGCGTGTGCCAGTGCAACACTTGCTCTCAGCTGAGCAGTGCACCCAGAGAGGCACCGCTAAGTTTATGGTCATGGCCCTCCAAACTGTGGTCTAGGATCCATGTTGATTTTGCTGGCCCATTTCTAGGCAAAATGTTCTTGGTTGTTGTGGATGCTTATTCAAAATGGATTGAATGTGTAATAATGTCTGCAAGCACGTCCACTGCCACCATCGAAAGCCTACGAGTCATGTTTGCCACAAATGGCCTGCTTGATGTCCTTGTCAGTGACAGTGGGCCGTGTTTCACCAGCGCTGAATTCAAGGAACAAGCACGTCACATCTGCCCCATTCAAGCCCGCATCCAATGGCCAGGCAGAACAGGCAGTTCAAACCATCAAGCAAAGCTTGAAACGCGTGTTGGAAGGCTCCCTCCAGACCCGACTGTCCCGAGTCCTGCTCAGCTACCGCACCGGACCCCACTCGCTCACCGGAGTTCTCCCAGCCGAGCTGCTCATGAAAAGGGCGCTCAAAAAAAGGCTCTCTCTTGTCCACCCTGATCCCCATGATCACGTCGAGGGCAGGTGGCATCAACAAAGCATGTACCATGATCGCGCAAACTTGTCATGCGATATTGAGGTCAATGACCCTGTGTTTGTACTCAATTATGGATATGATCCCAAATGGTTCGCTGGCACGGTCATAGCCAAAGAAGGGAGTAGGGTGTTTCAGGTCAAATTGGCCAATGAACTAATGTGCAGAAAGCATTTGGACCAAATCAAATTGTGGTTCACTAACAGCTACGGAACCCAAAGAGGACACCACCAACTTCGACCCTCCAACACACACACACACACACACACAAGTGGCAACTGACATTACGGTTGACCACGAAGCCGAACTCACCATCCCCAGCAGCCCGGCAAGGCCAGCTGTCCAGTGAAGAACCAACCAACTCACCCACACCTGCATTTGTACCGAGACGATCAACAAGGGAGCGAAAAGCCCCAGATCGTCTCACCCTGTAAATAAGTGTACTATTGACATTACGAGAGAGTGATGTTACGTATGTAACCCTTGGCAACCTGTATCACACCACCACCAGAGGGCCTACCTGTTGGAGTCCCAAGGGATCCCAGCATTCCTTGGGAGCACTGTATATAAGCAGGCCTCCCACACTATATCAGCACTCTGGAGTCCAATTAAAGGAGCTAAGGTCACACTTACTCATTGCATACAGTACTCAGTTTCATCCTTTATTATGAGCATCATATGAACCTTCTCTGAACGGCCTCCAAAGCAAGTATATCCTTTCGTAAATATGGAAACCAAAACTGCACACAGTATTCCAGGTGTAGCCTCACCAATACCCTGTACAGCTGTAGCAAGACTTCCCTGCTTTTATACTCCATCCCCTTTGCCACACCTGGAATGCTGCGTGCAGTTTTGGTTTCCATATTTACAAAAGGATATGCTTGCTTTGGAGGCAGTTCAGAGAAGGTTCATATAATGCTCATAATAAAGGATGAAACTGAGTACTGTATACAATGAGTAAGTGTGACCTTAGCTCCTTTAATTGGACTCCAGAGTCCTGATACAGTGTGGGAGGCCTGCTTATATACAGTACAAGATTCCATTGGCCTTCCTGATCACTTGCTGTACCTGCATACTATCCTTTTGTGTTTCATGCACAAGTAACCCCAGGTCCCGCTGTACTGCAGCACTTTGCGATCTTTCTCCATTTAAATAATAATTTGCTCTTTGATTTTTTCTGCCAAAGTGCATGACCTCACATTTTCCAACATTATAATACATCTGCCAAATTTCTGTCCACTCACTTAGCCTGTCTATGTCCTGTTGCAGATTTTTTTGTGTCCTCCTCACAAATTGCTTTTCCTCCCATCTTTGTATCATCAGCAACTTGGCTACGTTACACTCGGTCCCTTCTTCCAAGTCGTTAATATAGATTATAAATAGTTGGGGTCCCAGCACTGATCCCTGCGGCACCCCACTCATTGCATTTAAGGGGAAGCTGGATAAGCACATGAGGGAGAAAGGAAATAGAAGGATATGCTGAGAGTTAGATGAAGAGGAGTGGGAGGAGGCTCATGTGAAGCAGAAACACTGGCATGGTACTAGTTGGGTCTGTTTCTGTGCTGTAAATTGTAGATAATTAATTAATAATCTTATTTAAACTACACAAACAAATCCATGTGAATAAAATACTTTTGGCTGCAAATGCTGAATCACATTACACTCCAAAATATACCCAAAAAATCAGACTCTGCACCATGGAAACCCACTTTCCCCTTCAAAATATGTGAAAATTGCCAAGTGCCAGATTTCCACTGTTGTGCACTGTAGTTTTCCCCACAACACAGTTGACGGAATATTGGGTATGGTCATGGTAGGTTCAGCGCATCCCACTGCACTCACATTGTAACTCATTTTGTTTGTCATGCACGAGGTCATTGGTTTTAAGTTTTGACAGGAAAACAAACTAAATTTGAAAATATGTCCCCCAAAATACTAATAGAGCTCCAGAAAGCCAAAATAATGAAAAGGGATTGAACTTATCCAGTGGCATTAAAGCAGTGACCACGACCAGGGGCTTTATTCTTTTGTTCCACATTCTACCCCACGTAGAGTTGATCCAAAACTCGATGTCCCGTGTCCTAACTCGCACCAAATCCTGATCACCCATCACCCTGTGCTCGCTGACCTACATTGGCTCCCGGTTAAGCAATGACTCGATTTTAAAATTCTCATCCTTATTTTCAAATCCCTCCATGGCCTCGCCCCTCCCTATCTCTGTAATCTCGTCCAGCCCCACAACCCCTTCGAGGTGTCGACGCTCCTCTAATTCTGCCCTCCTGAGCATCCCTCATTGTAATCGCTCAACCATCGGTGGCCATGCCTTTGTAGGCCGCTGAGATCCTTTAGTCAGTGTGAAATGTTGCCTAGGCCCCAAGCTTTGGAACTCCCTCCCAGTTATAATGGGTGACTTTAATATGCACATAGATTGGGCTAACCAAACTGGAAGCAATACGGTGGAGGAGGATTTCTTGGAGTGCATAAGGGATGGTTTTCTAGACCAATATGTCGAGGAACCAACTAGAGGGGAGGCCATCTTAGGCTGGGTGTTGTGTAATGAGAGAGGATTAATTAGCAATACCGTTGTGCGAGGCCCCTTGGGGAAGAGTGACCATAATATGGTGGAATTCTGCATTAGGATGGAGAATGAAACAGTTAATTCAGAGACCATGGTCCAGAACTTAAAGAAGGGTAACTTTGAAGGTATGAGGCGTGAATTAGCTAGGATTGATTGGCGAATGATACTTAAGGGGTTGACTGTGGATGGGCAATGGCGGACATTTAGAGACCGCATGGATGAACTACAACAATTGTACATTCCTGTCTGTCGTAAAAATAAAAAAGGGAAGGTGGATCAACCGTGGCTATCAAGGGAAATCAGGGATAGTATTAAAGCCAAGGAAGTGGCATACAAATTGGCCAGAAATAGCAGTGAACCCGGAGACTGGGAGAAATTTAGAACTCAGCAGAGGAGGACAAAGGGTTTGATTAGGGCAGGGAAAATGGAGTACGAGAAGAAGCTTGCAGGGAACATTAAGACGGATTGCAAAAGTTTCTATAGATATGTAAAGAGAAAAAGGTTAGTAAAGACAAACGTAGGTCCCCTGCAGTCAGAATCAGGGGAAGTCATAACGGGGAACAAAGAAATGGCGGACCAATTGAACAAGTACTTTGGTTCAGTATTCATTAAGGAGGACACTAACAACCTTCCGGATATAAGAGGGGTCAGAGGGTCTAATAAGGAGGAGGAACTGAGGGAAATCCTTATTAGTCGGGAAATTGTGTTGGGGAAATTAATGGGATTGAAGGCTGATAAATCCCCAGGGCCCGATGGACTGCATCCCAGAGTACTTAAGGAGGTGGCCTTGGAAATAGCGGATGCATTGACAGTCATTTTCCAACATTCCATTGACTCTGGATCAGTTCCTATCGAGTGGAGGGTAGCCAATGTAACCCCACTTTTTAAAAAAGGAGGGAGAGAGAAAACAGGGAATTATAGACTGGTAAGCCTGACATCGGTAGTGGGTAAGATGATGGAATCAATTATTAAGGATGTCATAGCAGCGCATTTGGAAAGAGGTGACATGATAGATCCAAGTCAACATGGATTTGTGAAAGGGAAATCATGCTTGACAAATCTTCTGGAATTTTTTGAGGATGTTTCCAGTAGAGTGGACAAGGGAGAACCAGTTGATGTGGTATATTTGGACTTTCAGAAGGCTTTCGACAAGGTCCCACACAAAAGATTAATGTGCAAAGTTAAAGCATATGGGATTGGGGGTAGTGTGCTGACATGGATTGAGAACTGGTTGTCAGACAGGAAGCAAAGAGTAGGAGTAAATGGGTACTTTTCAGAATGGCAGGCGGTGACTAGTGGGGTACTGTGCTGGGGCCCCAGCTGTTTACACTGTACATTAATGATTTAGACGAGGGGATTAAATGTAGTATCTCCAAATTTGCGGATGACACTAAGTTAGGTGGCAGTGTGAGCTGCGAGGAGGATGTTATGAGGCTGCAGAGCGACTTGGATAGGTTAGGTGAGTGGGCAAATGCATGGCAGATGAAGTATAATGTGGATAAATGTGAGGTTATCCACTTTGGTGGTAAAAACAGAGACACAGACTATTATCTAAATGGTGACAGATTAGGAAAAAGGGAGTGCAACGAGACCTGGGTGTCATGGTACATCAGTCATTGAAAGTTGGCATGCAGGTACAGCAGGCGGTTAAGAAAGCAAATGGCATGTTGGCCTTCATAGCGAGGGGATTTGAGTACAGGGGCAGGGAGGTGTTGCTACAGTTGTACAGGGCCTTGGTGAGGCCACACCTGGAGTACAGTTTTGGTCTCCTAACCTAAAGGAAGGACATTCTTGCTATTGAGGGAGTGCAGTGAAGGTTCACCAGACTGATTCCCGGTTGGCAGGACTGAACTATCAAGAAAGACTGGATCAACTGGGCTTGTATTCACTGGAGTTCAGAAGAATGAGAGGGGGACCTCATAGAAACGTTTAAAATTCTGATGGGTTTAGACAGGTTAGATGCAGGAAGAATGTTCCCAATGTTAGGGAAGTCCAGAACCAGGGGTCACAGTCTAAAGATAAGGGGTGAGCCATTTAGGACCGAGATGAGGAGAAACTTCTTCACCCAGAGAGTGGTGAACCTGTGGAATTCTCTACCACAGAAAGTTGTTGAGGCCAATTCACTAAATATATTCAAAAAAGAGTTAGATGTAGTCCTTACTACTCAGGGGATCAAGGGGTATGGTGAGAAAGCAGGAATGGGGTACTGAAGTTGCATGTTCAGCCATGAACTCATTGAATGGCGGTGCAGGCTAGAAGGGTCGAATGGCCTACTCATGCATCTATTTTCTATGTTTTTATGTTAAACAGGACATCAAGTAAGCACTTACACCGAGCACTGTTGTTGTTCGGAAGTATACATGCTTTCTGATTTTATATATTGTTAGGAATTATTCCCCTCCTGAGTTTTGGTGCAGTTTATACTCAGAAGCTGCCTCGTTGCCTCCCTTTGCAGTGTGGCACCAGCTGTAGCCTCTGCTGTAAGTATCTGTATCCTTCGTAGGCTGCCGAGATTCTTTAGTCAGTGTGAAATGTATTCCGGTGAAAACACACAGCCTCTAATGTTTCGTTTCTGGAAGTAACTTACCCGAGTGCAAGTTGAACCTCCTTTACCTGGCACCCTCCGGACCTGGCCTGGGCCGGACGAGGGAATTTGCCAGATGAGGGGAGGTCATCGGCCTGAAGTTGTGGGGGGAGGAGGTTGTTGCCCGAGGTTAAGGGGGGGGGGCGGGGAGAGAGGAGGTCGCCCGAGGTCGGGGGTGGTGGGAGAGCTGGCCCAAGGTTGTGGGGGTGGGGGGAGGGGGAGAGAGGCGGCCCGAGGGGGGGGAGAGGTGGGCCGGGGTGAGGAGGGGGAAGGGGGAGGTCATTGGCCCGATGGTGGGGGAGGGGGGGGGAAGGCGGCCTGGGGTAAGGAGGGGGCGAGGAGGTCGCCCGAGGTCGGGGAGGGGGGGGCAGGAGGTCATCGGCCCGAGGGGTTGGGTGTGGGAGAGGCGGCCCGAGGTCGTTTGGGGGGAGGTCGGCGGCCCGAGAAGTGTCTGCACATGCGCCACCCAGCGGCCAGGGATGGTGCCGGATAAGGGACTGCCCGATAAGAAAGGTTCAACCTGATACTATACAGTATAAATGCACATGAGGCCCATGCTTGAGAGAAGGTCAGTCTAAACCCTGTCCTTTATTCCTTAGCATCAAGTGATGGAAGTGGATGGAGCTTCCCCTTTTATACCTGAAGGTCCAGGTTAGGAGTGTCTCCCACAAGTTCACCACCTAGTGGTCATTGTTCTCAAGGTGTACAACTTAGGTCAGATTATACATGGATTACAATGCTGGTTGAATACATGACATCACCTCCCCCGCAAAGTCTTATTGGGATCACAGGTTGAGCCTCTCTGGTGGTTTAGGCTCTCTTGTAGAGCGCCTGAGTTGGGGTTCCGGTTGTTGGGCGCTGGCCTGAGTGTCTGCTGTTTGCAGTGCCTCAGGCCTATCCGGACTGCCCACAGTGACTGGGCTCTCCTCCCTTTGGTTCCGGTGTTCGGTCACCTGTGGTGGAGTGAACTCTATATTGTGTTCTTCCTCTGCTTCTTCTATGGGGTTGCTGAACCTCCTTTTTGTTTGATCCACGTGTTTGCGGCAGATTTGACCATTGGTAAGTTTAACTACCAGAATCCTATTTCTCTCTTTGGCAATCACAGTTCCTGTGAGTCATTTGGGCCCTGCAGCGTAGTTGAGGACAAATACAGGGTCATTTACATCAATACATCGCGTCCTTGCATTCCCGTCATGGTAGTCACATTGTGACTGCCGCCTGCTCTCAACAATTTCTTTCATGGTCGGGTGTATAAGGGATAACCAGGTTTTGAGCGTCCTTTTCATTAGCAGCTCTGCGGGTGGAACCCCTGTGAGCGAGTGTGGTTGGGATCTGTAGGCCAACAGGAAGCGTGATAAGCAGCTTTATAGGGAAACCCCTTGGATTCTGAGCATCCCCTGTTTGATTATCTGCACTGCTCGTTCTGCCTGGCCGTTTGAAGCTGGCTTGAATGGTGCCGTTCTGACATGGTTAATTCCATTGCCTGCCATGAAGTCCTGGAATTCAGTGCTTCTAAAAGCACAGGCCATTGTCGCTGACCAAGATGTCCGGTAGACCTTGGGTGGCGAACATTGCCCGTAGACTTTCTACCGTAGCAGAGGATGTGCTTGAATTTAAAATGTCACACTCGATCCATTTGGAGTAGGCGTCTACTACAACCAAAAACATTTTTCCTATGAAAGGACCTGCGTAGTCCACATGGATGCGTGACCAAGGCTTGGCGGGCCATGGCCAGGGGCTAAGGGGGGCTTCCCTGAGCGCATTGCCCAGCTGGGCCCACGTGTTGCACCTGCGAACACAAAGTTCCAGATCTGCGTCTATCCCTGGCCACCAAACGTGCGATCTGGCAATTGCCTTCATCATGACAATGCCCGGGTGCTCATTGTGGAGTTCTCTGATGAACACCTCTCTGCCCATCTGGGGCATGACTACGTGGTTTCTCCACAGTAGGCAATCGGCCTGAATCGAGAGTTCATCCCTGCGCCTGTGAAGTGGTTTAAATTCCTCAGGGCAGCCCTGTACATGGCTGCCCAGTCCCCATTCAGGACACATTTCTTGACTAGAGACAATAGCGGGTCTCTATTTGTCCAGACTTTAATCTGACGGGCTGACACGGGTGAGCCTTCGCTTCTGAAAACTTCAACAGCCATGACCATCTCAGCAGCATGCTCGGTAGCCCCCTCAATGGTGGCTAGTGGGAGCCTGCTGAGTGCACCGGCACAGTTTTTAGTGCCCGGTCTGTGCCGAATTGTATAGTCATAGGCGGCTAACGTGAGTGCCCACCTCTGTATGCGGGCCGATGCGTTTGCATTTATGGCCTTGTTGTCAGCCAAAAGGGACGTTAGGGGTTTGTGATCTGTCTCCAGCTCAAATTTCCTGCCAAACAGGTACTGGTGCATTTTTTTTACCGCATATACACATGCGAGCACCTCCTTTTCTACCATCCCGTAGCCCCTTTCTGCCTGGGACAGACTTCTGGAGGCATAAGCTACCGGCTGTTACTGACCCTTGGCATTCACATGCTGCAACACACACCCGACACCACAGGACGACGCATCGCATGTTAACACAAGTTTCTTACATGGGTCATATAGCGTTAACAGATTGTTGGAACATAACAAATTGCGTGCTCTATTAAAGGCCCTTTCCTGGCTGTCCCCCCCAGACCCATTTGCGACCTTTGCGTAGGAGCACGTGTAGCGGCTCTAGCAGCGTGCTCAATTTGGGAAGAAAGTTACCAAAATAGTTCAGGAGCCCCAGGAACGAACGCAGCTCCGTCGTGTTACGGGGTCTGGGTGCTCTCTGGATCGCTTCCGTCTTGGACGCAGTAGGGCTGATCCCGTCTGCTGCTACCCTCATCCCCAGGAATTCTACCTCTGGAGCTAGGAAGACGCACTTCGCCTTTTTCAGTCGCAGCCCTACCCGGTCCAGTCTGCGTAGCACCTCCTCCAGGTTGAGGAGGTGTTCTTCAGTATCATAACCCGTGATGAGGATGTCGTCCTGAAAAACCACCGTCCCTGGAATCGACTTGAGGAGGCTTTCCATATTTCGTTGGAAGATGGTGGCGGCCGAGCGAATCCTGAATGGACATCTGCTGTACTCAAACAGCCCCTTGTGTGTCGTGATGGTGGTCAGCTTCTTCGACTCACTCGCCAGCTCCTGGGTCATGTAAGCTGAGGTCAGGTCCAATTTTGAAAAAAGTTTGCCACCGGATAGCGTCGCAAAAAGGTCCTCTGCTCTCGGTATGGGTACTGGTCTTCGAGTGACACCCGATTGATGGTGGCCTTGTAATCACCATATATCCTGACCGACCCATCCGCCTTGAGCACCGGCACAATCGGGCTCGCCCAGTCACTGAATTCGACTGGCGAGATGATGCCTTCCCTCAGCAGGCGGTCCAATTCGCTTTCTATCTTTTCCCACATCACATACGGCACCGCTCTGGCCTTGTGGTGTATTGGCCTGGCGTCGGGGTTTATGTGAATCACTACCTTGGCCCCCATGAAAGTGCCAATGCCGGGTTGAAATAATGTCAAATTTGTCCAGGATCTGTGAGCATGATACTCGCTCCACAGAGGAAATTGCATTGACATCGCCCCATTTCCAGTTCATGACAGCAAGCCAACTCCTCTCCAGTAGTGCGGGACCATCCCCCGGGACAACCCAGAGTGGCAACCTGTTCTCCGAATCTTTGTGGGTCACGACTACCGTGGCGCTGCCTTGCACCGAAATGATCTCCTTTGTGTATGTCCGGAGCTGTGCATCAATCGGCGATAATTTTGGCCTCCTGGCCTTGGACGCCCACAACTTTTTGAACTGTTTGATGCCCATCAGGGACTGGCTGGCCCCCATGTCTAGCTCCATTGATACTGGGGTGCCATTGAGGAGCACTTTCATCATTATCAGTGGCGTCCTGGTGTATGAATTGTATACGTGCTCCACATGAACTCGCTGAACTTCAACTTCCAGCGATTTCCCGCAGCGTTCATTTCTGCAATTTCTGCAGGTATTTTGCTCATCTCTGCAAACTCCGGCTGAGTGTGTTCCTCCACGCCTCCAACATGAGCTGTTGTTGGAAACAAAAGGTCCCTTACCAGTCGATCGTCCCTGACTGCCCCTGAGTGTGCCATTAACAGGTGTTGATGGCCCCATAACTGGCTGCATTGTCCCTTGCAATGGCGTGAATCGCCGTTCAGCTTGCCATTGTCTCTGTCAAACTCCCACTCTGGGGCATGCCCGATTGCCCTTGTCTGCCTGGAGAACTGTGTGCTGCTTTAACAATGTTGAATCTCTGTACCAACCATTCCTTAACACAGTACCTCTCATCTGTTCTGCTAGTGACCATGCTCGCATGGTTTAAATCCCAGTTTCTTGTCGCCATTGATAAGTCCTTACTATATAGTATAAATGCACACGAGACCCATGCTTGCGAGAAGGTCAGTCTGTGACCTGTCCTTTATTCCTTAGCACTCAAGTGATGGAAGTGGGTGGAGCTTCCCCTTTTATACCTGAAGGTCCAGGTTAGGAGTGTCTCCCACAAGTTCATCACCTAGTGGTCAGTGTTCTCAGTGTACAACTTGTAAAGTCCTGACCCTGCAGTACAGACTTACACGAGGCACATGCTGAAGTCAAGGTCACTCTGGACCTGCACCTTTATTTCACAGCTCTCGAGTGCCACACTTGCCTGAGATCTGCCTTTATATACCTGTGTGGAACAGGTATGCAGTATCTCCTGCAAGTGCACCCCTGGTGGTAAAGTATGTTTGTGGTTACAGGTCATATCTAGTTACAGTCATGTATAGTATGGTAAGATGCAGTTATATACAGTAGTGTGAGATACATGACATCACCCTCCCCCAAGGTCTTATTGTCTTTATAGATTTAGTCTCTCAGGTGGTCTACGCTCTCGCGTGGTGCGTCTTAGTTGTGGTTCAGTTGTTTGCCTTGGTGCCTGTTTTTCTTTCGGTGTGATTGCTGGTATCTCGCCTGGGCTGTCTGTTTCGTTCAGTATGATTGTTGGTATCTCGCCTGGGCTATCTGTTGAGACTGCCCTTTCCTCAGGTTGTTCCCTCTGTCTGTCCACCAGGTGTGGTGTGAGTTCCACATTGTAGTCTGCCTCTGGTTCTGCAGTGTTGTCAGTGAATCTACTTTTTACTTGGTCTACATGCCTCCGGCAGGTTTGGCCATTGTCCATTTGTACAACCAGTAGCCTGTTTCCTTCCTTGCCTGTTACTGTCCCTGCAAGCCATTTGGGACCCCTGCTATAGTTTTGCACAAACACTTTGTCCCCCAACTCATTCCACCTTCCCCTCGAATTTCAGTCATGGTACTCAGTTCGCTTCCGGTGCTTTGCCTCAACAATTTCATGCATGTCTAAGAGGATTAACGAGAGCCTGGTCTTTAAGGTCCGTTTCATCAATAGTTGCGCGGGGGGAACCCCAGTCAATGAATGTGGACGAGATCTGTATGCCAGCAGCAGTCGCGACAGGCGGCTCTGCAGCTTGGGACCTTGAATTTTTAGCATGCCTTGTTTAACGATTTGCACTGCTCGCCCGCCTGGCCGTTGGAGGCCGGCTTGAATGGTGCCATCTTAACGTGATTTATGCCGTGGTCAACTATAAAATCTTGAAATTCTGCGCTGGTGAAGCACGGACCATTATCGCTGACCAATATGTCAGGAATTCTGTGCGTTGCAAACATGGTTCTAAGGCTCTCCACAGTGGTGGAGGTTGTGCTCGAGTTTAATATGGTGCATTCGACCCACTTTGAAAATGCATCGATGACTACGAGGAACATTTTGCCTATGAATAGGCCTGCATAGTCTACATGAACCCGCGACCACGGTTTGGTGGGCCAGGGGCCTAGGGGGGCCTGCCTGGGGGCATTACTGAGCTGGGCACAAATGGTGCATCGACGGACGCAGAGCTCCAAGTCCGCGTCAATGCCAGGCCACCAGACATGGGATCTGGTTCTGGCCTTCATAAGGACGATCCCCGGGTGCTCGCGGTGGAGCTCCCGGACAAACGCCTCTCTGCCTCGCAAGGGCATAACTAATTGGCTGTTCCACATCAGGCAGTCTGCCTGTAGTGATAGTTCATGCATGCGCCTATGGAAAGGTTTGATCTCCTCGGGGCAGGCATCGCGGGCCTCTACCCCGTCAACGGTTAAATCACATCTTTTGACTAAGGATAACGTGGGGTCGCTGGTCATCCAGGCTCTGATTTGACAAGCCGTCATGGGCGAACCTGTGGTTCAAAGGCATTGATTGCCATGACCATCTCACAGTCCTGTTCATCGGACCCTTCCGTGGTTGCCAGGGGTAGCCTGCTAAGTGCGTCGGCACAGGTGTCTGTGCCTGGTCTGTGCCTTATTGTGTAGTCGTAAGCCGCCAGCATGCGTGCCCACCACTGAATGTGCGCCGAGGCGTTGCCGTTGATTGCCTTGCACTCGGATAGTAGGGACGTGAGGGGTTTGTGGTTGATTTCTCACGCAAACTTGGCCCCGAAAAGATATTGATGCATCTTTTTGACACCGTACATGCACGCGAGTGTCTCCTTCTCAACCATACCGTACCCGCGCTCCGCCCGCGAAAGTGACCTGGAGGCATAAGCAACGGGCTGCAATTTACCCGCATCATTGACGTGCTGTAAAACGCACCCGACCCCGTACGCTGATGCATCACACATAAGGACTAACTTTTTACCTGGGACAAAAAAGGCTAAAACACTCTTGGAACATAGAAGGTTGCGTGCCTTATTGAAGGCACGTTCTTGGGCGTCCCCCCAAAACCAATCGCACCCTTTTCTGAGTAGCACATGGAGAGGTTCCAGCAGCGTGCTTAAGTTCTGCATAAAGTTCCCAAAGTAATTGAGTAGCCCGAGAAAGGCGCGCAGTTCCGAGACATTCCGGGGCCTGGGTGCCAGATGAATTGCTTCGGTTTTGGATTCTGTTGGGCGGATTCCATCAGCGGCAATCCTTCTGCCCAAAAATTCAACCTCGGGCGCAAGAAACAGGCACTTGGATTTCTTAACTCTTAGGCCTACCCGATCCAACCGCTTTAGTACTTCCTCCAAATTGCGGAGATGGGAGTCGGTGTCCCTGCTCGTGATGAGTATGTCATCTTGAAACACAACCGTCCCCGGGATGGACTTGAGCAGACTCTCCATGTTGCGCTGGAATATAGCAGCTGCCGACCTGATGCTGAATGGGCATCAATTGTACATAAAAAGGCCTCGATGTGTGTTGATGGTGGTGAGTAGCTTAGACTTAGTCAGTTCTTGCGTCATATACGCGGATGTGAGATCGAGTTTCGAGAAACGTTTTCCTCCAGCCAATGTGGCAAATAGGTCCTCCACTCTGGGGAGCGGGTATTGTTCCTGTAGGGAGACTCTGTTTATGGTAGACTTGTAATCCCCACAGATTCGTACGGATCCATCAGGCTTCATGACGGGGACGATGGGACTTGCCCAGTCACTAAATTACACGGGTGAGAAAATGCCTTCCCGCAGAAGCCGGTCCAGTTCGTGTTCAATCTTTTCCCTCGTCACATAAGGCACAGCTCTAGCCTTGTGATGGACCGGTCTGGCATCCTGTGTGATGTAGATTTTAACTTCAGCCCCTTTGAAGGTGCCCACACCTGGCTGAAAGAGATGTTCAAAATGACTTAGAACTGTTGAGTAGGAGGTCCGTTCCTCTGACGACATGGCGTGAACATCATCCCATTTCCAATTCAGTTTTGCTAGCCAGCTTCTCCCCAACAGTGCTGGGAGATCTCCAGGGACAATCCACAGGGGAAGTCGGTTCATTGTCCCTTTGTGTGTGACTGAGAGCATGGCGCTGCCAAGGACTGGGACGATTTCTTTGGTATAGATCCTTAGTTTGGTGTCGATCCTTGTGAGTTTTGGTCTGTTACTTTTGTGCGGCCACAGCTGTTCAAGTTGTTGGACGCTCATGAGAGATTGACTAGCTCTCACGTCCAGTTCCATGTTGACAGGTATCCCGTTGAGTAACAACCTCATCATTATTGGAGGCGTCTTGTTGTAAGAACAGTGGACATTGATCGTGTTGACCCGCTGTACCCCGGCATCCCGGGCACTGTCCCCACCGTCTTCTGGTCCGTTTTCCGACCCTTCCGATTCATATACCAGCCGAGCTGCTGTTTTTCTGCACATGCGAGCCAGATGCCCTGTATAGTTGCAGTTTCTGCAAACAGCATGCTGAAATCGACACCCCCTTGTTGAGTGCCTTCCCCCACATCTCCAGCACAGACTGCTTCCATTGTTTCCGAAGGATGAGCTGCGTCTGGCTGATCTCTCTTGAGCTTCTCTCAGTCTGTAGTTAATTGCTCGCACTGTGGGTTGATGAGGTGTGAACGGCCGTTCATGTGGCCCTTGATGGCTTCTGGCGCCACTGCCTGCTGTTGAAGGCCTGCTCTCCTGCCTTTGTCTGTGTGTGGGGGTAGCGGCTCGTTTCACGCTGTGAACCCCTTGTTCCAATGTTTCGTTAGTTGTCGTATCCGCAGTGTAGATCAACCTCGTTTCTTCTTCTTCTGCCAAGAATGTCTGTGCGACCAGTGCTGCTGCCTCTAGGGTCAAGTTCTTGGTCTCTATAAACTTTCGAAATATGCCTGCGTGGCCTATTCCTTCAATAAAAAAGTCTCTCAGCAGTTCTCTCCTTAGTTCATCGGAGAACTCACATAAACTAGGCAGCCTCCGAAGTTCCGCCACAAAGTCGGGTATGCTCTGGCCCACAAAGCATCTGTAGTTGTAGAACCTGTGTCTGGCCATGTGTAGGCTGCTCGCTGGCTTCAGGTGGTCTCTCACCAGTGTGCTCAACTCCTCAAATGACTTGCTTGCTGGTTTCTCGGGTGCCAACAGATCCTTCATTAAGGCGTATGTTTTCGAGCCACAGCTGGTCAAGAGATGGATTCTTCTCTTGTCTGCCTTATCGTCGCCCAACCAGTCTTTGGTTACAAAGCTTTGCTGGAGCCTTTCTATAAAGTCCTCCCAATTGTCTCCAGCATTGTATTTCCCATCTGAGCCGTTGGTAGCCATTCTGTGGATTCTGTGATCCCGTAACTCGTTGCCACTGTAAGGTCCTGACCCTGCAGTACAGATTTACACAAGGAACATGCTGAAGTCAAGGTCACTCTGGACCTGCACCTTTATTTCACAGTTCTTGAGTGCCACACTTGCCTGAGACCTGCCTTTATATACACCTGTGTGGAACAGGTATGCAGTGTCTCCTGCAATAGCATCCCTGGTGGTAAAGTATGCTTGTGGTTACAGGTCATATCTAGTTACAGTCATGTATAGCATGGTAAGATACAGTTATATACAGTAGTGAGATACATGACACAACTTAGGTCAGATTATACATGGGTTACAATGCTGGTTGAATACATGACACAACCTGTACCAATCATCATCATAGGCAGTCCCTCGAAATCGAGAAAGACTTGCTTCCACTCGAAAAGTGAGTTCTCAGGTTACTGAACAGTCCAATACAGGAATTACAGTCTCTGTCACAGGTGGAACACACAGTGGTTGAGGGAAGGGGTGAGTGGGACTGGTTTGCCGCACGCTCCTTCCGCTGCCTGCGCTTGCTTTCTGCATGCTCTTGGCGATGAGACTTGAGGTGCTCAGCGCCCTCCCGGATGCTCTTCCTCCGCTTTGGGCGGTCTTTGGCCAGGGACTCCCAGGTGTCGGTGGGGACGTTGCATTTTTTCAAGGAGGCTTTGAGGGTGTCCTTGAAACGTTTCCTCTGGTCACCTAGGGATCGCTTGCCATGTAGGAGTTCTGAGTAGAGCGCTTGCTTTAGGAGTCTTGTGTCGGGCATGCGGACAATGTGGCCCGCCCAGCGGAGCTGGTTGAGTGTGGTCAGTGCTTCGATGCTGGAGATGTTGGCCTGATCGAGGACGCTAACATTGTTGTGTCTGTCCTCCCAGGGGATTTGCAGGATCTTGCGGAGACATCGTTGGTGGTATTTCTCCAGTGACTTGAGGTAGCTATTGTATATGGTCCACGTCTCTGAGCCATACAGGAGCCATACAGAAGTACCAACATGTGCTGGTCTACTGTAGAGTAATGTAGATCAGGAATGGGAACATTGTGATAATTCATGTTCGTGTTGCCTGTAACTTTACAACAAAACCACTTTCAACATATTTACTGGAATTGTTCAGCAGGTCAGGCAGTATCTGTGGAGAGAGAAACAAAGTTAATGTTTCAGGTCAATGACCTTTCATCACAACTGGAAATAATTAGAGATTTAAAAGATTTTAATCAAGTACAGAGGCAGGGAAAATGGGGAGGAGAGGAAAGAACAAAAGCGAAGGTCTAGGAACATAAGAGCATAAGAATTAGGAGCAGGAGGGGGCCATTCAGCCCCTCAAGCCTACTCCGCCATTCTATAATCTACCGCAACTCCACTTTCCTGTACTATCCCTATATCCCTTGATTCCCTTCATATTCAAAGATCTATCGATTCGGTCTTGAATATATGCAAAGACTGAGCCTCCACAGCACTTTGCAGTAGAAAATTCTAAAGATTCACCACCCTCTGAGTGAAGAAATTTCTCCTCATCTCAGTCCTAAATGGCCGACCGCTTATTCTGAGTCTGTGACCCCTGGTTCTAGACTCCTCAGCCAGGGGAACATCCTCCCTGCATCTTCCTTGTCAAGCCCTGTAAGAATTATGTCTGTTTCAATGAGATCACCTCTCTTTCTTCTAAACATTAGAGAATATAGGCCAGTCTACTCAATCTTTTCTCATAGGACAATCCCCCCATCCCAGGAATCAGTCTGGTGAACCTTCAATTATTAAAGATGAAATAGTAGTGCATTTGGAAAGCAGTGACAGGATTGGTCCAAGTCAGCATGGATTTATGAAAGGGAAATCATGCTTGACAAATATTCTAGAATTTTTTGAGGATGTAACTAGTAGAGTGGACAAGGGAGAACCAGTGGATGTGGTGTATTTGGACTTGCAAAAGGCTTTTGATAAGTTCCCACACAAGAGATTAGTGTGCAAAATTAAAGCACATAGTATTGGGGGTAATGTATTGACGTGGATAGAGAACTGGTTGGCAGACAGGAAGCAGAGAGTCGGGATAAATGAGTCATATTCCAGTTGGCCAACAGTAACTAGTGGAGTGCTGCAGGGCTTAGTGCTGGGACCCCAGCTATTTACAATATACATTAATGATTTAGATGAAGGAATTGAGAGTAACATCTCCAAGTTTGCAGATGACACTAAGCTGGATGGTGGTGTGAGCTGTGAGGAGGATGCTAAGAGGCTGCAGGGTGACTTGGACAGGTTAGGTGAGTGGGCAAATATATGGCAGATGCAGTATAATGTGGCTAAATGTGAGGTTATTCACTGTGGGGGCAATAACACGAAGGTAGAATATTATCTGAATGGCGGCAGATTAGGAAAAGGGGAGGTGCAATGAGACCTGGGTGTCATGGTACATCAGTCATTGAAGGTTGACATGCAGGTGCAGCAGGCGGTGAAGAAGACAAATGGCATGTTGGCCTTCATAGCTAGGGGATTTAAGTATAGGAGCAGGGAGGTCTTGCTGCAGCTGTACAGGGCCTTGGTGAGGCCTCATCTGGAATATTGTGTTCAGTCTTGGTCTCCTAATCTGAGGAAGGACGTTCTTGCTATTGAGGGAGTGCAGCGAAGGTTCACCAGACTGATTTCCGGGATGGCAGAACTGACATATGAGGAGACTGGATTGACTGAGCCTGTATTCACTGGAGTTTAGAAGAATGAGAGGGGATCTCATGGAAACATAAAATTCTGACGGGATTGGACAGGTTAGGTGCAGGAAGAATGTTCTCGATGTTGGGGGAGTCCAGAACCAGGGGTCACAGTCTAAGGATAAGGGGTAAGCCATTTAGGACCAAGATGAAGAGAAACTTCTTCACTCAGAGTTGTTAACCTGTGGAATTCTCTTCCGCAGAGAGTTGTTGATGCCAGTTCATTAGATATATTCAAGAAGGAGTTGAATATGGCCCTTACGGCTAAAAGGATTAAGTGGTATGGAGAGAAAGCAGGAAAGGGGTACAGAGGTGAATGATCAGCCATGATCTCATTGAATGATGGTACAGGCTCGAAGGGCCGAATGGCCTACTCCTGCACCTATTTTCTATGTTTCATTGCACTCCCTCTATGGCAAGTATATCCTTCTTTAGATAAGGAGACCAAAACGGTACACAGGTGTGGTCTCACCAGGGCCCTGTATAATTGCAGTAAGACATCTTTACTCGTACTGCAATCCTCTTGTAATAAAGGCCAACATACCATTTGCTTTTTTAATTGCTTGCTTGTATCTGCATGTTATCTTTCAGTGATTGGTGCACAAGAACACCAACATTTCTCAATCTCTCACCATTTAAAAAATACTCTGCTTTTCTATTTTTCCTACCAAAGTCGATAACTTCACATTTCTCCACATTATATTCCATTTGCTATGTTCTTGCCCACTCACTGAGCCTGTCTATATCCCCTTGAAGCCTCTTTACATCCTCCTCACAACTTACATTCCCACCTAGCTTTGTATCATCAGCAAACTTGGATATATTACATTTGGTCCCCTCATCCAAATCATTGATATAGATTGTGATTTGGGGCCCGAGCACTGATCCTTGCAGCACCCCACGAGTTACAGTCTGCCAACCCAAAAATGACCCGTTTATTCCTACTCTCTCTTTTCTGTCCCTCAATACATGCTAATATAATACCTCAAATCCCATGAGTCCTAATTGTGTGTAATAACTTCTTGTGTGGCACCGTATCGAATGCCTTCTGAAAATCCAAATGCACCACATCCACTGGTTCCCCCTTATTTATTCTGCTAGTTACAACCTCAAAAAACTCTAACAGATTTGTCAAACATGATTTCCCTTTCATAAATCTGTGTTGACTTTGCCCAATCCTATTATTCCTTTCGAAGTGCCCTGTTACCACGTCCTTAGTATTAGATTCTAACATTTTCCCTACTACTGATGTCAGGCTAATTGGTCTGTAGTTCCCCGTTTTCTCTCTCCCTCCTTTCTTAAATAGCGGGGTTACATTAGCTACCTTCCAATCTGCGGGAACCATTCTAGAATCTATGGAATTTTAGACGATGGCAGCCAATGCATTCACTATCTCTATAGCCACCTCTTTCTAAACTCTGAGGTAGGCCATCAGGTCCAGGGGATTTATTGGCTTTCAGTCCCAATAATTTCTCCAGTACTGTTTTTTTTTCACTAATACAGGTGCGGCGCTGAGATTCCGGAACCCTCGGGACCGAGGCTGTTCCAGATTCCGACTTGCGGTCGTCTTTCTGACGTCACGAATCCGGAAACACCTGAGCCCAAGTTCAGGTATTTCAGAATTTCGGAATGTCAGAAAAGGGAGGGGGTGGTCCCCGTGGAGGAGGTGTTCGGGCGGGGCGCCATCGTAGGAGGTGCTCGGGCCGGCCGGCGAGGAGGCCCCGAGATAAGGGCCGCGGCGGTGAGCAGGACGAGGCGAGCAGCAGTGGGGCCCTGAGGTCGGCAGCGTCGGCAGGTCTAGATTCCGGAACATTTTACGGATTCTGGACGACCCTGCCACCGATCGGTCTGGAGTCCGGATTCTGGAACATTCCAGATTCCGGAACTCTGGATTCTCGACGCTACACCTGTACTAATTTCTTTCAGTCCCTCATTCTCGCCAGACCCTTGGTTCTCCACTATTTCCAGGAGGTTTCTTGTATCTTCTTCTGTGAAGACAGACACAAAGGCCAGAATCTTCATTGGATATATTCAAGAGGGAGTTAGATGTGGCCCTTACAGCTAAAGGGATCAAGGGGTATGGAGAGAAAGCAGGAAAGGGGTACTGAGGGAATGATCAGCCATGATCTTATTGAATGGCGGTGCAAGCTCGAAGGGCCGAATGGCCTACTCCTGCACTTATTTTCTATGTTTCTATGTTTCTTCCCAGCCCTGCCAGTGCAGGTTTGGAGGTGGGCCCGCTATCAAAATAGCCCTGATTGACAGCAGGGCAGGATCCCGCTCTGAACCCGCCTCCGTGTGAGTTTATCAGCTGTCAGGACTGCGTGTGGATCCCAGATCCAACAGCAAGTAGCGGGCCAGTTCATTAACGTACTTAACAGATAGTTTAGTGGTACCTGCATGTAAGAGGATTAAAAGCAGGCACTTACAATTTTACTACCTTTTTGTCGGGTTTCCTGTCCCTCTTGGGTTCTCGGTGACTCTCCATTGCTTTAGCAAGTTGACAGCTGTAGAAGTGGTATAAAAGCTACCATTTCACAGCTGTTCACTTTCCAATGTCAGAAGCAGGATTTGGAGGGAAGTTTTGAGCTGTATGCAGGTTGGAAGTGTTTGCAGTATACTCTCTATTCACGGTCACCTCCTTGGAGCAACTCTCTCATCAGTGACAAATCGCTTCTGTCATTTTAACCTCACCTGCCATCTATTCCAGCAGCATTGGTGCCCTGGAAAAAGACTCACCTTGGTCCTCATAATCCTACCACGATCAGCCCCAACACCAGCATCACCAACCTTCCTCGCAATCACCTGATGCTGCACAGGACACGGGGCATCAGCACCTGACCACATTGCTGCCCGGGAGGTCAGGGGTGGCCTCACCATGGCTATATTTAATTCACTTGAGGCTGTCACATGATGCACCAGGTTGGCACCACCACGCACCAGCACCATAAAGCCTCCCTGCAATGCCCAAGCCATTCCTTTCACACTCATCAATCTTGTGCAGGGTATCCTTATGTCTCACCATTCACTACAACTCACTAAGCTACTTCCAAAGGTGTACACCCAATCTGTCCAAGAATACAAAGTGTTCAAAATAAAGATTTTAATGTTCAACAACACATTAACAGATACTCTACATGAACATTGGCTGAAACCCAAGTGCCCACCCATGCGTGCTGTTAGTTGGTATGATTGGACAAGGAATTATGGTGAATGTAAGGGGTGGTTTGTGAGATGAGGATGTGATAATGTAGATAGAGAGAAAGATGGGTGGCAGTGCAAGGTAAGTTGGTGTGAGTAAGGATGTTTGGGAGTAGGGTAGGGAAGGCAGAGTGATGGGGATGTGATGAGTGGCACAGCAGGATGAGGTTGAGTGTGACTTTACAGTAACTTTTCATGATCTACTGAGATCATTGAAAGGTTTGTGCCACTGCAGCCAGGTCCTCCTGATGACATCCCTGTTTGTGTCCTCCTGTGCAATGTGCAACCAGACTGCATTGGTGTCCTGGGGAGGTCACTTCTGTCCATTGGAAGGGAAGAGAACCTCCCTGTGTGGTGTGAGTCCTTCCATAAGCATGTGGAGGGAGTCATAGGAGAGCCTGGGTGCAGTCGTGCACCTCTGTGCAGTGTTTGTCAGTGTTTGCAGCAGCTCAATGCTGCAGGACACTGACAGAACTGTCAAAATAAAGTTGGGAATGGTCCCTTTAAGGAAACCGGTTGATGACGCGTCACCAGATGATGTCATCAGACCCGCTTCCTGTTAATCGGCCGCGAGATCCGCAGGGCGGGATTAACAAGCCCCAGCCACGGAAGATTGAAGGGAGAGGGCGGATTGCATTTCGGAGCGGGTTTCCCACGCTGCAACAATACTGCACGCATCCAGCTCGCCTCTGTTGGCGAAATCCCGGCCAAAGTATTTGTTCAATTTCTGTGCCGTTTCCTTATTCTCCATTATAGCTTCTCCCGTCTGTAACAGAAACAGAAACATAGAAAATAGGTGCAGGAGCAGGCCATTCGGCCCTTCGAGCTTGCACCACCATTCAATATGATCATGGCTGATCATGCAACCTCAGTACCCCATTTCTGCTTTCTCTCCATACCCCTTGATCCCTTTAGCCGTAAGGGCCACATCTAACTCCCTTTTTGAATATGTCCAACGAACTGGACTCAACAACTTCCTGTGGCAGAGATTTCCACAGGTTCACAACTCTCTGGGTGAAAAAGTTTCTCCTCATCTCGGTGCGGAAGGCAGGAGAGATTAAATGACAAAAGGGATGATGCTGAGAGGCAACACCCCCTCCCCTTCCCACGGCACCCTCCCGTGCAAGTGCAGGAGATACAACACCTGCCCTTCTACCTCCTCCCTTCCCACTATCCAGGGCCCCAAAGACTCCTTCCAGGTGAAACAGCGATTTACTTGTACTTCTTTCTATTTAATATGCTATATACGCTGCTCACGATGCAATCTCTTCTACAGTGGGGAGATTAAATGCTGTTTGAGAGATCGTTTTGCGGAAACCTCTGTTCAGTCCACAAGAGTGACTTTGAGCTTCCAGTCGCTTGTCATATTAATTCTCCGCCCCACTCCCACTCTGCTCTCTCCATCCTCGGCCTCCTACACTGTTCTAATGAAGCTCAAGGAACAGCACTTCATCTTTCTATTAGGCACTTTACAGCCTTCTGGACTCAACATTGAGTTCAGCAATTTCAGAGCGTAACCCCTGTTTCTTTCTCTCTTTTTTCCCCTCTCTTTCCCATTGTTGATGATTTTCCATTTACACCCTATCCAGACCCATATTTTATTTTGTAACTTGTCCCATTACCATCTCCTTTCACCTCGCACCACCGTCCCTTTTGTCATTTAATCTCTTCTGCCTTCCACCCTATCAGTACTGACAAAGGGTCATCGAGCTGAAAGGTTAACTGCTGGTGTCTCCGATCCATCCAGAGACAACCCCAAGGCCCGAGCAGCCGAACACCTCTGCCGAGCCCCCCGCAGCGCCGCAAGCAACTGCTTGGGGTGGGGGGGTGGTGCTGAGGAGAGAGGGAGAGAGGGAGAGAGGGAGACCTGAACTTCACTTTCTATCTGCACTGCTGGAAGCCATTAAAGACTGACCAGGTTACATCTGGTCACTGGCTCACAGTACGGAGTTCATTGTATCATTTCATACACCACAACTGGCGATAGTCACCCACGCAAAAGTATGGCAAGCACAGCACGATCGAGTACTGTTGGAATTCTCGAAAGATTCAATGAGGGAGAGTATTGGGGAGATTTCACGGATCGTCTTGACCAGTATTTTGTGGCAAACGACCTAAACAAAGACAAGGATGCAGAGAAGTGCAGGGCAGTTCTTCTCACCGTCTGTGGCCCAACGATCTCTGCACTCATCAAGAATCTGCTCTCACCCACTCTTCCTACAGAAGAGAATTACAAAGAACTATGTGCTCTAGTTCGGGAACACCTTAAACCCATGGAAGGAATTCTCATATCCAGATGCCGCTTCTATACGCACCTTCGTCCAGAAGGCCAGGATGTAGCGGCATTTGTTGCCAACCTGAGACGTCTTGCAGGGCCTTGCAAATTTGGGCCTGGCATTGACTCGGACTTAGAGTCATGCGTGCATCAGTGCAGCACTTGCATGCAGTTAAGCAATGCCCCAAAGGAAGCTCCGCTCAGTCTGTGGTCTAGAATCCACATCGACTTTGCAGGCCCCTTCCTCGGTAAAATGTTTTTTGTGGTGGTGGATGCATATTCCAAATGGATAGAATGTGTGATCATGTCATCCAGCACTTCCACTGCCACCATTGAGAACTTGAGAGCCATATTTGCCACACAGGGTCTGCCAGACATCATTGTCAACGAGCCTGGATGTCAGCACCATTCAAACCCGTGTCCAATGGTCAAGCGGAGCGGGTAGTTCAAACCATCAAGCGGAGCCTGAAAGGCTTAACTCACGTTTCCTTGCAGACACGCCTGTCACGCATACTGCTCAGTTACAGGATAAGGCAACATACGCTCACCGGGGTCCCGCCTGCGGAACTATTGATGAAGAGGGGCCTCAAAACCAGGCACTCTCTAGTCCATCCTGACCTTAACGATCATGTTGAAACCCGATGTCAACACCAGCAGTGGTATCACGACCGCGCCGCAGTGTCACGCGACATATCTATAAATGAACCAGTGTATGTACTTAACCATGGTCAAGGGCCAAGTGGCTCCCGGGCAATGTTACAGATCAGGAGGGTAACCGGGTGTATAGGGTTAAGCTCAGGAATGGGCAGATGTACAGGAAACACATTGATCAAATCATAGTGACGAACCAGAACAGTTGGAAGTAGACACCGCGAACTTAGACAACCATCCAACTCACGGTCAGCCATCAGAGGAACCCACTGTGGTCAACGCCCAGCCCCAAGTCATGAGAGACTCGGAAAGCACTGGGATTGTACTGAGACAGTCAACCAGGGAGTGAAGGGCTCCAGACCGTCTGAACGTGTAATATGGACTTGTGCCAAGAACTGGGGGCGGGGGGAGGAGGGGGAATGATGTAAATGTATGTACATAAGGTCTGCCCACTAACAGGGGGCACTACCGTTGGAGGTCCTAGGGTCATAGGTACCCTCGTGCTGGGCCCAGTATATAACCTGAACTTCGCTTTTGTATCTTCACTTCTGGAAGCCCTTAAAGACTGACCAGGTTACACCTAGTCACTGGCTCACAGTACGGAGTTCATTGTATCATTTCATACACCACAGAGAGAGAGAGAGCGAGCTTGGGGGAGGGGAGAGAGAGAGCGCGTGCGCTTGGGGAGGGAGAGAGAGTGAGAGAGAGAGAGCACGCGCGCTTGAGGAGAGAGAGAGAGAGAGAGAGAGAGAGGGAGAGGGAGAGAGCGCTTGGGGGGAGAGGGAAAGAGCTTGGAGAAGAGAGAGAGTGAGAACTTGAGGGGAGAGCGCGCTTGCGGGGGAGAGAGCGAGCGAGCGAGCTTGGGGAAGGGCGGGGGGTGAGAGAGACTGGTGGGGGTGGGGGGATTGGAGGGGAGAGAGAGAACTCAGAGAAGACAGATCACATTCTTCCTACCCCCGGTGCATGCAAGCTCGTTGCGTGTGTTAGACGGGACATCGTTGGGGTGAATGAAATCCAGAAGTTACGACACTGTCACTATTCACTTCATACCCAATAAACCTGTTCACAATCTGCACACAATGCCCCATCTATGGGAGGGGGGGGGGTGTGGGGGGGTAAGGTCTTGCGCTTGGGTAAGGGTCTTCGGCTGGAACTTGGTGGCTTTGGGGGAGATCTATCCTCTATGGCTTCTGAAAGCAAAATGGATCAGTCAGAACTTGGGCTGGGCGGTGGTTCCAGTTACACATTCCAGAGGAACTTCAGGGTGTGGCTTATCCTCCAAGGGGACCAATCAGCAATAGGTCATGTGAAAATGGAGAGCCAATCAGAGAAACGGCTGCCTTTCAGTTAGTACTAATAGACAAAGCAAGTCTTGCTTTCTTTCTTGTGTATCACAACATAATCACTCCATCCACCAGAAACCATGAGATCTCTTTCTTTTTTACTTAACACTAAAGTGGATTTAAACCCGTCATCCTCATTTGCAAATAGTTTTGGAGACTGGCAGTTGTGTGTTTGATCAAATGGCTGTTTAGGAGTCTGTCACAGACACGCACAGGGTCACAACTTGGTTTGTAAGTCAGATATACAAAGATTTCGATGCTATGTCTGTACAAACTGTGCCAGAACTAACAAATGAAACATCTGTATTCTATCATTCGAGCCGCTCCCCCAACCCCCCAACTCCCACTCCTGTTTCTTTTGAAGTAAATTGGTCATCATAGCCTCGGCTCAATGGTAGCCCCCTCATCTCCAAGTCAGAAGGTCGTGGGTTCAAGCTCCGCTTCACAGCCTTAAGCACATCATTTAAGCTGACATTCCAGTGCAGTCCTGAGGGAGCGCTGCGCTGTCGGAGCGGCAGTACTGAGGGAGCGCTGCGCTGTCGGAGCGGCAGTACTGAGGGAGCGCTGCGCTGTCGGTGGTGCCGTATTTCGAATGAGATGTTAAACTGACCTCTCAGGTGGATGTAAAAGATCCCATGACATTTGAATAAGAGTGATGGAGTCTTCCTGTATACTGGCTAATGTTTTTCTCTGAAATAACATTACCATAACAAACCTGTCATTTATCAAGGTGCTGTTTGTGGGACCTTGCTGTGCTCACATTGCTGCCTCATTTCCTATATTACAGCAGCGTCCAGACTTCAGAAATCATTCATTGGCTCTAAAGCACTCTGCGTTGTCATAAAAGGCCGATATAAATACGTTATTTTTTTAATGATGTAAGTTGATAGGAGAGGTGACGACTCCACTAATAACGGACAAGCATAGCAATATCATTGGAGCAAATGCACAGGGAGAAATAGTTGGCCATTAGAATGAATACATTAACCCAGTTTATGGTATTCAGCAAATTCAGGATTTACTGAACCTGCACGTTTGGTCGAAACATTAAACTGAGTCCCAGCCTGCCCTCTCAGGTCGTAAAAGATCCCACGGCCACAATTTCAGTGAAGAGCAGGGGAGTTCTCTCCAGAGTCTTGTCCAATATTTATCCCTCAACCAACATCAGTAAAAACAGATGATCTGGCCATTATCATATTGCTGTGTGTGGGAGCTTGCTGTGCGCAAATTGGCTGCCGTGTTTCCTACATTACAACAGTGACCACACTTCAAAAGTACTTCATCGACTGTAAAGCGTTTTGGAACGTCCTGAGGTGGTGAAAGCCGCTATAGAAATGCAAACAGTTTGTTTGATCCATATTAATCCAGAAGCTGCTCAGCGGTCGAGTCTTTCGTCACACAGTGAGGTTTCTATGTTTTCATAAGTAAGCTCAAAAATGATTTTTGATTTGAAAACAGAGATGTTCTGGCAGATGTTCATGTTTCATACAAATTAAGGACAGCAGGCACTTGACATTTTAAATCATCATCATCATCATCATCATAGGCGGTCCCTCGTATCGAGGATGACTTACTTCCAATCCAAAAAAGTATGAGTTCACAGGTGTTTTGAATGAAGGTCCCGAACCACATCCTGAAGGGTGGAAGATGCCTGTGCTTGGATTTTTTTTAACGTGGGGTGTCCGTTGCACACCAGCCACCACATGGGCTTGACAGAGCTAGGTCTTGGTCCAGTGGCAAGGATTACCCAAGACGACTGGAGACCTGCTCTGTTGCACCGACTGAGCGCGCACACATATCGCAGTGTGGGCTGGCCCGTGCTGCCCCTGGCCCCAAACTCACGCCTCTACTGGGCCCCGATCACATCCCTCCACAGTCTCTCGCAGCTCCTTCACCCTGATCTCGCCGCTCCTGCTGTACCTGCCCACGCTCCAATCACCGACCTGGACCTTGATGATGTCCCTCTTCGCTGCCCTCGCCCTCCTGCACCAGCTCACGCTGTACCTTGCAGTGGTATACCTCCACGCTGCTCCCGGACCGCTGCACCTCCGCTCCTTTTATGGCCCCGACCTGCCGCTGGTGTTCTCACGCAGGTCGGGGCCTCCCGACACGGACAAGTACTTTAAATAAAGTACATCACCAAATGCATGTACGGTGACTGTGTGTGAGACCTGAGATGTTCCGTGAACAAGTCGTGGCGTGTAAGCCTCTTTAGTAAACTGCACGGTCTAGCTACAGGGACAAGGAGGAAATCAACCCTGCTTATGTTACACATTAAATCATTAGAGTTTCAGCCTTACTGATTGCCCTTTCCCCGTCCCAATAACTGTAATCAGCGCTAATGTATTTTGCAGTTCATATGTCTCGAGTTCATTGTGGTCTTTTCATTAAAATGCTCATCTGATGCGGCTCACCATAATAGCAGCCTCATGCCGGGGCAATGGATTCCCCGGGTTCTTGTTAGAGTTGGGTTCCTGTTTCCTGTGGAGTTGTTTAAACAACTGGATAACCATTTCCAGATAATTCCCCACTGCCACAGGCATTCTCTACCTCACTAGATTGGAACTCGAGCTCGTTCTCCCCTTCTCATTTATCCGGCGTGTTCACTCATCAAACTGTTGCAGCTACTCATTTAGGATAGCGGTGAATGTTGTCCCAGATGGTTAAGTTAATTTCAAACACTGTTTCAAGATCAGTCTCCTCCCCCCCTGATTTGCAGTAAGTACCAAACTTGCGTACTTGGAAACTTACACGCGACTTAATTTTGCTAACGCACAAGAAACAAAAACTTTCCAATTATTTAGTACCTTATCAAGTCCGCAGGATATCACAAAGTGTTTTACAGACAATGAATTTTATTTGCAGCCAATTTAACCACGCACAGCTAATGAATGAATGATCAAATAATCTGCTTCTGGAGGTTTGGTTACAACAACAACTTGTATTTCTATAGCGCTGCTAACGAGGTAAAACGTCCCAAGGCGCTTCACAGGAGTATTATAAGACAAAAAAAAAAATTTGACACCAAGTTAAGGGAGAAATAAAGGAGAAATGTTGGTCGGAACACCAAGACAGCTCCCAATTATTCCTCGTATAAAGCCGTTTACATATGTGGATCTTTTTAAACGCTTATTATTCTGACTCTTATATTTTAGATTACTCCACAGTGCCAGCTGTGGCTCAGTGGACAGCACTCTCGCCTCTCAGTAAGAAGGTTGTGGGTTCAAATCCCGGGAGTGCTGCACTGTCTGAGGTGCCGTCTTTCAGATGAGATGTTAAACTGAGGCCCTGTCTGCTCTCTCAAGTGGGCGTAAAAGGCCCACTTGAATTTCGAAGAAGAGCAGGGGTGTTATCCCCAGCGCCCTGGGCCAATATTTATCCCTCAATCAACATAACCAAAAAGCAGATTATCTGGTCATTATCACATTGCTGTTTGTGGGAGCTTGCTGTGTGCAAATTGGCTGCCGCGTTTCCTGCATTATAACAGTGACTGCACTCCAAAAGTACTTCATTGGCTGTAAAGCGCTCTGAGACGTCCGATGATCGTGAAAGGCGCTATATAAATGTAAGTCTTTCTGTTTTTCGTGGGTGAAACCCATTCCCCAAACTCTAATCACTGTCTATCCTTGTCTTGGGATCAAGGTACAATGCTGGTAATGAGCTTGGTTAACTAAACAGCAAACCCTGTGCTAATTTCCTTTAGTCTCCATAAGTACTTTTGAAATGCCGTCACTTTTGTAATGTAGGGAAATGCGGCAGCCAATATGTGCACAGCAAGGTCCCACAAACAATATGACAAACCAGATAATCTGTTTTATTGGTGATGCCTGAGGGATAAATATTGGTCAGGACACTGTGGGAATTCCCCAGCTCTTCTTCAAAATGATGTCATTGGATTTTTATATGTTTACCTAAGAGGGTATTTTATCTGAAAGACAGCATCTCCAACAATGCAGCAGGCCCTCAGCACTGCACTGGAGGGTCAACCTAGATTTGTGCTTAAATCTCTGGATTGGGACTTGAACCACTCCCTGTATAGGGCCCAATCCGTTTCTTTTGTATTCATTCGTGTGATGTGGGTGTCCCTGGCAAGGCCGGCATTTATTGCCCATCCCTAATTGCCCCTTGAGAAGGTGGTGGTGAGCTGTCTTCTTGAACCGCTGCAGTCCGTGTGGTGAAGGTGCTCCCACAGTGCTGTTAGGGAGGGAGTTTCAGGATTTTGATGATGAAGGAACGACGATATATTTCCAAGCCAGGACAGTGTGTGACTTGGAGGGGACCTGGGAGGTGGTGGTGATCCCATGTGCCTGCTGCCCTTGTCCTTCTAGGTGGTAGAGGTCGCGGGTTTGGGAGGTGCTGCCGAAGAAGTTGCTGCGGTGCATCTTGTAGATTTTACACCCTGCGGACATGGTGCGCCGGTGGTGGAGGGAGTGAATGTTGAAGGTGGTAGTGGATTGTGGTGCCGATCAAGCGGGCTGCTTTGTCCTGCACTCATCCAGGCAAGTGGAGAATATTCCAACACATTCCTGACTCATCGAATGTGATATCAAGGGCAGTCACTCTCACCTCACCTCTAGATTTCTGTTCTTTTGTCCATGTTTGGACCAAGGCTCCACTGAGGCCTGGAGCCAATGGTCCTGACGAACATTAACTGAACATCGGTGAGCAGGTTATTGGTGAGCGAGTACTGCTTGATAGCACTGTCGATGACATCTTCCATCACTTTGCTGATTCTGGGGAGTAGACTGATGGGGCAGATTGGATTTGTTCTGCTTTTTGTGGACAAGACATACCTGGGCAATTTTCTACTTTGTGTGGTAGATGCCAGTGTTGTAGCTGCAATGGAACAGCTTGACTAGAGGTGTGGCTAATTCTGAAGCACAAGTTTTCAGCACTACAGCTGGGACGTTGTTGGGGCCCATTGTCTTTTCTGTATCCAGTGCGCTCAGCCGTTTCTTGATATCAAGTGGAGTGAATCGAATTGGCTAAAGACTGGCTTCTGTGATGGTGGGAACTTCAGGGGGGAGCCGATATGGATCATCCACTTGGCATTTCTGGCTGAAGATGATTGCAAATGCTACAGCCTTGTTTTGGCACTCACGTGCTGGGCTCCGCCATCATTGAGGATGGGGATATTCTTGGAAACGCCTCCTCCCGTTAGTTGTTTAATAGTCCACCACCATTCACAATTGGATGTGGCAGGACTGCGGAGCTTTGATCTGATCCGTTGGTTGTAAGATCACTTAGCCCTGTCTATAGCATGCTGCTTCCACTGTTTAGCATGCATGTAGTCCTGTGTTGCAGCTTCCCCAGGTCGGCACCTCATTTTTAGGTATGTCTGGTGCTGCTCCTGGCATGCTCTTCTGCACACCTCATTGAACCAGGGTTGGTCCCCTGGTTTAATGGTAATGGTAGAGTGAGGGATATGCCGGTTACAGATTGTGGTGGAATACAATTCTGCTGCTGCTGATGGCCCACAGTGCCTCATGGATGCCCAGTTTTGAGCTGCTAGATCTGTTCTGAATCTATCCCATTTAGCACGGTGGTAGTGCCACACAACACGATGGAGGGTGTCCTCAGTGTAAAGACGGGACCGTCTCCACAAGGACTGTGCCGTGGTCAATCCTACCAAACTGTCATGGACAGATGCATCTGTGACAGGTAGTGTGATATATTCTCATGACATCACTAAGAAACACACTATACAAGATGGCTCTTAACACATAAACTGTCATCGTGTGACTTTACATCAGCAGTTGCATTACCACAGTAGTCCACTAGGTGGAGCAGTAGTCCACTAGGGGGAGCTCTCTATTACACTTCTCCCTCCTTAATGAAGAGGTACTCATAACAAAATAATCGTCATACAAAACTTGCATGGTATACACAACAAAAGATATGGGGCTAGATTTTCCACTTTTTGTGCATGTATAATGCCCACTTAACGTCCATTTTACCGCTGAAATGACGTATAATGCCCAGATATCGCTCATTTAGCCACAAAATTGAAACTGATGTCCATTTTTCGGAAACTTATCACCAAGTGTTACTTTCCTCATGTGCGTAACGCCGGGAAAAAATAATACCGCCCGCCCACTTTTTTGGGACGGAATCATCAGAATGGGTGAAATCAACGGCCATAATATCGCCCAGCATTACTTTCTGCACGTAATTAACGGCGAGATTCAATAATACCAACCGCCCATTTTTTTTGTCATAAAGATCACATTTGCCAAAACTAACGCCCAGGAGATCGCCCACTGTCACTTTCACCACCTCGCACACATCTCGCCCACAATATCGCTCGCCCAAAAAACCGCCCAGAAAAAGTGGAACTGCTCTGAATAAATCACAGTGGTGTGGGCACCATTTTTAAAATCGCAGGTCGCTTCATTCAAAAGGCTGCTTGAACTTCGGGGGGAGTTTCGATTGACTCTGGAGTTCTTCTCAGGTGAAGTGACCATCCCAACAGACATATTTTCAGACTCTGGACTATTGGGGGTTTACTGTAGGTGTATTTTAGTGAGGAAATTATTCTTCTGATCAATCACTATGATACTTTCATTACAATAGGGCCAGCCATTTCTCAGCATGCATTGATTAATACGCAGATGCTGCAGAGTGCAAATGGCTCAATGTCTGATGCACATCGTTATGTCCCTTCTTTAAGATGTGCCAGAATGAGGAAGAGGTCTAGACTATACACACCCTGCACTTACAGGGAGAAGAGGTCTTACCTTGACATGTCCGAGCACACCTGCCTTCGGAGACTGCGCTTCCACAAGGTGGTGATCAATGAAATATGTGAGCTCATCAGGCCACATATGCAGCCTGCCATCAGGACATCAGTGTCGATCGAGGTCAAGGTCACCATGGCACTGTCTTTCTACGCGTCCGGTTCCTTTTGGGCCTCCGTGGTCGAGATTTGCCCTCTGTCTCACCATGCAACCCATCACTGCATTAGACAGGTCAAGGAGGCCCTCTACGCGTGTAGAATGGACTTTATCAGGTTCCCCATGACCACGGAGGCTCAGACTGAGAGGGCTGGAGCATTGTACCTCATTGCTAAGTTCCCCAGGGTGCAGGGAGCAATACAGTGCACTCACATCGCCATGCGGGCACCTTCTCAGGACCCAGAGCTTTTTTGTAACAGAAAAGGATTTCACTCCCTGAAGGTCCAACTAGTTGTCGACCACAACCAGATCATAATGGTGGTGAATGCCAAATGTCCGGCCAGCTTCGATGAGGCTCACATCCTGCGTGAGAGCGCTGTCTCTGACATGTTTAAGAATCAGCCACAAGGACAATGCTGGATGCTTGGTGATACCTGATATGGCCTAGCCACCTGGTTGATGACCTCCCTGCGTTACACCCACACCGAGACCGAGAAGCGATACAACCAGAGCCACAGAGACACATGCAATGTGGTCCACAAAACAATCACTGCACTTAAGCAGTGCTTCAGATGCCTGGACCACTCAGGAGGGGAGCTACAAGACAACCCTGAGCAAGTGGGTAAATTCATGGCCGTGTGCTCCATGCTGCACAACCTGGCTATCAGGAGGGGACAAGAATTGCCAGAAGGGACTGATGCTCCATCTCAGGAGAGAGAGAAAGAGCATGACAAGGGGCTGGACGCTGACCTAAGGCCAGACAATTAGGCTGGCTATGTAACCATGCCCATGACCCCCTCCAGACTGCAGGAAGGGGCCCGTGGTGGCTACTTACTCTTGCGTCAGGAACTGATAACTGAATGATTTGCCTGAAAGAGCGTTGCTGTGAGTGACAACGCTGACACATTGCTGTGTTTGTGCAGCTCAGACATCAGTGGTGCCCATCACCTTGGTGCCAGTTAAAGTTTAAATTGATTGAAGTTAAGTTTTATTTAACCCTTTCATGTTAAGGAATCACCAGTGTGTAACGGTCTAGCTATCTGAGACAATGCGCAACAAGGTTCTGTTGAATAAAATTTTTTTTATACCAACTTTGGTCTCATAGGCAATAACATCCAACCCCCACCCATACCCCACTTTTTCGACCATTGACATCAATCAAATGTTCAACTTGTCCAGCAACACAGAATACAAAGGCAAAGCAGGAGGGTGGTCCCCTCCCCCCATACATTACAACAAATTGCATACACGCAGATGGAGATATAACACAGCCATCACCTGCGGACATGCACCTCACTTTCCTTCCCCTCTCCTTCTTCTCCCCACCTCTACCCCTTCCCCTCCTTGCTCCACGGCGCCTGGCCGAGGAGCTCCTCAGGCGGTGCCTCAATGGGGGGCATGAAGGCAGAGGCGGTGGTTGGACGGGTACGGGCGCGGGGGGTGCCGACGGGGCAACATTCTCTGATCCTGAAGCAGGATCTTGGTCAGGCCTTTCATCTGTCGTTCGCAGTGGTGGTGCGGAACCTGGAGGTGGAGTGCCGCGCTCCTGGACCACTGGGAGGCCTGTACCAGCAGTGTTCCTGGCTATCGCCTCCAGGGCCTCTGCTATCCGTGGAACATACTCAGTCATGGTGGCCAGTTGTCGGGATATGCCCCCCAATGCATCGAGGACCTGGTCACCAATGTCTACAGTCCTCCTGGACAAATGTACCATCTCTCCGCTCTCATGTGGCGCCCGTGGACCAGACCTGCCATGTCCATGAAACCTTCGCAGGGTCGGCACCATCCTGGGGACAAATGGGGTGCCCTGTGGTGAGGTGCTTGGGGCCAGTACCTCCAGAGTGGAGGGGGGAATGACCAGAGGAGCACTAGATGGCCTTGGGGTGGAATGGCTTCTGGAGCGTGGCGATGCAGGTTCCTCGAAGTCCGTGCTCTCATCCGTAGAGAACAGATCCAGCGGATTGACGGGCGAGAATCGGAGCTCTTCGGCATCAGATGTAGGATCGTCCGTAGAGTTGGGTCCCACGCCCCCACCTTCTGGCCTCTGTGATCTTGCCTGGGGCCGCGCTGCTGGCTGAGCTGCAAAACACAAATTATGTTATTAGAGGAGAAGGGGGTGCTAGGGTGAAAAGGTGAGTCCAGCGCAACACACAGCATATGCACGACAAAAGCACCACCACTCTCAAAATCATCGCAGGCATCACATTTCATGACCATCAACACATTCTGCATTGCAATAATTTTCATTAGGACAGCATTATTTATAGGACAATTTTATAAATCATCGATCATATATGATTGTTCGGATATGAGTGGGCGTGGCATCTATTGACTTTACATCATGCAATGGTGTAAACTTTACTCACATCGCCTCACTTCAGGGTCTGCAGATGTGTCCGTGGCTGTCCGGGAGTGCTTCCCCACGAGTGTGAGCACCCGCTCCTCCATCTCAGTGATGTCGCTGGGGACTGGTGGCCCCCCACCCGTTCGCCTCTGCACAGACCTCATCGTCGATAGCTTCTTCTGTAAAAGGTGACAGGACAACATGGCATGAGATCATTGCGTGATATCATTGCTAGGCACTGTCACAGAGGCTGATACAACACATAACTGACAGATGTAATCATGATTATTATGATAATTATCATTCTTTACCTCAAGACGTGCACCGTGACCGCAGGCTTTGACTACAACATTCCCGGTAAAAGTGAAAGACCTCACATCTGCTGATAGTCACTCATGACTGTTACAAATCAAATTATTTAAATACATAAGTACATGTAAATAAATGTAACACTGACTCTTGCGGATCCCACAAGGTCATTCCATCATTTGCGCATTGGTTGCCCTCACGAACCTCGTTGGTCGCTGACGAGACCACCTCTGCTATCTCGGCCCATATCTTCTGGTAGGCCTTTAGGGTGAGCTTCCCACGCCCTCCCTGGGTCAAATCACCCCAGCGTGACTCGACCTCCTGCAGGAGGGAAACATTTGCCTCGTCCGAGAACCTCCTGGCTCTTTTGCGCCCTCCAATGTGCTCCTCTCCCACCTCACTGCTCTCTCCAGCGTCAGTCTCCACAGCGTGCTGTGATGCCTCCTCCTCTCCCTCCATTATAGGCCAAATTTAGGCAAATATCTGGCTGGTTACAGCTAATTTTTCTTTCCCTATTTGCTCTAAAGCTCTAATCTCTCCCTCCTTCCTCCCAAAGCAGCCACACCACACCCACACACATCTTCAGTTCATCTCAGCTCCCTCTCTCTCTGTCTCCTCTTCTGCGCATGTCATGATGATCCTTGACCGTCTGAATCGTGGGAATCGAGTGTTGCCATGCCGTTGCTAAGAACGGCGACACTTTACGGCAGAAGGTCAGAGAGATTTTACGCTACCGCTCACGGTAACGCCCAATTTCAAAAATGGAGACTAGGGGCTTTGAGAATGGGCGACAAGCCGACCATCTGAAAACCCACTTTTACTGCCCACACCAGAAATAATGCCCATTTTTGGGCGCTCCGCACAAAAGAGTAAAATCTAGCCCATGGACTTATTTTGCCATATTTACAAATCAAACTTAACCACTGGTTTTCTGTTTTGAAGAGGATACCTTCGCTCTTCAACAGAACTTTCCAAACCTGGTGTAGAACTTAGACTCATTCTAGGCTGAGCCTGCGGAGAGTTTTTCTCCACGGGTAACCCTTGATCTACATTTTTACTCTCTACAACTTCAGACTGTTTGTCTGCCTGACTCAGACTCAGACTTAAATTCTGACTTTCTCTTGGACTTCTTTCAAGAACATCTGATGTAGGATTTGTTACTGGTACTCTACTTGTAACAAGACTATCTGACTCATCAGAAATAATCAAATCATTCCAACTTTCAACTCCTTCCACATCTGTAGGTAAAATATGATCAATGTGAACAAACCTAACCTGTCCATGATCAAACATCTTAATCAAATATGTGCGAGGGCCACATATCCTCACTACTCTTCCTGGTTACCACTTTATCCATTTATGGTGATGGTTCTTCACTCTAACCTTCTGGTTCAATTGCACACTTCTCTCTCTTACTCTACCTTTACCATGATTCTCTTTCTGTCTTAATTGTTTCTCTTCTACTGATTGTGCCAGGTTTGGCTTTAACAACGAGAATCTGGTTCATGTCTGTCGTTTGAGAAACAACTCTGCTGGAGTTCTACCAGTAGTTGTATGAGGAAAATTACGATAAGTAAGTAGAAAATTTGCCTATTTGTGGTTCAACAACTGTAATGTATGTAGCACTCAAATCACTGACTCCACACAGTCTGGTGTTGTAGTAACTGCTGTGACCCTTCGTCGTTTATTCTGTAACTCCAGAGTGCCTCCCAGGTGTGGTGGGCAGCCTTTTATATTGCCTCTTGCAGGTACTTTCAGGTCTCCCACCACAGCGCCCTCTGTGGTGCACCATTGTACTTATATTATACATTTAATGTACCTGGACAATACACAACATCTCACTCCCCTCCCCCCCCCTCCCCCCCACAGTTCCAAAAGCCATTGCCGGTAACCTCGGCCTTGTTCGTCCTGGTGGGTTAGTGAGTGTGAGTCCATGACCATCCCATGCAGAGATTATTAGGTGCAAGCATGTGGTGTTTGCAGTCCTCGCATGGGTGATGAAGTGTCGGGTATAACCTCCAACAGAAAACAGGTATACATAGACGGTACATTAGTATGGTACATACAATATGTGGTACAGCTGGTATGTCAAAAGATTACAGGTGCACTGAACAGTTATTTAATCCCAGCTCCGCTGGGTAAGGTACAGTGGCGGTATACTGCCCCCTTTTTACTGGGCTGCGCTGAGACAGGATATCGCAACTGGTGCGTTGCCTCTGTGCTCAGTAGTCGCCTTAGCGGTTCATCTGCAACCGCTGAACCCTTGCATTATTTGTCACGGGTCCGTTAACCCTTTTACTTGTTTTACTGTAGCCCGTGATGTGACTCTTTTCGTAAATCATTCGTGTCCATCATATTTAAACACAGTACCCATTTAACATTGTAAATCCTTCATCCCTCGTTTCACCTTTTTAAATACAGTAACCAACCAATATCAACACAAAAAAATTTAACTCTTATCCTATCACGTCACCATACTAGTCTTATTACTCCTCTAGACTTGCTCTTGCCTTACAAAAGTCTCTTTGTGGGGACCACCAATGGTGTGGGGCTCCTGGGTGCATTTAAGGCTCCTGGGTGCATTGTCCTTTTAAAACGCCATCTTGTGGTTCCCATGAGGCTTTCCTTGGGCTCCGCCATTTCAGTCGCTCTGCTGGCCTTTGTCTGCCGCGCACTGCTGCCACGGGGCCGCCGCCATCTTGAGCTCGCTGACAAAGAAGAAAGAAAGTATAAAATCACGCTTGAAGGGGGGAAATTCTGGCCTGGGCTCCAGCATTGCAGGTAGCACCGATAATCCGCACGTTGGTGATGGTCCGGGCCCTCTCATTACAACAACCACGGTCGGAGGGACTGCGGCGGAATGATTGCGTCCTTCGGGTAATTGTTGTAGATGCAGGGGACGTAACACATAGCAAGGCAGTGGGAGCTTTTAAGGCGGCTGGATCGATTGTGCGATTATACGTGCGGAGAGAGAAGCCCGTCTGGAAAGATCTTAGAAATGAAACTTGTCGCGTTCTCCCGGGTCATACCTGCCGCTGCTCTCGCCTCCTCTCCGGCCGTGCCGGCCGCCGCTGTAGTCTCTACCGCCGCCTGACTTTTTCTCTGCGTGGGCCCCCCGGTTCGTCGGCCACTCGATTAGCCCCCCTCAGCAGACTCTTGAGTTCCAGGACCCCGAGGTCCGTGCTCTCTGCCCTGGGCAGAGTCACGTACTGCAGTTTTGTCCGTGGTGGGCGCTATCCTGTGGATCGAGACCGTGTGGATCATCTGCTTGGTGCTGCAAGTCGAGGTCATATATGCCCGGCTGATGTTGATAGCTTGCTGCAGGCTGACTGTAGGTTCAGTGGCTAACAGCTTGTGAAGGAGACCCTCATGGCCAATCCCCATAACAAAAACGTCTCGCAACGCCTCGTCAAGTTGTGTGCCAAAATCGCACGGCGCCGCGAGTCTCCTGATGTCCGCAGCATATTTGATGCCATCCTGGCCCTCAGGGCTGCAGTGGTGGTAGAATTTGTGCCTGGCCGTGAGGATGCTCTCCTTCGGTTTCAGTTGGTTACGAATGAGTTCAATCAGCTGCTCATATGACTTGCCCTTGGTGTTCGCGGGTACCAGCAAATCCCTGACGAGACGGTAAACCTCATCGCCACAACTGGACAGCAATATCGACTTACGCTTCTCTCTCAGTGCGTACGTGTTCCCCGTCAGGTCGTTTGGTATAAAGTAGTACTCGAGCCTTTCCATAAAGGCGTCCCAGTCATTACCCACTGTAAAATCCTTTCGCGAGCCCAGAGTAGCCATGGTTGCGTGAAGCTCGTCCGTGTCCTCGTCGCCAATTTGTGGTGTATGTAGCACTCAAATCACTGACTCTACACAGTCTGGTGTTGTAGTAACTGCTGTGACCTTAGTCGTTTATTGTGTAACTCCAGAGTGCCTCTCAGGTGTGGTGGGCAGCCTTTTATACTCTGTCTCGCAGGTACTTTCAGGTCTCCCACCACAGCGCCCTCTGTGGTGCACCATTGTACTTATATTATACATTTAATGTACCTGGACAATACACAACAACGACAACTGCCATTTCTTTGTATTTGGATCCAACATTTTCTTGATGAGGGCACATTTTACAATTTGTACTGTGCGCTCTGCTGCACCATTTGAAGCAGGGTGGTACAGAGGAACTTTGGTATGTTTCACATCGTTTCTGCTCATGAACTGTGCAATTTCTTTTGAACAAAATTGCAGCCTATTATCGACACAATTTCTTCTGGGAGGCCATATAAAGAAAACAATCTTCGCAATTTGTTTATTTTCCGCATCGGCAACACCTCGATCCACTTCGAATGGCTATCAATCACAATGAACAATTGTTGTCCTTCTAGCTCAGCAAAATCCATATGTAACCTTTGCCACACCCTGGGAGGCCATTTCCATGGCTGTAATGGTGGTTTCTTGCTCACCGATTGACATGTTGTACACTGACTGACGATGTACTCTAAATCTTTATCAAGACCTGGCCACCATAAGTAACTGCGTGCAAAACTCTTGGTCAAGCACATTCCCAGGTGCTGGTCATGAAGATCTCCTAACAATTTGGACCTGAACTTATTTGGGATAATTGATCTTGCACCACGCATGATACAATCTTTATCCACTGACAATTCATTCCTACGAATGAAGTATGGATGAATAGCTTCCTCTGATATCTGGTTTGGCCAGCCATTTGCTATGTAATCATACACCTTTGACATAACTGGGTCACATTTGGGTGTTCTACCAACTTCTTCAGCTGTGATTGTCAGTTCATCAATGTATGAAAAATAGAACACTTCTTCTATATTGGGTGTAACTTGTGATGAGGATGGCAACCTGGACATAGCATCAGCATTACTGTTATCAGCTGATTGTCTGTACTATCATATTTCATTTCCACATGAAAAATCTCATATCAATCCAGCTTCATTAATCCCAACAAATTTCTACCAATCAAGGCAGGCTTGTCTCCTGCCACTACTATGAGAATCAAGCTCTGAAACTGATCCTTGTATTTCACTGGTATGGTGCTACATCCTACAAGAGAAATTTGCTCTCCTGAATAACCTCACAGCTCTATCTTAGATTTCTCCAGTGGCAAATCATGCAACTTGTTGAGATATAGCGATTCCGGTACTATGCTCACAGATGCACATGGTTACTGCAACGTCTACTTGGATGATGATATATCGCGAATCGTTGTTAGATACCCTTATGCTCCTGAAGTGTATCTCCAAAACCTCCTTGTCCTGTTGTTTCTCTTCAATGCTGTGTAGTGTCTGGTGATTTCTGCTTCTAGCATTGAACATCGGTTCACTCTTCAGTCGGCATGCCTTCGCAAGATGTCCAGTTTTATTGCAGTACAAACACTCTGCCTTCACATATGGATAGCTTTGAGCAATGTGTTGTCCCAGGCACCGATAGCACGACTTCAATGTGCTGTTACCGTGACCAGTTGCTGAAGCCTTGGGGCCCAAATTCCTTTTACTTCTAACCTGTAGGCGATTCACCTCGGTTGTCTGACGACGGGAAATGGCACGAAATTCTCGGGAGTATTGGTCAGCCATATCCATCGACATAGCTGTCTGACAAGCTAAATCAAAAGTCAAGTTGGGGATTGTCAACAACTTTCTTCTGATTGCTTCATTTTTCATCCCACAAAGCAGTCACACAATGCTCGGTCCTAAATTTTCCGAAATGACAGCGAATGGATAGCTTTTATAAAGCTACAATGTTCTCACTGATACCCTCATCAGTTAATTGATTTTGTATTCGAAAATGATAACTTTCAGCAATTTCCAGGGGCTCAGGACTGTAATGCTGAATCTCCGTCAGTGGCGTGTCCTTTGGCTTGGCATGCCTCGATGCCTGCTTCAGTCAAGAGAATAGCCCGTTTTCTTTCTAATACCACCCGGGGACTTTGACTATACTATTCGCTGTGAAAAACATTTCTAGCCACTCCACATACGTGCCGAAAGTCTCTCGGTCATGATGGAACTCACCCAAGCACTTTATGATTCCCATAGGCGCAGCCATCTGGACTCTGGCAACTTCGATAGTTCAGCCAAGTGTGCTTGTAATTTACCTTAGATTTTTAGCTGTTCTGCAAAACAAAGAACCACTCAGAGTCTCTCTGTCATTTGGCAGAATTATCCACCAACAAAATTTTAGCTAGGGAATCCAGAAATCCTACCTACCCGCATCGCCAATAATATATATGCTCACAACATCACTAAGAAACACACTATACAAGATGGCTCTTAACACAAAAACTGTCATCATATGACTTTGTCATATGACCCTTTCATTATTTACATCAATGGTTGCATTACCACAGTCATCCACTAGATGGAGCGGTAGTCCACGCGGGAGAGTACTATTACAGGTAGATTGGTGAGGACGAGGTCAAATAGGTTTTTCCCTCGTATTGGTCTGCCACAGGCCCAGTCTGTCAGTTATATCCTTCAGGACTCGGCCAGCTCGGTCAGTAGTGGTGCTAATGAGCCATTTTTGGAGATGGACATTGAAGTCCCCCACCCAGAGCACATTCTATGATCTTGCTACCCTCAAAAGTTCTTCCAAGTGGAGTTCAACATGGAGGAGTACTGATTCATCAGCTGAGGGAGGGTGGTACGTGGTAATCAGCAGGAGGTTTCCTTGCTCGTGTTCAACACATTTGTCTGAAAGTTCTCTCTCTGATATTTTAGCAGAGATGTCAACCAGTAACTAAATGGGCAAACACTGGTACTAAAATAACTGAGCCTTCATACGCTAGTAACTCGAGATGTAAATTCAGGTCTTTTATTGTGACTTATCATCATAAAGTCTGTCTAAAAATGACTATCAACCCACTCTGTCCAGTAGCAACCCCCGCCACTTACACCATCCTCACATATCATGTCGCAGTCGCTATGGGGCAAATGGTGCTCACCATTTACCATCACCGTCGCCATCAGTTACAATTACAAAAACAAAATACCATGGATGCTGGAATCTGAAATAAAAACAGAAAATTCTGGAAATCTCAGCGGGTCAGACAGCATCTGTGGAGAGAGAAACAGAGCTAGCGTTTCGGGTCTGTGACCCTTCGTCAGAACTGTAAAAGTTAGAAATGTAACAGATTCTTAAGGAAGTGCAGGGGCAGCGAAAGGAGGAGGAAAGAACAAAAGAACTGAAAGGGAAGGTCTGTGATGGGGTGGAATCACATTATTTGGTGATAGTTCAGTGCTTAACCTGATTTAGAAGCTACGCTGGTTTGAGGCAAAGTCGGGTCTGCAAGGACCCTCAATCAGCTGATCGCACTGTTCACAACAGAAAGCAGTCAGAAAGTGGAGACTTTGGGAGTTATTTCATAACATTGCTTTGACCGTCCACCCCTTTGTAGCGAGCAAATCGCGTTAGCATGAGCACACTCGCTATATGTATGCTTTGCTGGTCTAGGCGAAAGGTGTCACATTTTAAACCCTTACTGTAGCGATGGACTGTCACCACTGAAGGTGGCCATGACCAAGCTATCTTAATGCACTTCTATCGATGTACCAGAAGACCTTTGGTCAAGCTGAGACCTGCAGCCTCTGAGCAGTGTGACTCCAATCCCCCCTAGACCTGTTGGACACCCAGCCCTGCATGCTCCACACAGTCAATGGTCGCTCATGGCACCCGTCGAAAAATAGGCCCATTAGCAGTGTTAAATTCTCCTGCTGTAAATGACAGTATAATATGATCGTTATTGGAGACAACCCCATCAATTGATTGAGGTGATCATGGGCCTTATGTGTTGTGTACGCGTAAATAACTGACAAACTGAGCCAGGAGAATTGTAACTTAACCTTACTGTACTTTTATACAACCCAAAATGGTGTTCCCAAACCGGCATGAACCACATGAGTACAGCCTTGTGAATAGCTCCCGCAGGATCCTAATGCCCGTCCAGTGAGCTGTAACAAATAAATAGAGTATGAACCCAACATTATGCTACAGTTATATAAAGCTCTGGTCAAACCCCATCTGCAGCACTGCGTTCAGTTCTGAGCACCGCACCTCAGGAAGGATATATTGGCCTTAGTGAGTGTAATGTCTGTAAGCTTGTAATGTTTGTAGCTCTACACTGTGGATGTGGACGTATTGTGTACTGCAACTGCAGAGTTAATAATAAACAGAACCAGGCAGATTCCAGAGGCTTCCGAGAGAGCTGCCTGCCATGTTAGGAGCTGTGTGTGCTGTGCTCTGTGAATATATCACATTTGGCGATGAGATGGGATTTTTCGGATGATTTAAAGCTTAAATTTTGTTGGGGAAGGATTCAGCCAGCCGACAGAGAGACTTTGGAAGTTTCTGTCTTTGGAAAAAAGCTACAAAATCCAAGTTAAAATACATGCTGTGAACAGCTAGAGATTAAAATGGCAGGTGTAATCAGACATTTGAGAGAATATAGACACAACCGGGAATGTTTTAAAGCGTATGTGGATTGGCTAGAAATGTATTTCACTGCAAATAACATAATCGAAGTTCCAGACAATGCAGTCCAGAACCGGGCTGTGTTGGAACGTAAGAAAGCGATCTTCTTATCGGAAGCGGGTCCGGCATTGTACGAAACCCTTGTAAATCTGCTTGTGCCTGACGAGCCAAAGGACACAACGCTTAAAGAGATTTTCACGAAGCTGGTGCAGCACTATAACCCCAAACCGTTAGAAATTGCTGAAAACTATAGTTTCGGGATTTGGAATCGAAAGGCTGATGAAGGTATCAGTGATTACATCGTAGCATTAAAAAAGCTATCGATGCACTGTAATTTTGGAAACTTTCAAAACCGAGCATTACGGGATCGTTTTGTTTGTGGGGTAAAAAATTATGCGATCAGAAGGAAGTTATTGACGACGGATGACTTGACTTTTGAGATTGCTTGTCAGACAGCGAGGTCGATGGGCATGGCCGAACAATATTCCCAAGAATTAAATAATAATTACGGTCGTCAGTCAACCGAGGTAAATCACCTGCAGGTTCAAAGTAAAAGATGGGGGGGGCCCAAAGTCTCAGAAACTGGAAATTCTAACAGAAGTCGTGCTATAGGTGCCTGGGACAACACATTGCTCAAAGTTGTCCATACGTGAAGGCAGAGTATTTCTTCTGCAGGAAGACTGGGCATCTTGCGAAGGCATGCCGACTGAAGGGTAGACCAGCTTTAAAGGCTATGAGTCCAGCGTTCAAAGCTATGAGTAGAAATCCCAAGAGACTACATAGCATGGAAAAACAACAACAGGACGAGGAGATGTTAGAGTTACACATCATCAGGAGCACGAGGTTAACGGACAGCGATTCGGAAAGCATCAAAATCCACATAGATGTTGCGGGATTCAAGATACCAATGGAAATTGACACGGGTGCATCCGTGAGTGTAGTACCAGAGTCGCTGTACCTTGACAAATTGCGTGATTTCCAACTGGAGAAATTCAAGATAGAGCTGCGAGGTTACTCAGGAGAGAAAATTCCTGTGGTAGGTCATATCACCATACTGGTGAAATATAAAGATCAATTTCAGGACTTGCCTCTAATAGTAGTGAAAGGCGACAAGTCTGCTTTACTAGGAAGAAATTGGTTGAGCTCACTGAAGCTGGATTGGAGTAAGATTTTCTATGTGGAAGTGAGATTTTCATTAACGGATGAGGTTATCAAGAAGTATCCGAAGGTGTTCTGCAAAACGGGCAGTCCGATCCAAGGCTTCAAGGCGAGTGTCAGGATACAGAAGGACGCTAGATCAGTTTACTACAAGCCATGTTCCATACCATATGCACTCAAGGAGAAAGTTGAGCAAGAACTGAAAAGATTAGAGACTGAGAACATTATTTGTAAGATAGATCGATGTAATTGGGCTACACCCATTGTTGTTGTACCTAAGTCCGACGGTAAGGTAAGATTGTGTGGTGATTATAAAGTAACCGTAAACCAGGTTCCAGAGGGTAATGTCCCCAATACATTGCCGAATATAGAAGATTTGTTCACAACACTGGCAGGTGGTCAGATCTTCTCAAAACTGGATCTTACGAATGCCTACTTACAGCTTGAACTAGATGAGGAGTCCAAGTCATGTTTGACTATAAATACTCATCTAGGCCTATATCAATTTAATAGGCTACCGTTTGGAGTGTCTTCTGCCCGTGCCATATTCCAAGGGGTGATGAACCAGATTTTGCAAGGTATTGAAGGGGTAGTATGTTATTTGGATGACATACTAATTTCAGCACTAAATAGGCAAATTCATAACAACATTTTGAATGAAGTCCTTAAACGGCTAGAGAAGCACAGAGTACGAGTGTCTGCTCATAAGTGTGAGTTATTTAAAAACTCAGTGGCGTACTTAGGGTACAGGGTACACAAAGATGGTTTACATCCAACCATGGAAAAATTGGATGCAAGTAGAAATGCACCCACTCCCAGGAATGTCACTGAACGTCGTTCATTCTTGGGTCTTTTGAAGTATTATGGGAAGTTCCTACCAAATTTGGCTAGAGTATTACATCCACTGAATGAACTTTTGAAAAAACAGGTCCATTGGAAGTGGTCAAAAGGATGCGATACAGCATTTAAGGAGTGTAAAAGCAAATTGGTAGAGAGCACCATGTTAGTTCACTATGACATATCTAAGGAGATTAAGCTAGCATGTGATGCCTCTCCGTATGGAGTGGGGCAGTAATCTCTCATGTATCACGTAGTGGGGAGGAGAGACCAATTGCTTTTGCTTCACGCACTCTCAGTGCCAGTGAGAGTAATTATGCGCAAATTGAAAGGGAAGCTTTGGCATTAATTTTTGAGGTCAAGAAGTTTCACAAATACTTGTATGGTCATAAGTTTACTATCGTTATGGACCCTAACAGCAATCATCCATCCAAAGTCCCCAGCTCAAACATTAGCTGCAGCCCGAATGCAGAGATGGGCTTTGATTTTGTCAGCATATACATATGATATTGAATACAGACGATCAACTGATCACAGTAATGCTGATGCAATGTCTAGATTGCCTTCTCCATCACAAATTACACCCGATAGGGAAGAAGTGTTTTATTTTTTATACATTGATGAACTGCCAGTCACAGCTGAAGAGATTGGTAGAGCAACCAAACGTGACCCAGTGATGTCAAAGGTGTATGAGTATATTGCAAATGGATGGCCAAACCAGGTAACAGACAAAGATACACATCCATTCTTCATTCGTAGGAATGAATTATCGGTCGATAAAGATTGTATCATGTGGGGCGCAAGAGTGGTTATACCAAATAAATTCAGGTCCAAATTATTAAGAGACCTCCATGACCAGCACCTGGGAATGTACTTGATCAATAGCTTTGCACGCAGTTATTTATGGTGGCCCGGTCTTGATAAAGATATAGAGTACATCGTGAGTCAGTGTACGACATGTCAATCGGTAAGCAAGCAACCACCATCAGTACCATTACAGCCATGGAAATGGCCTCCCAGGGTGTGGCAAAGGTTACATATTGATTTTGCTGAGTTAGAAGGATAACAATTGTTCATTGTGATTGATAGCCATTCGAAGTGGGTTGAGGTGTTTCCAATGTGGAAAATAACAACAAGTAAAACATTGGACATTTTACGAAAATTATTTTCTTCATTTGGCCTCCCTGAAGAAATTGTTTCGGATAATGGACCACAATTTTGTTCAGAAGTATTTGCACAATTCATGAGCAAAAATGGTGTGAAACATACCAAGGTTCCACTATACCATCCTGCTTCGAATGGTGCAGCAGAGCTCACTGTACAAATTGTAAAACGTGCCCTCATAAAACAAATGTTAAAACAAATCCAAGGAAACGACAGTTGTCATTGGATCACAAATTGCCTAATTTTTTGATTACATATCGAAATACTCCTCATACAACTACTGGTAGAACACCAAAAGAGTTGTTTCTCAAACGACAGCCACGAACCAGATTCTCGTTGTTAAAACCAAATTTAGCACAGTCCGTAGAAGAGACACAATTAAGACAGAAAGAGAATCATCATGGGGGTAGAGTTAAAGAGAGAAGTGTGAAATTATACCAGAAGGTGAGAGTGAAGAACCATCACCATAAATGGTTAACGTGGGTTACCAGGAAGAGTGGTGAAGATATGTGGTCCTCGCACATATTTGTTTAAGATGTTTGATAATGGACAGGTTAGGTTTGTTCGTATTGATCATATTTTACCTACAGACATGGAAGGAGTTGAAGGTGGGAATGATTCAATTATTTCTGACTCATCAGATAGTTTTGATACACCAGTAGCAAATCCTAAATCCAATGTACTGGAAACAAATCCAGGAGAGAATCAGAATGAAAGTCTGAGTCCGAGTCAGGAAAACAAAGAGCCTGAAGTTAGAGTGAGTTCAAATGAAAATCAAGGAAATTCCATGGGGGAAAACGTTCCTCAGGATGAGCCTCGAATGAGTTTAGATTCAACACCATGTTTGGAAGGCTCTGTTCGAGAACGAAGGTATCCTCTTCGAAAAAGAAAACAAGTGGTAAAGTTAAATTTGTAAATATGGAAAAAAAAAGTTTATATCCTGTGTTATGTATAAACATGAAAGTTATGTATGATGTTTGTTATAATAACTTCTTCATTAAGGAGGGAGGAGTGTAATGTCTGTAAGCTTGTAATGTTTGTAGCTCCACACTGTGGATGTGGACGTATTGTGTACTGCACCTGCAGAGTTAATAATAAACAGAACCAGGCAGATTCCGGAAGCTTCTGAGAGAGCTGCCTACCATGTTAGGAGCTGTGTGTGCTGTGCTATGTGAATATATCACAAGTGGGGGTGCAGTGCAGATTCATCAGAATGAATCCGGGGCTAAAATGTTAAATTATGAGGGCAGGTTGCATAGACTAGGCATGTATTCCCCTACAAAGATGATTTAAAGGAGTTGTTAGGGTAGAGAGAAAGAAACTATTTCCTCTGGAGGGTTGAGTCCAGAACAAGTGGACATAACCTTAATATTAGAGCCAGGCCTTTCAAGGGTAATGTGAGGAAGCACTTCTTCACACAAAGGGGGGTGTAAATCTGGAATTCTCGCCCCCAGAAAGCTGTGGGGGGAGGGGGGAGGGGGAGGGGAGGTTTAATTGAAAATTTCAAAACTGAGATTGATGATTTTTGTTAGGCAATGGTATTGTCGGTTACAGAACCAAGATGGGTAAATGAAGTTAAGAACGAGATCAGCCATGATCTAATTGAATGGTGTAACAGGCTTGAGGGCCTGAATCATAGAATCACATAACAATGCCACACAGAAGGAAGCCATTCATCCTTTGTGCCTGTGCCAACTCTTTGAAAAACTTAGCAATTTGCCACTCCCCTGCTCTTTTCCCATAGCCCTGCAAATTTTTCTCCTTCAATATTTGTCCAATTCTCTTTTGAAAGTTATTGGCCCTGAAATCCCGGCCTCCCGGGTCCATACGGAGTGTGTACGGGGTATGTACGGACCCGGGAAGGCACCACAAAAGTCAGTTTTCAGCGCATAATGCGCATACATTGAAAACCAGCTTTTCCGATCTCTCGAGCTCCAGCCCGACAGATCCTCCATATTCCCACAGCCGTATTTACCCATCTCTTGCCCAGCAAATGTCCTGAAAACTCTTGCGCCTGGTAAAAGCAGGCACATAGCCGACTGTTGACAGCATAAGAGTTTTAAAACATACAAAAACAGATGAAAATAAAATTTAAAAAATATATTTTAATGTTAAAAACCCTGCCCACTAAGGTAAGCTTTTTTAAACCATAATTTTAAAACTTTTTTAAAAAATCGGAAAAATATATTTTTTTCGAAGACATTTATGAACATTAATTTAAATTAATCTTAAATATGGGATGTATTTTTTCTATTTTTTATTTGTGTTTGGGGGTGGGGGGGATTTCTCAATCATAATAGAAACATAGAAAATAGGTGCAGGAGTAGGTCATTTGACCCTTCGAGCCTGCACCGCCATTCAATATGATCATGGCTGATCATGCAACTTCAGTACCCCATTCCTGCTTTCTCTCCGTACCCCTTGATCCCTTTAGCCGGAAGGGCCACATCTAACTCCCTTTTGAATATATCTAACGAACTGGCCTCAACAACTTTCTGTGGTAGAGAATTCACTGAGTGAAGAAGTTTCTCCTCATCTCAGTCCTAAATGGCTTACCCCTTATCCTTAGACTGTGACCCCTGGTTCTGGACTTCCCCAACATCGAGAACATTCTCCCTGCATCTAACCTGTCCAACCCATCAGAATTTTATATGCTTCTATCAGATCCCCTCTCATTCTTCTAAATTCCAGTGAATATAAGCCCAGTCAATCCAGTCTTTCTTCATATGTCAGTCCTGCCATCCCGGGAATCAGTCTGGTGAACCTTCGCTGCACTCCCTCAATAGCAAGAATGTCCTTCCTCAGATTAGGAGACCAAAACTGCACACAATATTCAAGGTGTGGCCTGACCAAGGCCCTGTACAGCTGCAGTAAGACCTCCCTGCTCCTATACTCAAATTCTCTCGCTATGAAGGCCAACATGCCTTTTGCTTTATTTATTGCCTGCTGTACCTGTATGCCTACTTTCAATGACTGATGTACCACTTCCAGTGTCCCTGACGACTACGTGTGTGAGAAGTGTATCCGCCTCGAGCTCCTGACGGTCCGCGTTGCGGAATTGGAGCTGAGGGTAGATTCACTCTGGAGCATCCACGATGCTGAGAATGACGTGAGTATCACGTGTAGTGAGTTGGTCTTACCGCAGGAGAAGGGTCCACAGCCAGATAGGGAATGGAAGACCAGCAGGAAGAGCAGTGCAAGGAAGGTAGTGCAGGGGTCCCCTGTGGTCATCCCCCTGCAAAACAGATACACCGTTTTGAGTACTGTTGGGGGGGATGACTCATCAGGGGAGGGCAGCAGCAGCCAAGTTCATGGCACCGTGGCTGGCTCTGCTGCACAGGAGGGCAAGAAAAAGAGTGGAAGCGCGATAGTGATAGGGGATTCAATGGTGAGGGGAATAGATAGGCGTTTCTGCGGCCGCAACCGAGACTCCAGGATGGTATGTTGCCTCCCTGGTGCAAGGGTCAAGGATGTCTCGGAGCGGGTGCAGGACATTCTGAAATGGGAGGGAGAACAGCCAGTTGTCGTGGTGCACATTGGTACCAACGACATAGGTAAAAAAAGGGATGAGGTCCTACGAAACGAATTTAAGGAACTAGGAGCTAAATTAAAAAGTAGGACCTCAAAAGTAGTCATCTCGGGATTGCTACCAGTGCCACGTGCTAGTCAGAGTAGGAATCGCAGGATAGCGCAGATGAATACGTGGCTTGAGCAGTGGTGCAGCAGGGAGGGATTCAAATTCCTGGGGCATTGAAACCGGTTCTGGGGGAGGTGGGACCAGTACAAACCGGACGGTCTGCACCTGGGCAGGACCGGAACCAATGTCCTAGGGGGAATGTTTGCTAGTGCTGTTGGGGAGGAGTTAAACTAATATGGCAGGAGGATGGGAACCAATGCAGGGAGACAGAGGGAGACAAAAGGGAGGCAGAGGCAGGAGACGGAGGGGAGATGGGGGTGGGGGGGTGGGGGGCGGAGAGGCCCGAGGCGGGGAACAGGAAGGGCCACTGTGCGGCAGAATTCTAAAAGGACAAAGGGTGTTAAAATAACAAGCCTGAAGGCTTTGTGTCTTAATGCAAGGAGTATCCGCAATAAGGTGGATGAATTAACTGTGCAAATAGATGTTAACAAATATGATGTGATTGGGATTACGGAGACGTGGCTCCAGGATGATCAGGGCTGGGAACTCAACATCCAGGGGTATTCAACATTCAGGAAGGATAGAATAAAAGGAAAAGGAGGTGGGGTAGCATTGCTGGTTAAAGAGGAGATTAATGCAATAGTTAGGAAAGACATCAGCTTGGATGATGTGGAATCTATATGGGTAGAGCTGCAGAACACCAAAGGGCAAAAAACGTTAGTGGGAGTTGTGTACAGACCTCCAAACAGTAGTAGTGATGTTGGGGAGGGCATCAAACAGGAAATTAGGGGTGCATGCAATAAAGGTGCAGCAGTTATAATGGGTGACTTTAATATGCACATAGATTGGGCTAGCCAAACTGGAAGCAATACGGTGGAGGAGGATTTCTTGGAGTGCATAAGGGATGGTTTTCTAGACCAATATGTCGAGGAACCAACTAGGGGGGAGGCCATCTTAGACTGGGTGTTGTGTAATGAGAGAGGACTAATTAGCAATCTCATTGTGCGAGGCCCCTTGGGGAAGAGTGACCATAATATGGTGGAATTCTGCATTAGGATGGAGAATGAAACAGTTAATTCAGAGACCATGGTCCAGAACTTAAAGAAGGCTAACTTTGAAGGTATGAGGCGTGAACTGGCTAGGATAGATTGGCGAATGATACTTAAGGGGTTGACTGTGGATGAGCAATGGCAGACATTTAGAGACTGCATGGATGAATTACAACAATTGTACATTCCTGTCTGGCGTAAAAATAAAAAAGGGAAGGTGGCTCAACCGTGGCTATCTAGGGAAATCAGGGATAGTATTAAAGCCAAGGAAGTGGCATACAAATTGGCCAGAAATAGCAGCGAACCTGGGGACTGGGAGAAATTTAGAACTCAGCAGAGGAGGACAAAGGGTTTGATTAGGGCAGGGAAAATGGAGTACGAGAAGAAGCTTTCAGGGAAGATTAAGGCGGATTGCAAAAGTTTCTATAGGTATGTAAAGAGAAAAAGGTTAGTAAAGACAAACGTAGGTCCCCTGCAGTCAGAATCAGGGGAAGTCATAACGGGGAACAAAGAAATGGCAGACCAATTGAACAAGTACTTTGGTTCAGTATTCACTAAGGAGGACACAAACAACCTTCCGGATATAAAAGGGGTCAGAGGGTCTAGTAGGGAGGAGGAACTGAGGGAAATCTTTATTAGTCGGGAAATTGTGTTGGGGAAATTGATGGGATTGAAGGCCGATAAATCCCCAGGGTCTGATGGACTGCATCCCAGAGTACTTAAGGAGGTGGCCTTGGAAATAGCGGATGCATTGACAGTCATTTTCCAACATTCCATTGACTCTGGATCAGTTCCTATCGAGTGGAGGGTAGCCAATGTAACCCCACTTTTTAAAAAAGGAGGGAGAGAGAAAACAGGGAATTATAGACCGGTCAGCCTGACCTCAGTAATGGGTAAAATGATGGAATCAATTATTAAGGATGTCATAGCAGCGCATTTGGAAAATGGTGACATGATAGGTCCAAGTCAGCATGGATTTGTGAAAGGGAAATCATGCTTGACAAATCTTCTGGAATTTTTTGAGGATGTTTCCAGTAAAGTGGACAAAGGAGAACCAGTTGATGTGGTATATTTGGACTTTCAGAAGGCTTTCGACAAGGTCCCACACAAGAGATTAATGTGCAAAGTTAAAGCACATGGGATTGGGGGTAGTATGCTGACATGGATTGAGAACTGGTTGTCAGACAGGAAGCAAAGAGTAGGAGTAAATGGGTACTTTTCAGAATGGCAGGCAGTGACTAGTGGGGTACCGCAAGGTTCTGTGCTGGGGCTCCAGCTGTTTACATTGTACATTAATGATTTAGACGAGGGGATTAAATGTAGTATCTCCAAATTTGCGGATGACACTAAGTTGGGTGGCAGTGTGAGCTGCGAGGAGGATGCTATGAGGCTGCAGAGTGACTTGGATAGGTTAGGTGAGTGGGCTAATGCATGGCAGATGAAGTATAATGTGGATAAATGTGAGGTTATCCACTTTGGTGGTAAAAACAGAGAGACAGACTATTATCTGAATGGTGACAGATTAGGAAAAGGGAAGGTGCAACGAGACCTGGGTGTCATGGTACATCAGTCATTGAAGGTTGGCATGCAGGTACAGCAGGCGGTTAAGAAAGCAAATGGCATATTGGCCTTCATAGCGAGGGGATTTGAGTACAGGGGCAGGGAGGTGTTTCTACAGTTGTACAGGGGCTTGGTGAGGCCACACCTGGAGTATTGTGTACAGTTTTGGTCTCCTAACTTGAGGAAGGACATTCTTGCTATTGAGGGAGTGCAGCGAAGATTCACCAGACTGATTCCCGGGATGGTGGGACTGACCTATCAAGAAAGACTGGATCAACTGGGCTTGTATTCACTGGAGTTCAGAAGAATGAGAGGGGACCTCATAGAAACGTTTAAAATTCTGATGGGTTTAGACAGGTTAGATGCAGGAAGAATGTTCCCAATGTTGGGGAAGTCCAGATCCAGGGGTCACAGTCTAAGAATAAGGGGTAAGCCATTTAGGACCGAGATGAGGAGAGACTTCTTCACCCAGAGAGTGGTGAACCTGTGGAATTCTCTGCCACAGAAAGTGGTTGGGGCCAATTCACTAAATATATTCAAAAGGGAGTTAGATGAAGTCCTTACTACTCGGGGGATCAAGGGGTATGGCGAGAAAGCAGGAAGGGGGTACTGAAGTTTCATGTTCAGCCATGAACTCATTGAATGGTGGTGCAGGCTAGAAGGGCTGAATGGCCTGCTCCTGCATCTATTTTCTATGTTTCTATGTTTCTATGTTTCTATGACACCCAGGACTCGTTGCACCTCCCCTTTTCCTAATCTGCCGCCAAACAGATAATATTCTACCTTCCTGTTTTTGCCACCAAAGTGGATAACCTCACATTTATCCACATTATACTGCATCTGCCATGCATTTGCCCACTCACCTAACCTGTCCAAGTCACCCTGCAGCCTCTTAGCATCCTCCTCACACTGCCACCCAGCTTAGTGTCATCTGCAAACTTGGAGATATTACATTCAATTCCTTCGTCCAAATCATTAATGCATATTGTAAATAGCTGGGGTCCCAGCACTGAACCTTGTGGTACCCCACTAGTCACTGCCTGCCATTCTGAACAGGGCTCGTTTATTCCTACTCTTTGCTTCCTGTCTGCCCACCAGTTCTCTCTCTCAGTTCTCAACCAATAATGAGAACTCCAACTTACGGAGTTCCCATTATTATGAATGAGAAAATACTGTACCTGGATTGGCTGCCCAGTGCCATGTGACTGCAGCTCCAGCATACGTCCGTCCCAACGTGCACGCACTGCGATGTGCCGGGAGAGGAGGCCTCAGGACCGGGATCGCTGGAACAGGCAAATGAACGACGTACGCCGGCAATCTAGGCGGCAGCCGGCGGGAGCTCTCATTCTCAGCGGCAAAGGCACTTGCCGCCCAAGTGCTGCCGAGGATGGAGTCGGGCCCACGGGGGGTTGAAGACCTGCAACGAAAAATCATCAGGAAAAAAACAACCCATCGGAAGACCTTCAGGGGACCCCACTGAGCTAAGTCGCTGTGGAAAAAAAAATGTTTACTAATCTTTTTTTCAGGTTCTTTCTAATTACCGTCAGGGACAGACCGGCCTCCAGCCAGCGGTCCACCCCGTTCTGCCGCCAAGTCCCGCCCGCACCGATCTGGCACCTCGGCGGGCGGGAGGCCACTTATGCCACTCGGCCGTCCGCTGACGTCGGCGGGTGGTTCCTGGCGGTTCTCCCCTCCTGCCCGCTCCAGCCCACATCGAAAGTGGCACTGGGCGGATATTCCAGAGGAATGTCGGCGGCAGTGGGCGGCACTGGGCGGTGAGTTCATCAATTTCGGGCCCTATGGAACAGCCCAATCAGAGAGAGCGCTGTATTCCTGCTGCCTCAATGCTGGCTATGTTCCCCTGGGTGCATTAGCCTTCCCATTACTCTCCTGCAGCTCTGATGTAGATATACTCTGTGTTTTATTTTCTCTTTTCACCTTGATTGCATTTCTCAAATTCCCCTCCCCTATTGTAGAGGGTATTGGTTGTAATTATTGCCCCTATTTCTTGTTATGCTGGGAGTATATTTTCCCCAATTTATTTGGCAGGTCTTTTTTTTTCCCCAATTCATTCTCAAGATGTGGGCGTCGCTGGCAAGGCTGGCATTTATGGCCCTTCCCTCGTTACCCTGAGAAGGTGGTGGTGAACTGTTGCAGTGTAGCAGTGTTTGATCCAATGCCTTGCTGGACCACTTCAGAGGGCAGCTAAGAGTCAATCACATTGGTGTGGAACTGGAGTCACATGTAGGCCCAGACCGGTTAAGAACAGCAGATTTCCTTCTCTAAAGGACAATAGTCAACCTGTTATATTTTTACGACAATCTGACAGCTCCATGGTCACTTTTACAGATACCAGCCTTTTATTTCCAGATTTTTTGACAACTGATTTCAAATGGTCAGACGGCCAGGGTGCGATTTGAACTCACGGTCTCGTGGATTATTCGTCCAGGTCTCTGCCTCTTTCTCTTTCAGGTCTGCCTCTCAATTTTCTATAACGCTTTCGACACCTGCCGCGGATAGACCCCAGGGACATCTTGATAAATGCGGTCGGAGGCTTCCCGCGGGCAATTGCCTCCAACCTGAAACATTTTTACGAATTTACCTGGTGGTCCCGGAGGAGCATGAGATTCCGGTGGGGAGGCCTTCTCTTCCCGCACAGCGGAGCGCGCTCTCATCCTCCAGGTTCCCACACAGAAGGTGCAGTCACGTGTGACTGCTCAGCCAATCAGATACAGTATTCCACAGCTTTCTCCATATCTACCAGTTCTCATTGCTATTAATGGAAAAAAAAACAAATACACTTAACACATTTAATAAAAAATAAAAAATACACCCCACATAAGTAAAATTAATTGAAATTAAAGTTAATAAATATCTGAGAGATAAGTTTTTTCCAAGTTTTTAAAGTTTTTTTAATTATGGTTAAAAATAAATGTAACATGGTGGGCATGGTTTTTAACAATATGTGTTTTTTAAATTTAATTTAATTATATTTTTGTTGTTTTTAAACTCTTACGCCTGTAACAGTAGGCTATGTGTCTGCTTTTATCAGGCGCAAGAATTTTGAGGACATTTGCTGGGCACGATATGGGTAAATCCCGCAATCTTGCCCGTGCAGATGTCCTCGCTCCTGAGATACAGAGGATCTGTCGAGCTCCAGCTTGACAGATTGGAAAAGCCGGTTTTTAGCGCATGCGCATTGTGCGCTGAAAACCGGCTTTTCCGATGCTTTCCCAGGTCCGTACACACTCCGTACACACTCCGTACATACCCCGTACACACCCCCATACACACCCCGTACACAGTCCGTACACACCCCCGTACGCACTCCGTGCACACTCTGTGCACATCCCGTACACACCCCAAACACAGTCCGTACGCACTCCGTACGCACCCCGTACACAGTCGATACACACCCCGTACACACTCCGTATACACCCCCGTACCCACCCCAAACACAGTCCGTACGCACTCCGTACGCACCCGTACGCACCCCGTACACACCCCCGTACACACTCCGTACAAACCCCGTACACACCCCCGTACACACACCTGTATACTCCCCCCATACACTCCCCGTACACACTCCGTACACACCCCGTACACACTCCGTACACACCCCGTACAGACCTGGGGAGGCCGGGATTTCCAGGATATCTAAACATTTGTGCCTGGGCTTAGAAATGAATTAAGTCAAAAACAAAGTTGCTTTGTGGTTGGAGCTCTTTAAGTGAAACGTTACTGTGAATGCAAAGACTGTGGAATGGGCCAATCTAATTATTCTGTTAGTTGGAAGATATCTGCAGGAGTAATAGCTCGATGTCAATGGCAGCATTTGCAAGTGGTGAGAGCTGACTTCAATCATCTGGGAAATTCCTCTCCGACCCATCTAGGCGATCGATACTAATCCAGGAGATCACTGTGGCCTTCAATTCCCTGCAGTACCTACCTTCTGTAAGCGGTGATCTCTGCCGCAGCCAGAAACAAATCCAGCTTTTGCTTGAAGGAATTCAGTGAGTCTGTATCCACCACATGAGGGCAGCTTGTTCCAGAGGTCTACTGTTCTCTGGGGAAAGAACCACCTCCTGATATCTAACCTAGATCTAGCCCTTTACAACTTAAATTTGTGACCCCTGGTCCTGCCTAACCTATTTAATTTAAATAAACTGTCAGCCGGAACACCGTCTATTCCTTTCATTATCTTATAAACCTCAATCAGATTCTTCCTAAGTCTACACTGCTCCAGTCCCAACTCCTTTAGCCTATCTTGATAACCAAGATGCTTTACACTTAGAATTAGTCTAGTGGCTCTCTTCTGCACCCTTGCAGCCTCGATATCACTCACCATGTGAGGAGACCAAAACTGGGCACAGTATCTCAAGTGCGGCCTGACTAAGGTCTTGTACAAGGACAAAACAGTAGGCCTCGCCTTATACTCAATTGTCCTATGGATACACCCCAACACCCTATTTGCTCCAGCTATCACTGCTTGTGTACCTTTAAGGATGTATGCACTAGAATGCCCTAATCTCTTTCTATCTCCACCATCTTTAATGTCTTTCCCTGGAGGGTGTATGAATGTTGAGCATTTGCCCTGCCCACATGCGTAACACTGCACATCGAAGTTATACATCATTTTCCAGTCTGGAGCCCAATCTCCCAACACATTAAGATCTGCCTGAAGCAGACAAGCATCTTCTACAGTTCTAACACTCACAGATCTTGGTATTATCTGCAAATTTGCAAATTGTGATCCCAACCCCAAAATACAGATCATTAATAAAAACAGTAAAAAGCAACAGTCCCAACACTGACATCACTGGACGCCAAACAGATCCAAATCCGTCTATAACTACTTTTTGCCTGCGTCCTGTCAGTCAGTTCTGAATCCAACTCAATATATTTCCACTAATACCAGAGGCTCCGATCTTATAGAGCAGCTCTTATGTTGTACCTTGTCAAAAGTTTTTTAGAAATCTAAGTAGACTGGGCTTCCCTCATCCACCAACTTTGTAACTTTTTCAAACATATGCATCTCCTTGACAACGAAGGCAGCTTGAGCCTGGAGCCACTGGAGGGAGTTTTAGAACATAGAAACATAGAAAATAGGTGCAGGAGTAGGCCATTCGGCCCTTCGAGCCTGCACCGCCATTCAATATGATCATGACAACTTCAGTACCCCATTCCTGTTTTCTCTCCGTACCCCTTGATCCCTTTAGTCATAAGGGCCACATCTAACTCCCTTTTGAATATATCTAACAAACTGGCCTCAACAACTTTCTGTGGTAGAGAATTCCACAGGTTCACAATTCTCTGAGTAAAAAAGTTTCTCCTCATCTCGGTCCTAAATGGCTTACCCCTTATCCATAGACTGTAACCCCTGGTTCTGGACTTCCCCAACATCTGGAACATTCTTCCTGCATCTAACCTGTCCAATCCCGTCAGAATTTTACATGGTTCTATGAAATCCCCTCTCATTCGTCTAAATTCCAGTGAATATAAGTCTAGTGGATCCAATCTTTCTTCATATGTCAGTCCTACCATCCCGGGAATCAGTCTGGTGAACCTTCGCTGCACTCCCTCAATAACAAGAATGTCCTTCCTCAGATTAGGAGATGAAAACTGTACACGATACTCAAGGTGTGGCCTCACCAAGGCCCTGTACAACTGCAGTAAGACCTCCCTGCTCCTATACTCAAATCCTCTCGCTATGAAGGCCAACATGCCAACTTTCAATGACTGATGTACCATGACACCCAGGTCTCATTGCACCTCCCCTTTTCCTAATCTGTCACCATTCATATAATATTCCGCCTTCCTGTTTTTGCCACCAAAGTGGATAACCTCACATTTAGCTACATTATACTGCATCAGCTATGCATTTGCCCACTCACCTAACCTGTCCAAGTCACCCTGCAGCCTCTTAGCATCCTCCTCACAGCTCACACTGCCACCCAGTTTAGTGTCATCTGCAAACTTGGAGATATTACATTCAATTCCTTTGTCTAAATCATTAATGTATATTGTAAATAACTGGGGTCCCAACACTGAACCTTGTGGTACCCCACTAGTCACTGCCTGCCATTCTGAAAAGGACCTGTTTATTCCTACTCTTTGCCTCCTGTCTGCCAACCAGTTCTCTATTCACGTCAATACATTATCCCCAATACCATGTGCTTTAATTTTGCCCAATCTCTTGTGTGGGACCTTGTCAAAAGCCTTTTGAAAGTCCAAATACACCACATCCACTGGTCCTCCCTTGTCCACTCTACTAGTTACATCCTCAAAAAATTCTAGAAGATTTGTCAAGCATGATTTCTCCTTCATAAATCCATGCTGACTTGGACTGATCCTGTCACTGCTTTCCAAATGCGCTGCTATTACATCTTTAATAATTGATTCCAACATTTTCCCCACTACCGATGTCAGGCTAACCGGTCTATAACTCCCTGTTTTCTCTCTCCCTCCTTTTTTAAAAAGTGGGGTGACATTAGCTACCCTCCAATCCATAGGAACTGATCCAGAGTTTATAGAATGTTGGAAAATGACCACCAAAGCATCCATTGTTTCTAGGGCCACTTCCTTAAGTACTCTGGGATGCAGACTATCAGGCCTTGGGATTTATCGGCCTTCAATCCCATCAATTTCCCTAACACAATTTTCTGACTAATAATGATTTCCTTCAGTTCCTCCTTCTTACTAGACCCTCAGACCTCTAGTATTTCCTTAGTGAAGACAGAACCAAAGTATTTGTTCAATTGGTCTGCCATTTCTTTGTTCCCCATTATAAATTCACCTGATTCTGACTGCAAGGAACCTACATTTGTCTTCACAAATCTTTTTCTCTTCATATATCTATAGAAGCTTTTCCAGTCAGTTTTTAAGTACCCTGCAAGTTTACTCTCATACTCTATTTTCCCCCTCCTAATTAAACCCATTGTCCTTCTCTGCTGGATTCTAAATTCTCCCAGTCCTCAGGTTTGCTGCTTTTTCTGGCCAATTTATATGACTCTTCCTTGGATTTAACACTATCCCTAATTTCCCTTGTTAGCCACGGTTGAGCCACCTTTCCCGTTTTATTTTCACGCCAAACAGGGATGTATAATTGTTTTTCATCCATGTGATCCTTAAATGTCTGCCGTTGTCTTTCCACCGTCAACTCTTTAAGTATCATTCGGCAGTTTATTCTAGCCAATTCACGTCTCGTACCATCGAAGTTACCTTTCTTTAAGTTCAGGACCCTAGTCTCTGAATTAACTGTGTCATTCTCCATCTTAGTGAAGAATTCTACCATATTATGGTCACTCTTCCCCAAGCGGCCTCGCACAACAAGATTGCTAATTAATCCTCTCTCATTACACATTACCCAGTCTAGGATGGCCAGCTCTCTGGTTGGTTCCTCAACATATTGGTCTAGAAAACCATCCCTTATACCCGCCAGGAAATCCTCCTCCACCGTATTTTACATAAGCTAGCTATTACAGGTCCTGTCACGGCTCTGAGCTGGCCGAAGGGAATGGCGGTGGCCACTCTGACTTCTCCCACGACCCTTCGAGAAGCTAAAATGAAGCAGGGCCCCAGCGTCTTTCATCCCCACCCCTCATCGCAACGCAGATCTTCCACCACCTCTCCTGAAGGCGCTGTCCAGCACTGAGCTTATGGCTCACATCCCGCTGGCGGCAACTAGGTCCATACAGTAGAGCCTAGTCTCCAGTCATCTCGGACCCCCTTGCCACTGGACCAAGACCTCGCTCGGCTAAGCCCGTGTGGTAGCCGGTGTGCAATGGCCACCCCATGTTCAAAGAACTCATGCATAGACATCTTCCACCTTTCAAAATGAAGTTGGGACCTGGAACGTCAGGACCCTCATGGACAACCCCAACAGCGACAGACCGGAACGTTGCACTGCTATCATTGCCCGAGAACTCAGACGCTTCGATGGCAACATCGCCGCCCTAAGCGAGACCCGGCGAGCAAGGGAAGGCCAGTTCAAAGAACAAGGTGGAGGTTACACCTTCTTCTAGAAAGGCAAACCAGAAGAAGAACGCCGCCTCTATGGAGTTGGCTTCGCCATCAAGAATGAGCTGGTCAACCGCTTCAGAGACTCCCCCTGCGGGATTAGCGAACATCTCATGACTCTCCGACTCACCCTATCCCGGAACCAGTGTGCCACAGTTATCAGCGCATACGCCCTAACACTGGATGCTACAGATGAGACCAAAGAGGAATTCTACTCCAGCCTCGAACGATCCCTGTCCTGTGTCCCGATGGACAACAAAATGATCCTCACCGGCGACTTCAACGCCAGAGTCGGTAAGGACACAGACCTCTGGGGAGCTGTGATTGATAGAGAGGGGTTAGGGAAAACCAACTCCAGCGGTATCTTGCTCGTGACAAAATGCCTAGAACACGACCTTGTCATAACCAACACCTTGTTCCACCAGAGGGACAAATACAAGGCATCATGGCAATACCCTCACTTCAAGCACTGGCACCTGCTCGTCTACGTCATCGTTCAAGCGAGGGATTGCAAGGATGTGCGCATCACCCATACCATGACAGGAGCTGACGACTGCTGGATGGACCACCGCCTAATTCGTTCCGTCATTAACTTCAATGTAGCCCCAAAGCAGCGACGGCAACAGAAACAATACTCCAGAAAAGTCAACACCAGGGCACTCAAACACCCAGTTAAGAAAGCCCTATACAGCCAGCGCGTCACTGCCAACCTGGAGACCCTCGATGACCCTGAGACGCAGAGTGCCCACAGTGCCTGGACTACCCTCAAGGGCACCATAACCAGTGCCTGCGAAGAGACGCTCGGTCACTCAACCAGGAAATACCAGGACTGGTTTGCCGAGAACGACCAGGAGATGCAGGAGATAATAAACCGCAAGCAACCCAATTCGGGCGCAGCAAAGCAGCTCTACAGACAGCTGAAGGCCGAGGTCCAACAAAAAACCCACAACCTAAAGAATAGATGGTGGGTGGAGAAAGCACAGGAGATTCAGCAGCTGGCCGACAGCCATGACATGCGAGGATTCTTCACCGCAGTTAAGTCCACCTACGGCCCAAGCACCCAAGGCCCCACCCCACTGCTGGCCAAGAACGGGGAGACACCGAGTCAGTCAGGGCCCACTGGAAGGACACTTCGAAGATCTCCTTAATCGAGACTCTGCCTTTGACGTGAGTGTTCTCGTCTCCATCCTGCAGCATGCTACCCGCCACCATCTCAGCAAAACCCCAGCCCTGCATGAGGTAGAAAAGGCCATCCGTCAGCTCAAGAACAACAAGGCATCAGGAGCAGATGGAATCCCCACTGAGGCACTATTGGCACGAATGCATGACCTCATCTCTCTTATCTGGAAGGAGGAGAGCATACCGGGAGATCTCAGAGATGCCGTAATCGTAACCATCTTCAAAAATGGGGACAGGTCTGACTGCGGCAACTAGAGAGGAATCTCCCTGTTGTTGGCCACTGGGAATGTCATTGCAAGAATCCTCCTCAACCGTCTTCTCCCTGTGGCTGAAGAGCTCCTCCTAGAGCCACAATATGGATTCCGTCCACTAAGGGGTACAACGGACATGATCTTCACCATGTGACAACTATAAGAAAAATGCAGGGAACAGCACCAACCCTTGTACATGGCCTTCTTTGACCTCACAAACCACGAGGGACCATGGAGCGTTCTCCTCCGTTTCAGCTGCCCCCAAAAATTTGTCACCATCCTCTGCCTGCTCCACGATGACATGCAAGCCGTGATCCTGACCAACAGACCCACCACAGACCTAATCCACGTGCGGTCCGGGGTCAAGCAGGGCTGCATCATCGCGCCAACGCTCTTCTTGATCTTCCTCACTGCAATGCTCCATCTCTCAACAAGCTCTCCGCTGGAGTGGGACTAAACTATAGAACCAACGGGAATCTGTTCAATCATCGTCGCCTCCACGCTAGATCCAAGGTCGTCCCATCCTCTGTCATCGAACTACAGTATGCGGACATTCAGAGGCCGAACTCCAAGCCATCGTCAACATCTTCACTGAGGCATACAAAAGCATGAGCCTTACATTAAACATCCATAAGACAAAGGTCCTCCACCAACCTGACCCCTCCCCGGTTATCAAAATCCACGGCGCGGCCCTGGACAACGTGGACCACTTTCCATACCTCGGGAGCGTACTATCAGCAAGGGGAAGGGCAGACATCGATGACGAGGTCCAACACCGTCTCCAATGCGCCAGCACGGCCTTCAGTCATCTGAGGAAGAAAGTGTTTGAAGACCAGGACCTCAAATTTGTCACCAAGCTTATGGTCTACAGGGCTGTAGTAATACCCGCCCTCCTGTATGGCTCAGAAACGTGGGCCATATACAGTAGACACCTCAAAGTGCTGGAGAAATACCATCAGTGCTGCCTCCACAAGATCCTGCAAATCCACTGGGAGGACAGACGCACCAATGTCAGTGTTCTCGCTCAGACCAACATCTCCAGCATCGAAGCACTGACCACACTCGACCAGCTCTGTTGGGCGGGCCACATCATCCGCATGCCTGACACAGGACTCCCAAAGCAAACGCTCTACTCGGAATTCCTACACGGCAAGTGAGCCCCAGGTGGGCAGAGGAAACATTTCAAGGACACCCTCAAAGCCTCCTTGATAAAATGCAACATCCCCACCGACACCTGGGAGTCCCTGGCCCAAAATCACCCTAAGTGAAGGAAGAGCATCTGGGAGGGCGCTGAGCACCTTGAGTCCCGTCGCCGAGAGCATGCAGAAATCAAGCGCAGACAGCGGAAGGAGCGTACGGCAAACCAGTCCCACCCTCCCTTTCCTTCAACCACTGTCTGTCCCACCTGTGACAGAGACTGTAATTCCCGTATTGGACTGTTCAGTCACCTGAGAACTCACTTTTAGAGTGGAAGCAAGTCTTCCTCGATTTCGAGGGACTACCTATGATGATAAATGTCAGGAAAATTAAAATCACTCACCAAACAATTTTATATTAAAAGCATTAGCGATCTGTTTCCAGAATAACTCATCACGTTCAAGTGTCTGATGTGGGTGCGTACAACAATTACCGATAATTAATCCCTGCTCGTGAGCTTGGTCCACTTGAATCCAGTCAGCTGTCTCTCTTCGTCAGTTCCCCAGAGTCGAGGATGACTTGCTTCCACACTAATGAGTTCTCAGGTGACTGATGAGACCAATGCAGGACCTTCAGTCTCTGTCACAGGTGGGGCAGACGGTGGTTGGAGGGACGGGTGGGTGGGGTGCTTGGGTTGTTGTACGTTCCTTCCACTGTTTGCACTTGGCTTCCCTCTGCTCCCGGCGAAGAGACTCGAGGTGTTCGGCGCCTTCCCGAATGCTTCTCCTCTACTTTGAGCGGTCTTGGGCCAGGGATTCCCAGGAGTCGGTTGGAATGTTGCACTTTTTCAAGGAGGCTTTGACGGTGTCCTTGAAGCATTTCCTCTGCCCACCTAGTGCTCGCTTACCGTGACGGAGCTCTGAGTAGAGCGCTTGCTTTGCGAGTCTAGTATCGGGCATGTGGACGATGTGGCCCATCCATCGGAGCTGGTTGAGGGTGGTCAGTGCTTCGATGCTGGGGATGTTGGCCTGAGCAAGAACATTGACGTTGTTGCGCCGATCCTGCCAATGAATTTGCAGGATTTTGCGGAGGCAACGTTGGTGGAACTTCTCCAGCGCTTTGACGTGCCTGCTATACATAGAAACATAGGGCTAGACCCTCCACTTTTGTGCTTATCACCCAAAAATGGGCGTTATTTCTGGCATGGGCGTTAAAAAGGGGTTTTCAGATCACCAGCTTCTCACCCATTCTCAAAACACCTAGTTTACATTTTTGAAAATGGCCGTTATCGCGAGCGATATCAAACGGGCGGTAGTGTTAAATTTTTTTGACCTTCTGCCGTAAAGTATGGCTGTCCTTAGCAATGGCATGGCAACGCTCGATTCCCGCAATTCAGGAGGTCAAGGGTCATCATGACATGCGCAGAAGAGGAGACAGAGAGAGAGGGAGCTCAGAGGGACTGAAGGCATGTGTGGCTGTGGTGTGTGCTTGTCTGGCTGTTGTGGGAGGCACGACGGAGATTCACCAGTAGCAAAAAGCCTACTGAGCACCAAGAACATAGTTGGCACCGAGTTTTTACCAATAAATAAGATAAAATAATGGAAAGGATGGAGGGGACCCTGGAGCTGGTAGCCAGGAACACTGGTGGTAGAGGACTCCCAGTGATCCTGGAGCGCGGCACTGCACCCCAAGGTGCCGCAAACCCATTGCCAACCACACATGAGAGCCAGGAGCAACATCTTGCTTCTGGCTCGGAGCACGTTCCCGTATCCGTCCTAGCAGCGCTTCGGCCATCACACCCGCGCACCCCCCCACCCCCCCCCCCCGCCCCATTGAAGCATCGCCTGAGGAGCTCCTCGGCCAGGCGGCTTGGAGTCAGGAGGGGAAGGGGGAAGGGGTAGAGGTGGGGAGGAGAAGTGGGGAGGTTGGGGGGAGGGTTGGTTTGTACAGAAATACTGATGATTTCAGACAAATGTTCGGTTTAAATGTTTTTTATTTAGCAAAACCTGGTAGCGCATTGGCTCAGATAGTTGCACCATTACACGCTGGTGATTGCTTTACATCAAAGGATATAATGACACTTAACTTCAATCAACTTAAACTTTAACTGTCACCAAGGTGATGCCCACCATTGATGTATGACCTGCACATCCAGCAGTATGTCAGCCTTGTAAATAACACCAACGTTCTTTCAGGCAAAGCGATCATTGATGACCTCCTGACGTAAGGCTCTTGCAGCTATCATGCCACCACGGGCCCTTTCATGTGCTCTACGGGGGGGCGGGGGGGGGGGGGGGCGGGGGCATGACTTCAGCATCAGCCTGATTGTTTGGCCAATGTCAGCGTCTGCCTTCTCGTCCTCCTCTTCCTCTCTCTGGTGAGGTGGACTGTCAGACTCATCAGGCAATTTTTGTCCCCTCCTGATAGCCAAGTTGTGCAGCATGGAGCACACCACCACGAATTGAGCTACCTGCTCAGGGTGGTATTGGAGCTCGCCTCCTGAGTGGTCCAGGCATCTAAAGCGTTGCTTCAGTACTCCAATGGTTTTCTCCACGATATTGTGAGTTGCTCTGTGGCTCTCGTTGTATCGCCTCTCTGCTTCGGTGTGGGTGTCATGCAGAGGGGTCATCAGCCAGGTGGCGAGGTCATATTCTTTGTCACCAAGCATCCAGCATTGACCTTGTAGCTCATTGTTAAACAAGTCAGATACAGTGCTCTCCCGCAGGATGTGAGCATCACGGATGCTGCCCGGAAATTTAGCATTCACTGCCAGTATAATTTGCTGGTGGTCGACAACCAGTTGGACATTCAGGGAGTGGAATCCCTTGCGGTTCCTGAAAACCTCTGCATCCTGAAAAGGTGCCCGCATCGCGATGTGCATACAGCCTATTGCTCCCTGCACCTTGGGGAAGTTTGCAATTCTGGACAATCCTAGAGCCCTCTCACTCTGTGCCTCCCTGGTCATAGGGAAGCTGATCAAGTCCCTCCTGCATGAGTAATGCAGCAGACTCAACATCAGCATGTGTGGCATGCTGAGACAGACCACAAATGTTGCTGCTGTGGCCTGAAAAGAACCCGAGGCATAGAATGAGTGCCGCGGTGACATTGACCTCGACAGACAGTACAGATGATGCTGGCAGGCTGCAGATCTGCCCTTATCAGCTGGCATACCTTAGTGATAACCTCTTTGTGGAAGCGCAGTTTCCAAAGGCAGGTGGTGTTGGGCAAGTCGAGGTAAGAATGCTTCTCCTTGTACTTGCGGGGGGTGCAACGTCTGGTCCTCCTCATCTGTCTGTCACATCTTACATTGGGCACATAATGCAGTGGAGCATTCCTTCGGTGATGTCGAGTCTGCTGCATGCAATTGGTCAGCAGGAGAGGGTGAGAAAGGACAGGCTCCATTGCAGTAGCTCTCTGTTTTCCACCGATTGGTCACAAACAAGGAATGCCCTGACGAGGACACCTCTTCAATTCCAATCGGTCACAGTATGGTCAAGATATTTTTACAGATGTTCACATCAACTCCAACGACCTGCAGAGTACATCCGAACTCCGCCGAGGTTGAAGCACAGCAGCCTTTTAAAGGAGGCGACAAGTGATCTAGAACATGGTGTCCATAACACTGTGATTTATTCAGGTTAGTTCCACTTTTTGTGGGCGTTTTTTTGGGTGAGCGATATTGTGGCCGATATGTGTGCGAGGTGTGAAATTGACGCTGGGCGATCTCATGGCCGCTAGTTTCGGTAAATATGCTCTTTACAACAAAAAAAAATGGGCGGGCGTTAATATTGAATTTTGGTGTTAAAATCCGTGCGGAAAGTAACGTTGGGCGATATTATGGGCGTTGATTTCGCCCATTTTACTGGTTCCGCCCCAAACAAAGTGGGTGGCGGTAATATTTTTTCCTGGCGTTAAGCACAGGGGGAAAGTAACGCTTGCCGATAAGTTTCCGAAAAATGCCCGCCAGTTTCCATTTTGTGCCAAAATGGGCGATATATGGGCGTTATACGTCATTTCAGCGGTAAAATGAGCGTTAAATGGGCGTTAAGCATGCAAAAAAATAGAGGTTCTAGCCTCATGTCTCTGAGCCATATAGGAAGGCGGGTGTCACTACTGCTCTGTAGACCATGAGCACGGTGCTGGGCTTGAGGTCTTTTGTTGAATGACATCTATTTGGCTTTTGTAGGAATCCCGCAAAACAAATGGACCTATCCATGATATCCTTAGTTCCAATATGTAAACCTGCTACAGTAGCTTCATCAGTTGATCCACATGATCCTGGAGATCAGCAGCCTCCGCCCCTCTCGTCAGAGCCTCACCTCCACACAGGGCGCTGTCTGTGTGCCTGTTGATCGCGACCTCAAGAGAATTGCCCGCTGTCTCTTGCTCTTCTTTGGCTGTTCAAACGACGTCCTCTTGGACTTTGCAGCCTTCTCCTTACCTTTACCAAGATGCTGATATGAGCATTGAGGTTCGGTGTCACTGGTGCTGATCTCACTGCCTGTCATGTTCTCCAAATCGCAGAGCGGCACATACCTGTTCGAAGTAAGAAGAGAACCCAAAGTGGGAAGAGATCTGGTGATATCAATGTCCAACAATGAAAACTTACTTTTTGTCCCAGTCAGGAAGTCGTCAAAATCTACCAAGTACTTCAATTGGTCAATCTGCTCCTTCAGGGAAACGATCTCCTGATGCAGAGACAAAACCTGGACATGTTTAATGAAGTGAAAACCCCACAATACTTCACCTTGACATCATTACTCTCCAGCATTTCTTTAAAGGTTACACGGAGCACAACTCTCATTCCTTTGCAACACAGGGTTCGCCATCCTTATTGTTCCAGGAATCGACAAAGAAAGCAGAAACAAAGAGAAGCAGAGGGAACAGACAGAACAAATTATCACAACTCCCTCATTTCCAACTCCCTCATTTCCAACTCCCTCAGCCCCAATTCCCTCGCACTCAACCCCCTCATTCCCAACTCCCTCAGACCCAACTCCCTCATTCCCAACTCCCTCAGCCCCAACTCCCTCGCACCCAACTCCCTCAGCCCCAACTCCTTCAGCCCCAACTCCCTTGCACCCAACTCCCTCAGCCCCAACCCCCTCATTCCCAACTCCCTCAGACCCAACTCCCTCATTCCCAACTCCCTCATTTCCAACTCCCTCAGTCCCAACTCCCTTAGCCCCCAACTCCCTTACACCCAACTCCCTCATTCCCAACTCCCTCAGCCCCTACTCCCTCAGTCCCAACTCCCTGTCCAAACTCCCTCTGCCCCAACTCCCTCACTCCCCAACTCTCTCTGTCCCCAACTCCCTCAGCCCCAACTCCCTTAACCCCAACTCTCTCAGTCCCAACTCCCTCACTCCCCAACTCCCTCTGTCCCCAACTCCCTCAGTCCCAACTCCCTCATTCCCCAACTCCCTCTGTCCCCAACTCCCTCAGTCCCAACTCTCTCACCACCAATTCCCTCAGCCCCAACTCCCTCAGCCCCAACTCTCTCGCTCCCCAACTCCATCAGTCCCAACTTCCTCAGCCCAATTCCCTCAGCCCCAACTCCCTCAGCCCCAACTCCTTCAGCCCCAATTACTTCAGCCCCAACTCCCTCAGTCCCCATCTCCCTCAGCCCCAACTCCCTCATCCCCAACTCTCTCGCTCCCCAACTCCATCAGTCCCAACTTCCTCAGCCCCAACTCCCTCAGCCCCAACTACCTCAGCCCCAACTCCCTCAGCCCCAACTCTCTCGCTCCCCAACTCCATCAGCCCCAACTTCCTCAGCCCCAACTCCCTCAGCCCCAACTCCCTCAGACCAACTCCCTCAGCCCCAACTACCTCAGCCCAAACTTCCTCAGCCCGCACTCCCTCAGCCCCAACTCTCTCAGTCCCAACTCCCTCAGCCCCAACTCCCTCAGTCCCAGCTCCCTCAGTCACAACTCCCTCAGTCCCAACTCCCTCATACCCAACTCCCTCAGCCCCAACTCTCTCGCACCCAACTCCCTCACACCCAACTCCCTCAGCCCCAAATCCCTCAGTCCCCAACTCCCTCAGCCCCAACTTCCTAACTCCCCAACTCCCTCAGCCCCAACTCCCTCCGTCCTGAACTCCCTCAGCCCTAACTCCCTCAGTCCTAACTCCCTCACTCCCCAACTCCCTTAGCCCCAACTCCCTCGCACCCAACTCCCTCAGCCCCAAATCCCTCAGTCCCCAACTCCCTCAGCCCCAACTTCCTAACTCCCCAACTCCCTCAGCCCCAACTCCCTCAGCCCCAACTCCCTCCATCCCCAACTCCCTCAGCCCCAACTCCCTCTGTCCCCAACTCCCTCAGTCCACAGCTCCCTCAGCCCTAACTCCCTCAGTCCCCAACTCCCTCAGCCCCAACTCCCTCAGTCCCCAACTCCCTCAGCCCCAACTCTCTCAGCCCCAACTCCCTCAGCCCCAACTCCCTTAGTCCCCAACTCCCTCAGCCCCAACTCTCTCAGCCCCAACTCCCTCAGCCCCAAATCCCTCAGTCAGAACTCTCAGTAAAACAGAACCACGCTGAAAACACACTCTACTGAAGTCTACGAAAGGTTGATCATTCAAAAGTCTTACAGTTGGTCATGCTGTGTAAGAAATATGTTTGATAAAGGCTGTTTTGATCCCCTGTGTACTGACTTTATCTTTATTGTTTTTATGTATTTATCCCCCTGGATCTTGCTACACCTCACTGATTCTGTATTGTTCGACCTGCAACAAATGGATTGGTTTGAGCCCGACTACATTGGCAGTGTGTACTTGCTACCTTTTGATGCAGTCAGGAGGCTGTGTGGGAATCCCATGTGATCTTTGATGCATTGTATACCATAATTAGAAACAAAGAGACTGCATTTATATAGTGCCTTTCCGATCCGCCTGATGTGTCAAAATGCTTTGTGGCTAAAGAATGACTTTTGAAGATCAGCCATTTGTTTCATAGACAAACTCAGCAACCAATTCATGCAAAACCCAGTCCCATAGACAGCAATGAGTTAAATGACCAACTAACCTATTTAGTGAAGTTGGTTCGGAGATGAACATTTTACATGTGCCTCAACAGGCAGGAAGAGTCTCAATTAATGTCCAATCTGAACGATCGTAGTGTAGAAATTTATCTTGGTGGTGGGGGGGAGGAGGAAGGTAGTGCAAATGGGGCATAATTGGCATTGCCCACCTGATAGCCCGATATTCAGTACCACAATGGAGCACATAAGGACATAAGAATTAGGAGCAGGAGTAGGCTATTTGGCCCCTCGAGCCTGCTTCACCATTCAATGAGATCATGGCTGATCTACCTCAACTCCACTTCCCGGCACTATACCCATATCCCTTGATTCCCTTAATATCCAAAAATCTATCAATCTCTGTCTTGAATATACTCAAAGACTGAGCCTCCGCAGCCCTCTGGGGCAGAGAATTCCAGAGATTCACCACCTTCCCAGTGAAGAGGTTTCTCCTCATCTCTGTTCTATCCAAGTGGTGACCAATGCCGTAGCGCCCAAGACAAATCCCAGCTATGCAGCACTCCCTCAGTGAAGTTGGTTTGGAGATGAATGTTGGATAGGACACTCCCTCAGCGCTGCACTGGAGTGATAATGTTGGGAGAAAGATGTGGCTATAAACATTCCCATTAAAAACAACTTTGAAGAATAGCAGCACTTAGAAAGTCAGATGGTCATTTGCCGGCCTTATCAATGCTGTATTGTAGATTTGAAAGTCATAATTTTATAATTGGCCATAACCTTAGTTGCCAATTACTGTCTGTGTAGATATATTGTTCATTTGTTTCTGAACTATTACAAGGTCTTTAAGGAGGTGCATCACGCAGCCTTTCGCAATTAGTAAGCTGTCAGACAGACTGATACTGAAAAGGACAGCCTGGTCTAATGGATATACAATTAGTGCAGATCCGAGTGAAAGACATCAGCCCTTGCTCATTGCATTTGCCGAGTGGCAGGACAAGCCCATTTTAAACCCGCGTGAGTAAGTCACAACCTCATAAATGCAAGCCTTGCCAGCGAGTCAACAATGCCCACATCCCGCGACTAAATTCAAAAAAAGTGTAGAAGCAGTGAGTTCCTCAAAGCAGTTCCAGCTTTTATATTGGACAGCTCTTAGTCTGTACTTTATGCTAAAACGAACGTCTAGATCTTGCATTTATAAAGAGATTGTATTGAAAGATTACTGCTGGGATATTTAAACATCGGTATGTATTTCACATTCATTTATAGAAGATTAAATGAGTTCTAGGAATTGAAATCTTTATTATTTTGGCACCTTGAACAGTCAGATAAAAGACTTCCTGTTGTAAATATATAAAAGTACAATATCTTTGGTGTCAGCCGTGGCTCACTGGGCAACACTCTCTGGGTGGGAGGGGCTAGGAGTGAGCACACTCTCGGTGGGAGGGGCTAGGAGTGAGCACTCTCTCGGTGGGAGGGGCTGTGAATCAGCTCTCTCTCGGTGGGAGGGGCCAGGAGTAAGCACTCTCAGTGGGAGGGGCTAGGAGTAAGCACTCTCTGGGTGGGAGGGGCTAGGAGTGAGCACTCTCTGGGTGGGAGTGTCTAGGAGTGAGCACTCTCTCGGTGGGAGGGGCTAGGAGTGAGCACTCAGTGGGAGGGTCTAGGAGTGAGCACTCTCTTGGTGGGAGGGGCTAGGAGTGAGCACTCTCTGGGTGGGAGGGGCTAGGAGTGAGCACTCTCTGGGTGGGAGGGGCTAGGAGTGAGCACTCTCTCAGTGGGAGGGGCTAGGAGTGAGCACTCTCTGGGTGGGAGGGGTTAGGAGTGAGCACTCTCTCGGTGGGAGGGGCTAGGAGTGAGCACTCTCTCAGTGGGAGGGTCTAGGAGTGAGCACTCTCTTGGTGGGAGGGGCTAGGAGTGGGCACTCTCTCGGTGGGAGGGGCTAGGAGTGAGCACTCTCTCAGTGGGAGGGTCTAGGAGTGAGCACTCTCTCGGTGGGAGGGGCTAGGAGTGGGCACTCTCTTGGTGGGAGGGGCTAGGAGTGAGCACTCTCTCAGTGGGAGGGTCTAGGAGTGAGCACTCTCTTGGTGGGAGGGGCTAGGAGTGGGCACTCTCTTGGTGGGAGGGGCTAGAAGTGAGCAAGTGCTGCTGATTATTGCAGGAGTTGGAGAGAGTTTGTAAAAAGTTGATGGTGGGTTTTTGTGTTGTTTGTTTCAAATTTGAGGGCCCTTTTGGTCCATAAACATCAGCCAGATGCTGCTGTAGGGCCTGGAGAGCCGGGCCCCTCAGAGGACAATGCTTCCAGTGTGAATTTAATCAGGGGAGAGAATGTCTTGAGAAGGGAGAATAAAAGTTCCAAAGATTTGGGCCGGGACCCCAGGAGGTTTGGAAAAGAAAACACGGTGTTGGTTCAGTGCCAGGATAAGGAGGTACGAGCTTGGGATATTATCTAGGCAGTACATGAGGACTGCGGGGAGGGAAGTTGCTTGGCCTGCTGACCAAAGCCGAATGTTGGGTTCGAAGTGACGGTCAGTGGCCGAGAGGAGGTGGAAAGACTTTTACTGAGCCTGAAGGTTGGTGAGAAGTACTTGGATGTATCTCTGCTGTATTCTGAAGAGGTGGAGGTTTCATTCTTAAACCGTCGGTTTATGTTGAGGATGATGTGCTGATAAAAAAGTTGGAGCTGTGGGACATTGAACTTTGCTCAGTAATAAAGAGGAGATACTATCCTGGAACGCAGGTAGCCGATGGAATCCGTTATGTAAAGGTGCAGGATGCCATCGAGTCGCTAAACACAGCTCTGGGCCCTGACTCCGTTAGGTGTGTCGAGGAGGCTCAAGTGCGTGGGGATATCCCGTCCGAACTGAGCCCCGTCCAGACTGAATTCCTCATCAGCGCCAATCCCCGAAACCTCCCTCGGAAGCTGGTGCCTCACAACTTGAGCCACCTCGGGGAAATCTCCTCCGTGCCTTTCAGTTCTGCACGGAGGGGTTTCCTGTACGGGCTGCTCCTGCACACTCTCAACCTTGCCATCCTCGTCTGCCGTCCGGTCACACCATGGCGCAGCATCTTGACGTCTGGAGGAGGCGGGGGTCCCCGATGGAGTGCACTCTACGCGGGAGTCCTCCCACTATTTATCGGGGACTTGGCCTGGAGGATTGTGCAAGGAGCAGTCCCGTGCAATAAATTTTTAAGTCGGTTCACAGGCCTGCAATTTCTGCGGTCTGGAAGAATCCGTGTTCCATGTTTTTATAGAATGTGCGAGGTTGCAGCCCCTGTTCGATTATTTAAAGGGGCTGCTCCTCAATTTCTGGTTGCACTTCAGTCCCACACTCCTGATCTTTGGGCACCCTGTGCAGAGGGGAGTGGGTTGGTCCGAGGGCCTCCTCGTAAGGCTGCTCCTGGGCACGGCCAAGGGTGCCATCAGCCGGTCCAGGCAGCGGGCGGTCGAGGGGGTCGTTCAGCCTGACTGCCTGCCTCTCTTCCGCGGTTACATCCGAACCAGGGTGTCCCTGGAGATGGAGCACGCAGTGTCCATCGGTACGCTCGCGGCCTTCCACGAGAGGTGGGCGCCGGAGGGACTGGAGTGCATTATTACCCCCGGCAACCAAATTTTAATTTGATTTTATATGTTTTAAAGTTTAATTTGTTTTATTGCCGGTTTTAGTGTCCCCCTCCCCTTTTATAGGGGGCATTAGTATATATTTATGTTTTAGCGCCCCCAAAAAAAACAAAAAAACCCACCAGAAAAAAAGCAAAAAAACAAAAAAGGGCCTTGAAAAATGTTTGAAGTGTCCCCCGCAGATCAGGGAGCACTTGATTTAACTGTTTATTTTGTTTTCCAACTAAAAGAGTTGTAAAGGTGCGGTTCCCAGAGGGGGTGAAGTCATTACCCCACAGCATGAAATTCGAGACAATGGAAGGAGTGCAGTACTTCCGGGTTCTGCATGATAACCAGGTGAAGGTTTGCTATTACTGTCTTGGACACGACCATTTAGTAAGAAGCTGTCCAGACCTGTCCTGTTATAACTGAGGCAAGTATGGACACATCGCTCGGAACTACAAGGCAGGGAGCTGTGCGGTTTGTCACAAAGGCCCCACCCGCTGTGAGTATGGGGCAGATGGAAGCTCCTTGAACGATGAGGAGATGGGAGAAGGAACAGGAGGTGTAAGTGGAGTGGCCAGAAGAGCGGAGCAGGCGGAGGACACAGCCGCTGAACGGAATGAGGAAAGAGCGCAAGAGGCAGAAAATTGTGCAGCAAAAAACAGGATGGGGATTGTGAAAAACACACTAAGTGTGGAGGAAAAGGACAAAGTCAGTGGAAGACATCACGGGTCAGGGACAGAGTCGAGCCATAATATGCCTCACCTTCAGGTGTCCGAGGAGGGAGCAGAGGCGGGTGCGGGGTAAGTGTACGTACTCCAAAGAGAGACAGGGAGTCGGACATCTTGGGGAGCAGGAGGGGCAAGACCAGGAGAGGGTACAAGAGGCAGGAATCTTAAAGGGTCAGCAGGACGGGAGCAGGGAGACAAAGAAGCCAAAAGGGAGCAAGATGGGAGGAGACGCGCCATTGTCCCAGAGAGAGAGGAGCAAGGGTCAGCAGTGGAGGTGAGGCCGAAGGGAGTGGCACTGTTGGAGAAACCAGGTTAGCAGGAGGACTCTCGAAGGGAGATTCTGTATCTGACGGGGAACACGGACGGGAGATTACAGAAGAGCTCGAGAGTGAGGAGTCAGAGGGGGATGGAGACATGGGGGTGAGGGGGGGTGGGGGGGCATCATGTGGAAAGGGAAAGGTTAGTGAGGGGCAGAAGGAGGGAGAAGGAGCAGTTCCGCGGCCTAAACCTAATGTAAGGTGTAGTGTCCCTGCACCTTACTACAAACTCACACAAGGCATAGATATATTAGACAGGGTCACTCTGTGACCTTCACCTTTATTGCCAGCGCCAAGGAGTGTTGACCCTGGGTGGGACCGCCCCTTTTATACCTGGAAACCCAGGTGAGGAGTGTCTCCCGTAAGTTCACCCCCTGTGGTCAGGGTGTGCATTTCTAGGGTACAGGTACAGTGTACAGGAGTTACAGTTACATAACTATGTCATTGCAAGATGGTGAAATGCATGACATCACCTCCCCCCTTAAGTCTTTTAGTTTCAGAGATTAAGTCTATCGGGTGGTTGACGCTCTCTCGTGCAGCGCCGCAGTTGTGGTTCTGGTGGCTGAGCCTCGGCATGTGTCTCTGTCACTTGAGGTGATTCTGGCCTGTCCGGGCTGGCCGCAGGGACTGTGCATGCTGAGGACTGTCTTTGTTGCTCATACGCTGGCAGTGGTGTGGGTGCCATCTCATCATGCTCTTCTTCCGGTTTCTCCGTGTCTATGCTGAACCTTGTCTTTACTTGATCCAAGAGTTTGCGGCATATCTGCCCATTGTTTAGTCGGACCACCATGACTCTCTTTCCTTCTTTGCCAATTGTGGTGCCCTCAAGCCACTTTGGTCCCAAAGCATGGTTAGGAACAAATATCGGGTCATCTATTTCTATACACCTCCCCCTTGAGTCTCAATCATGGAGCTCGGTTTGGGACTGGCGCTTGCCCTCAACAATGTCTGTCAGGTCTGGGTGAACGAGGGACAGCCGCGTCTTGAGCGTGCGTTTCATGAGGAGTTCCGCTGGCGGGACTCCCGTGAGCGAGTGCGGGCGGGACCTGTAGGCCAGCAGGAGGCGCAATACGCAGTACTGAAGGGAGGGTCCTTGGATGCGTAGCATGCCCTGTTTTATGACTTGGACCGCCCGTTCCGCCTGGCCATTGGAAGCCGGCTTGAACGGCGCTGTCCGGACGTGCCTGAACCCATTGGCCGACATAAACTCCTGGAATTCATGGCTGGTGAAACACGGGCCATTACCAGGATGTCTGGCAAGCAATGGGTCACGAAAACCGTACGCAGACTCTCCACAGTGATGGATGTCGTGCACAAGTTCAATATGATGCACTCGATCCACTTCAAGTATGCATCGACAACGATCAGGAACATTTTCCCCATGAACTGGCCCGCATAGTCTATGTGAATACGTGACCATGGTCTGGTGGGCCAGGGCCACGGGCTGAGTGGGGCCTCCCTGGGGGCATTGCCCAGCTGGGCACACGTCGTGCACCTGCGAACCCAGTGTTCCAGGTCTGAATCAATCCCCGGCCACCATACATGTGACCGGGCAATGGCCTTCATTAACACGATGCCAGGATGCTCGCTGTGGAGTTCCCTAATGAACGCCTCCCTTCCTTTCTGGGGCATGACCACCTGGCTGCCCCATAGCAGGCAGTCGGCTTGGATGGAGAGTTCATCCATCCGTCTCTGAAATGGTCTGACTTCCTCGGGGCACGCCCTGTGTGCGGGCGCCCAATCCCCAGTCAGGACACATTTCTTTATCATGGATAGGAGGGGGTTCCTGTTGGTCCAGAGTTTGATCTGGCGGACTGTGATGGGGGAGCCCGCAGTGTCAAAAGCCTTAACGGCCATGACCATCTTGGCGCTCTGTTCCGACGCCCCCTCGGTGGTGTCCAGTGGGAGCCTGCTGAGCGCATCAACGCAATTTTCGGTGCCTGGCCCGTGCCGTATGGTGTAGTCATACGCAGCCAGCTTGAGGGCCCAGCACTGAATGCGAGCTGACGCATTGGCATTGACAGCCTTGCTGTCGGACAACAAGGATGTTAACGGCTTGTGGTCTGTCTCTAGCTCGAACTGTCTACCAAAAAGGTACTGTTGCATCTTTTTCACACCGTAAACATACGCGAGTGCTTCCTTCTCGACCATGCCGTATCCATGCTCTGCCTGGGAGAGCGACCTGGAGACGTAAGCCACCGGTTGGAGTCAGCCGTCATCGTTACCCTGCTGCAACACACACCCAACCCCGTAGGATGACACATCGCATGTTAAGACCAGTTTTTTCTAGGGATCATACAAAGTCAACAGTTTGTTGGAACACAGCAGGTTCCTCGCCTTATTAAAAGCCCGTTCTTGACAGTCCCCCCAGAACCATTCACAACCTTTATGGAGGAGCATGTGTAACGGTTCCAACAATGTGCTTAAGTTCGGCAGAAAGTTCCCAAAATAGTTCAAAAGTCCCAGGAATGATCGCAACTCCGACGTGTTGCCGGGCCTGGGTGCCCGATGAATCGCCTCAGTTTTTGATTCAGTGGGCCGGATCCCATTTGCGGCAACCCTCCTGCCCAAAAACTCAACCTCTGGGGCCAAAAACACACACTTGGCCTTTTTCAGCTGCAAACCTACCCGATCCAATCGGCATAGCACCTCCTCCAGGTTGTGGAGGTGTTCTTCGGTGTCTCGACCTGTTATGAGAATGTCGTCTTGGAATACGATCGTTCCAGGAATGGATTTGAGCAAGCTTTCCATGTTTCTCTGAAAGATAGCCGCTGCCGAACGAATACCAAACGGACACCTGTTGTAGACAAATAATCCCTTGTGCGTCGTGATGGTGGTCAGAAGCTTGGATTCTTCAGCCAGTTCCTGAGTCATGTAGGCTGAAGTGAGATCCAACTTCGTGAACAGCTTGCCACCTGCCAGTGTGGCAAAAAGGTTCTCCGCTCTCGGAAGCAGGTATTGGTCTTGCAGTGATATTCGGTTGATGGTGGCTTTGTAGTCGCCAAAAATCCTAACCGAGCCATCTGCTTTGAGGACGGGAATGATGGGACTTGCCCAGTCACTGAATTCAACGGCCGAAGTTATGCCCTCTCTGTGCAGCCTGTCCAGTTCACTTTCAATTTTTTCACGCATCACATACGGCACCGCTCTGGCTTTGTGGTGCACTGGTCTGGCGTCCGGAATGATGCGTATCACTACTTTAGTGCTCTTGAACGTTCCGACACCAGGTTGAAACAGTGACCCAAATTTTTGCAGGACCTGTGAGCATGAACTTCACTCCACGGATGAAATGGCGTGCACATCCCCCCATTTCCAATTCGTCTCAGCTAGCCAACTCCTCCCCAAAAGCGCGGGGAAATTTCCTGGAACGATCCAGAGTGGCAGCCGGTTCTGTAATCCATAATGTGTTACCACCAAGTTTGCACTGCCCAGCACTGGGATGATCTCTTTGGTGTACGTCTGTAGCTGCGTCTCAATGCGTTCCAGTTTGGGCCTACTAGCTCTGTGTGGCCATAGTCTCTCAAATTGTTGGGCGCTCATGAGTGACTGGCTAGCTCCCGTATCCAGCTCCATGTGCACCGGGATGCCATTCAGTAAGACTTTCATCATCATGGATGGCGTTTTAGTGTATGAGCTGTGGACGTCAGCAACATGAACCCACTGAACTTCAGCATCGATGGCTTAACCCCAGGCCTCATCCTGCATTGCAGACCCCTTGTATGGTTCCTCTATCTCGCAGATTAGCCTCGCTACTGCCTTTTTGCACATCCTGGCCAAGTGTCCTCTGACATTACAAATCCTACAGGTATATTGCTGGAACCTGCATCTTTTCACAGTGTGTCTACCCCCACACCTCCAGCATGAGCTGAGATTGAGATTGCTGTGAACAAAAGGACTATTACCAGGCATTCCTCTCTGATTGCCCATTTGGCTGTTTCTAAGCACTCTGATGGTGGGTGTTAATGGTCCCATCGCGGGACACATTTTTCCTCGAGATGGCATGAATTGTTGATCCCCTTTCCATTGTCCTTGTTGCGGGCCCACCCTAGAGCCTGTTGCTGCCTGGGCAGTTTCTAAATGCCCTTGCCTGCCTGTGGGGTCCCGAGCTGCGTTCACCATGTTAACTCCCTAGTCCGTCGCCACGTTTGGACCAGGGCTGCGTGCGTAAATTAGGTTGCTCTCCTCTTCCCCTGCCATAAAGGTCTGAGCTACCAACGCCGCCCCTTCTAAAGTCAAGTCTTTAGTCTTTATGAGCTTCCTGAAAATGCCGGCACAATTAATGCCCTCGATGAAAATGTCCCTTAACATCTCCCTCCTGCAGGCATCGGAGAACTTAGAGACTGGCCAAGCGCTGCAGTTCCGCTACGAAGTCCGAGACGTTTTGACCCTTCCGACGCCGATGAGAGTAGAACCGGTGCCGGGCCATGTGTCCGCTACTCGCCGGCTTGAGATGCTCACTGATCAGCTGGCTGAGCTCTTCAAAAGACTTGTCCGCCGGCTTTTGGGGTGCGAGCAGGTCTTTCATCAATGCATACATCTGTGGTCCGCAGCTGGTCAGTAGATGCCCCCTCCGCTTGTCAGCCACTGTCTCTTCCAGCCAGTCCTTTGTGACAAAGCTCTGCTGGAGTCTTTCCACGAAGTCGTCCCAGTCCTCATCCACACAGTAACGTTCCTCTGTGCCACCAGTGGCCATCCTCGTGGTTCGGTGATTCCCATTTCTCGTCGCCAAATGTAGTGTCCCTGCACCTTACTACAAACTCTCACGAGGCATAGATATATCAGTCACGGTCACTCTGTGACCTTCACCTTTATTGTCAACGCCAAGGAGTGTTGACCCTGGGTGGGACCGCCCATTTTATACCTGGAAACCCAGGTGAGGAGTGTCTACCGCAAGTTCACCCCTTGTGGTCAGGCTGTGCATTTCTAGGGTACAGGTACAGTGTACATGAGTTACAGTTACATGACTATGTCATTGCAAGATGGTGAAATACATGACATAAGGAAGAGGCTGAAACTGCAGGGAAAGTTCAAACAGGAAGTGAAAAAGAGCCGGAGGCTGCAGGAGAAAGCAACAGCTGCCCAAAAGGTTGGGAAGGAGCATGAGAGGAGGGAGGGGCCAGAGATTAAATGATGGGGGGATTATCAGGCACACTTCTTTTATTCGGAGCAATAATTACATTGGTCTCGATTAATGTGAATGGACTGAGGGGGGAGAAGAAATTGCAGCAGTTGTTGCAGTGTTTTAAAGGCACAGACCTGTTGTGTCTGCAAGAAACCTTTTGGGATGAGGATATCCTCAAAAGGGTTTGGAAGAGAGAAGTGTTTGCAAATTGTACAAATAATAACCGTAGAAGGGTGGCTGTTTTAGTGAGTTCATCCATAAACGAGAACTTTGCATTGGTGGACAAGGACACTGAGGGGAGATTTTTACAGCTAAAGGTACAAATGGATGAATTGAATTGTGATCTCTTTAATATCTATGTGGCCGAATGACCATTGCAAGTATCGTGAGATTTTTCGGTGGTTATTCACAGAAGTGGCAGAGGCGGAAAACCCCTGTATAGTGGGGGATTTTAATGTATTTTTATCTCGGATGGACATTTCAGCCCAGATGACCTTTAAGGATGATAACTCCAGAGGGAATGTTTGTAAAAATTATGGCAAATTTAAATTTGAGAGACTTATGGAGGGATCGGAACCCCATAAAAAGGGAACTCTCCAGAAGAGGTTGTGTGATGTTTTAAAACAGAGCCGAATAGATTTTGTGTTAATGCGAGAAGGGTTATGTTCTGAGCATATGGAGATTTATTATAAAAAAGTATTTTTTAGTGACCACTCGGCTTTGGTTCTTAAAATTAGGAACAGCAGAATTAAGATCGGTCCAGGGGTGTGGATTTTAAACAATCAGTACCTGAAAGAAATTGCTTTTAAAGAAGGGATTTTAAATATAATAAAGAATGCTCGGAAGGAACCTTTATTCTTGAAAGAAAAAAGAGTTTGGTGGGACAATTTCAAATATGAGGTAAAGTTTTTTCGGTGCATTATGGGAAAGAAAGAGCAAGAGCTAACCGGCATCAAGAAGAGAATATAAACAGAAGGTTTACAGATATCTGTAAAGCAGGGGATAAGAGAGCAGAGACTAAGTGGAAGTTTTAAAGGAAGAGTGGGAATTATTGCAAGCTGAAAAATGCAAGGGGGCCATTCTCCGTGCAAAGGCTAAAGATGCATTGGAGGGAGAAAGATGCATTAGATATTTATTCAAACACATTTAGCTATGTTAAATGTAACAGTTTTTTTATCCAAGTATTTTCCAATACAGAGATCAGTGAGACAGGGTTGTCCCCTGTCCCCATTGTTGAACACATTGGTAGCAGAACCATTGGGTTACATGATGCGAAAGGAACAAGGCGTAGTCGGGATTGCAGTTTCCAGTTCCAGGCAGGTGTCGGTGATGCACCAATATGCGGCCCCCGGCCTGCGAGCACTATCGGAGCAGGCTGGGGAGCAGAAGGAGCAGTGTGGCAGCATACCACTCCAGGGAGCAGCACGTGCTGGAGCAGGAGAGCAACGGCAGTGAAAAGGGACGTCACCAAGGTCCAGGTCGGTGATTGGAGCGTGGGCAGGTACAGCAGGAGTGATGAGGTCGGGGTGAAGGAGCGGCGAGAAATTGTAGAGGGATGTGATTGGGGCCCAGGAGAGGCGTGAGTTTGGGGCCCAGAAGAGGTGAGGGCCCAGGGGCAGCACGGGCCAGCCCACACTGCGATATGTGTGCACACTAGGTCCGTGCAGCAGAGCAGGTCTCCAGTCATCTTGGTTAATCCTTGCTACTGGACCAAGACCCAGCTCTGTCAAGCCCGTGTGGTGGCTGGGGTGCATTGGCCACCCCACGTTAAAAAAATCCATGCACAGGCATCTTCCACCTTCAAGATTTAGTTCAGACCTGGAATTTTAGGTCCTTCATTGAAACACCTGTGAACTTTTTGACGTGGAAGCAAGTCATCCTCAATTCGAGGGACCGCCTTTGATGATGAATATGCAAATGACACAACCTTAACGTTGAGAGATGGGGAGTCAGTGAGGAAAGCTATGGGAGTATTGTACAGCTTCAGGAGCCAGAGTAAATTCATCATACGCAGTCCCTCGAAACAAGGATGACTTGCTTCCACGCCAAAAAAATGGATGAGTTCTCAGGTGTTTCAAATGAAGAACCCGAACTACATCCTCGAGAGTGGAAGATGCCTGCGCGTTGATTTTTTTTTAATGTGTGGTGGCCATTGCACAGAGTAAATTATAGTAAGTCCCAATGTCTGGTTGTGGGAAGGAGTAGGGGAGTGGTTGGAGGAAAGCCCTTTTAAGGTGGAGGGTTTAGAAGTTCTGGGGGTGCATGTGGGGTGGAAGAAGGATAGGGATGAAGTGGATCAACTAAATTGGGAACCGAAGGTTATGAAACTTAAAAAGATTTTGGGAAGATGGGAAAGAAGGTGTTTGAAAGTGCAAGGAAGAGCGACAGTGGTGTCAGCTATCCTGCTATCTGAACTCTGGTACTTATTGACGATGGAGGATATTCCTGAGTGGGTGGATAAGTTTTTATGGGAAGGGAAACCAGCCTTGGTTGCTTACAATACCATTGTTGGACAGCGAAATCAGGGAGGACTCAATTTCCCAGATACTGATTTGAAGAAAAAATCCTTTAGATTTAAATGGGTGAAGAAATTTCTTCAGAGGTCAAATACAAGTTTTTGGAAGAGGTGTTTCCAACATTTTTTTTTAATTAAGTGGGATAGGAGGACAGGGAATATTTGAATGGAATACAACAATATGTTTTGAAACTTCTCCCTAGGTTTTATAAGGGGGTTGTAGACACCTGGGCCCGATTTTTTTTTAAAGTGTGCAGTTTATGCCCAAAGGTGCTGAGGGATTTTTAGAACAGCCCTTATTTTTGAACAGGTGGATCAATATTGAAGGAGAGGTATTATTTAATCAAGCTTTTCTAAAAGCTGGTATTATATATGTGAAAGGTGTATTATATGTGGTAAATTCCAGGTTGGTTGCCGGAAGCGGTAGTGAGGTACATGGTTTGGGAGGAGGATCAGGAGGTAGAGGAAAAAGCAATTAAGATCATGTATGAGAAGATTGTGAGGGCAATGCCACAGGATTGGATGGAAAAAATAAGTATGCAAATCTTCAAAGGAGGTATAATGCGTCCCGCTTTTCCAAGCTTCCTGCTGGAGAAAGGGGAGGTTGGTCCAAGTTGACAACTGTAATACTCGAGATTTCTATGGGGTATTTAGAGAAAACCTCACACAACTGTCGAACATAGTACTTAAAATCCTTTAACTGTGGACATAACACCAGCAAATGGGACAGAGTCTCATCCCGCGCCCCACTGGTCAGGAGTTTTGGCAGAATATATCCCCACAGCTGGACTTCAACAGGATTTGGAAGGGAGTGTGGGCAAATTTTAAATGTCCAGAGTGGATTGAACTGGATTTCAAATTGGCCCATAACCGTATTTTTACCATGATGGTCTTATGTAAGATTGGGTGAGTAGAGGTGACACTTGCCCAGTGTGTGGGACACGGGATGAGACTCTGTCCCATTTGCTGGTGTTATGTCCGCAGTTAAAGGATTTTAATTACTATGTTCGACAGTTGTGTGAGGTTTTCTTGCTGGGTGAGGACTGAAGAGCAAGAATGGGAATCCCGTGGGACTCAATTTTGAGATGGGGATTGTAGGTGAGTCTGCCCGAGTCTAGTGGAGCGGCAATTAATATAATGTTCAGTTTGGTGAGATTTGTGATTATGCAAAGAAGGAATGTTCTGTTTTTAAGGGGAGGAGAATAAAACTAAAAGATCATTATAAGGCTCTGAAGATGTTTTTTTCAGAAAAGAATTTAAAGATAGTATTTTATGATGAATTTGTAAAGTACAATAGATTATTATATGTTACAAGAGACAAATTAAACTTCAGGTTTTGATGTTAATATGTGTTGGAGGAACGGCTGTGCAGAGGGGCGGAATGGATTTGTATGATACAATGGAATGATCACGATGTTGTAAATGTTCAATAAATATTAAGATTAAACCCAAAAAAAAGTGGGTAGCACCCTCGTCTCTTAGTCAGAAGGTTTTGGGTTTAAGCCCCACTCCAGAGGCTTGAGCCTACCATCTGGGTTGATAGTTCATTGGCTGTAAAGCACTTTGTGATGTTCTGGGATCATCATCATCACAGGCAGTCCCTTGGAATCGAGGAAGACTTGCTTCCACTCCTGAAGTGAGTTCTTTGGTGACTGAACAGTCCAATACGAGAACCACAGTCCCTGTCACAGGTGGGACAGATAGTCATTGAGGGAAGGGGTGGGTGAGACTGGTTTGCCGCACGCTCTTTCCGCTCTCTGCGTTTGATTTCTGCATGCTCTCGGCGATGAGACTGGGGTCATAGGCAGTGCATAAATGCAAGTCTTTCTTCAATACCATTGTTACATTATTTGCTTGTTCGTTTAATGCATTCAGTCTAAACATTCAGTCAGGCAATCTGTGATACTCTCCCACTTTTGAAGACTGGAAGTCTTATGGATGCACAAGTTAGTCCAGTGGCTAACGGCAATTAGCACAGGGTTTGCTGTTTAGTTACCCAAGCTCATTACCAGAACCCTACCTTGATCTCAAGGCAAGGATAGGCAGTGACTAGAGTTTGGGGAATTGGGATTCAGCCACGATAGTAATCGAAAATATAAGAGCCAGAATAATAAGCTTTAAAAAGATCCAAACACGTAAACCGCTTTATACAAAGAAGAGCTGGGAGTTTTCCTGGTATCTTGACCAAGAAACCTCCCTTAACCAAACCTCCAGAAGCAGATTATTTGACCATTCATTCATTTGCTGCGTGGGGTTAAATTAGCTGTTTTGTTTTGGTACATTTTTTCAATTCATTCTTGGGATGTGGGCTTTGCTGCCAATAAGGTGGTGGTGAACCGTCTACTTGAACCGCAGCAGTCCGTGTGGTGAAGATGCTCCCACAGTGCTGTTAGGGACGGAGTTCCAGGATTTTGACCCAGTGGTGACAACAGTGACTGCACTGGAAAAAAAAAATTACTTTCTGTAAAACACTTTTGTGATATCTTGAGGGTTTGATACAGTGCTAAATAAAATGCAAAGTTTATGTTTCTTGTGTGTGATGCCCAGTTCTCTGCCTATATGCTGCACAATTCAATCCTATTTCTGTGGTCTTTCCACCGTTAATATTTTCACTCTTCAAGTGTTCATTTAATTTCCTCTTCAATATTGTCATTTGTTTGGCTTGAACAGTCACTTGTGGTGAGGCATTTGGACATTTTACTACGTTAAAGGCACTATATAAATGTAAATTGTTGTTGGTTTTCCATAGCTTAATAACCCTTTGGGTGAAAACATTTCTTCTAACCTCATACTTTGTGGGTTTTCTACCAATCCTAATTTCATGTTTCCTTGTTAGTGATTCGGAAACATCTCCCTAGATCCAAGAATATGTTCCACTATCTGAATGAAATGAATTCAGTGTTAACACGGTGCGATTGGATGTATGATTGCAAAATGACACACTTCCATGCAAATGAGCAAACCTTTATTATTCTGCTGTAATAACGAAGCAGCAACATTGATTGGGCAACTTTTGGGGTTTCTACGCTTAAAAGAGCTTTATCATATAAGTAAGATTTGCATTTCTATAGCACCTCTCATGATCTTAGGACATCCCAAAGCACTTCACGGCCATTGAAGTATTTTCAAGGACATACCTATTTGTAACACCTAAAGCTCTAATTGGGTCCCCTTGATCAGAAGATCTGATTTCTGATTGGTCCCCTTGGAGGATAAGACACACCCAGCAGTTTCTCTGGAATGTGTAATTAGAACTGTCCTGCCTACGTAATGAGTGACTTTGCAAAGTGTAATTCGAGCCATTCTGACTGCTGACTCCAGACTGAATAGAGCTCACGCTCACAGGTTAAGACCTTCTCCCACCCTCCAAACAAGTTCCTGCCACACCCCCTTGCCCAAGTTCCTGACCCAATCTGCCCCATCCCAAGTTCATAACCTAAACCTCCCCCAGCCGAAGTTTCTGAACTTATCCCATGCCCAACTCCCACCACACCATCCCCCACCCCCCGGCAACACACCCCAGGTTCATGACCAAGTTTCTTCCCCACAGATTCATGACCTTCTCCCCCAACACCCAACAAGTTCCTGACCTTCTTCCCGCCCCCCAACCCCCGCACCTCCCCTCCTGCCGTAGATGGGGTATTGTGTGTGGATCACGGATTGTTAACAGGTTTATTGGGTATGAAGTGAATAGTGACAGTGTCGTGACTTCCGGATTTCGTCCAATCTTGCCATCTGGTTCACGCTCTCAACCCCTCCTTTAGACCTGGAACACGTTCTCTCTGAGCCGCCCCCCCCCCCATCTCCTGACCCCCCTCTCTCTCTCCGACCCCACTCTCTCTCTCTCTCTCTCTCTCTCTCTCTCTCCGAACCCCTCTTTCTCTCCCCCTGTCCCCCCTTTCTCTCTCTCGCTCTGTCGCTGACCCAATCCCCCCTCTCTTTCTCTATCCCTCTCTCCGATCTGTCACTCCCACGCTCGACCTCTCCCCCTCGCTCTCTCACCCCTCCCCCTCGCTCTCCCACCCCTCCCCCCTCGCTCTCCCACCCCTCCCCCCTCGCTCTCCCCCCCTCGCTCTCCCACCCCTCCCCCTCGCTCTCCCACCCCTCCCCCTCGCTCTCCCACCCCTCCCCCTCGCTCTCCCACCCCTCCCCCTCGCTCTCCCACCCGTCCCCCCTCGCTCTCCCACCCCTCCCCCCTCGCTCTCCCACCCCTCCCCCCTCGCTCTCCCACCCCTCCCCCTCGCTCTCCCACCCCTCCCCCCCTCGCTCTCCCACCCCTCCCCCCTCGTTCTCCCACCTCTCCCACTTCTCCCTCGCTCTCCCACCTCTCCCTCCCCTCACTCTCCCATCTCTGCCTCCCTCTCGCTCTCCCACCTCCGCCTCGCTCTCCCACCTCCCCCTCACACTCTCCGCTCTCAGACCTCCCCCTCGCTCTCCGACCTCCCTTTCGATCCTCTGTTCTCGCCACAGATCCAGGGAGCGACCTTCTCCCACAGAGCTGAGGAAAGGGTGGCCAACGCCCCACTGCAGCCGCAACTGTGTGCGCGGCCAGACCTCGGTGATACCGCGCATACACAGAAGGGTTCCGGTGCACACGTGTAAAAAGGTGTGGGGCCGACTGCGCGCATGCGCAGATGGACACAAAAATGTTCTTGCAGATAATCACTCCGATTGTTGAAGTGTGGTCATTGTTGTAATGTGGGAAACACAACAGAGAATTTGTGCACAGCCAACTTGCACAAACAGCAATGTGCTAATGACCAGAAAACCTATTTCAGTGATGCTGATCAAGGGATAAATATTGGCCAGGATACCGGGGATAACTCCCCTGCTCTTCTTCGAAATAGTGCCGTGGGATCTTTCACATTCCGAGAGAGCAGACGGGACCTCGGTTTAATGTCTCATACGAAAGATTACCTCAGTACTGCACTGAAGTGTCAGCCTAGATTTTTGTGCTGATGTCTCTGGAATGGGATTTGAATCCATGAACTTCTGACTCAGAAGTGAGAGGGTTGCCCACTGAGCCATGGTAAATCCAATCAAATACTCGAAAACTTTACACTGCCTGGGAATGATTCCACAGCAGCTGGTAATATAAAACCTGAACACAGCAGTTCTTTCCACAATATGGTTTATTATCACTACAGAGCCAGCTGATTGATCCCGTCCCATAGCTGCCTGAGTCTGTACAAGCAAAACCACTCTGCTGACCTGTATCAGTGGCCAGTCTGTACGTGTAAACCACCGGCCCATCTCAAACCTCTCTTTCCTCCTCCAAAGCCCTTGAACCTCCCAAATCGGCACCCATTCCTCTCGCAACTCCATGTTTGAATCCCTCCAAACAGGTTTCCGCCCCTGCCGTAGTACTGAAATTACTCTTATCAAAATGTGACTGTGACCATGGTAAACTCCCCCCACCCCGCCTCAGCTCATCTGCTGATGAAACCCTCCAGACTCGACTATTCCAACATTCTTCTGGCCGCCCTCCCGCATTCCACCCTCCAGAAACTTGGGTTCATCCAAAACTCGGCTGCCCGTATCCTAACTCGCACCAAGTCCCATTCACCAATCACTCCTGTGCTCGCTGACCTACATTGGTTCCTGTTCCGGCAACGCCTTGATTTTAAAATCATTCTTGTTTTCAAATCCCTCCATGGCCTCGCCCCTCCCTATCTCTGTAATCTCCTCCAGACCCACAACCCTCCGAGATATCTGCACTCCTCCAATTCTGGTCTCTTGCATATCCCTTATTTCCTTTGCTCCACCATTGGTGCTTGGGCCCTAAACTCTGGAACTCCATTCCTAAACCTCTCTGACTCACCACCTCTCTTTCCTCCTTTAAGCCTGGAGCAGGGAGGTCTTACTGCAGTTGTATAGGGCCTTGGTGAGGCCTCACCTGGAATATTGTGTGCAGTTTTGGTCTCCTAATCTAAGGAAGCACATTCTCAGGAAGCTATTGAGGGAGTGCAGTGAAGGTTCACCAGTCTGATTCCCGGGATGGCAGGACTGACATATGAAGAAAGACTGGATCGACTCAGCTTATATTCATTGGAATTTAGAAGAATGAGAGGGTATCTCATAGAAACATATAAAATTCTGACGGGTTTGGACAGGTTAGATGTAGGAAGAATGTTCCCGATGTTGGGGAAGTCCAGAACCAGGGGTCACAGTCTAAAGATAAGGGGTAAGCCATTTAGGACCAAGATGAGGAGAAACTTCTTCACTCAGAGTTGTGAGCATGTGGAATTCTTTACCGCAGAAAGTTGTTGAGGCCAGTTCGTTAGATATATTCAAAAGGGAGTTAGCCCGTGTGGTGGCTGGTGTGCAACGGTCACCACACGTTAAAAAAATCCACGCACAGGCATCTTTCACCCTTCAAGATTTAGTTCGGATCTGGAATTTTAGATCCATCATTGAAACACCTGTGAACTTTTTGACGTGGAAGCAAGTCATCCTCGATTCGAGGGACTACCAATGATGATAATGAGATGTGGCCCTTACTGCTAAAGGGATCAAGGGGTATGGGGCACTGAAGTTGCATGATCAGCCGTGATCACATTGAATGGTGGTGCAGGCTCGAAGGGCCGAATGGCCTCCTCCTGCACCTATTTTCTATGTTTCTATATTTAAGACTGTTCTTGAAACTTACCTCTTTGACCAAGCTGTTGGTCACCTGTTCTAATATCTCCTTTGGCTCGCTCTGTTTTTCTTTGATAACGCTCCTGTGAAACGCCTTGGGATGTTTTTCTACGTTAAAGGCATAAATACAAGTTGCTGCAGTTGTTGTTGTTAAAGCTGAGCTTCTCAGCCTGTCAGCAGCTGGAGCACCTGCCCTGTTTCCGTCTCCTGCGCTTAGATTCTATCTCCATTGATGTTGCTGGTGGGCGCCCATGGGACATGCCTCCTTTGGCAGCCAGGCCCCTGGAGGGCAGTTTGGTTACATCACCTTGCTGCTTCTAGGGGTAGCCCCAGGCTGTAAACAGGTTGTGGAACTCCATACTTCAACAGTGAGAACTGCTCCTGAAACGTATTCAACAGCGCGAGATCCCACATCGGCACAGGCTGAACTCTGCACTGTTGACAGTAAGATAGAAGGAAACACTTGCATTTATATAGCACCTTTCACAACCTCAGGATGTTCCAAAGCGCTTTACAGCTAATGAAGTACTTTTGAAGTGTAGTCACTGTTGTTATATAAGAACATAAGAAATAGGAACAGGAGTAGACCATATGGCGCCTCGTGCCTGCTCCGCCATTTAATAAGATCATGGCTGATCCGATCATAGACTCAGCTCTACTTCCCTGCCCGCTCTCCATAACTGCTTATTCCCTTATCGTTTAAGAAACTGTTTATCTCTGTCTTAAATTTATTCAATGACCCAGCTTCCACAGCTCTCTGAGGCAGTGAATTACACAGATTTATAAACTCTGAGAGAAGAAATTCCTCCTCATCTCAGTTTTAAATGGGCAGCCCCTTATTCTAAGATTATCCCCCCTAGTTCTAGTCTCCCCCACCAGTGGAAACATCCTCTCTGCATCCACCTTGTCAAGCCCCCTCATAATCTTAAACATTTCGATAAGATCACCTCTCATTCTTCTGAATTCCAATGAGTAGAGGCCCAACCTACTCAACCTTTCCTCATAAGTCAACCCCGTCATCTCTGGAATCAACCGAGTGAACCTTCTCTGAACTGCCTCCTTTAGTATATCCTTTCTTAAATATGGAAACCAAAACTGTACGCATTATTCCAGATGTGGCCTCACCAATACCCTGTATAACTGTACCAAGACTTCCCTGCTTTTATACTCCATCCCCTTTGCAATAAAGGCCAAGATTCCAATGGCCTTCCTGATCACTTGCTGTACCTGCATACTAACCTTTCGTGTTTCATGCACAAGTACCCCCAGGTCCCGCTGTACTGCAGCACTTTGCAATTTTTCTCCATTTAAATAATAACTTGCTCTTCGATTTTTTTTTTCTGCCAAAGTACATGACCTCACACTTTCCAACATTACACTGCATCTGCCATATTTTTGCCCACTCGCTTAGCCTGTCTATGTCCTTTTGCGGATTTTTTGTGTCCTCCTCTCACATTGCTTTTCCTCCCATCTTTGTATCATCAGCAAACTTGGCTACGTTACACTTAGTCCCTTCATCCAAGTTGTTAATATTGATTGTACATAGTTGGGGTCCCAGCACTGATCCCTGCGGCACCCCATGAGTTTGCCAACCCGAGAATGAACCATTTATCCTGCCTTTCTGTTTTCTGTTAGTTAGCCAATCCTCTGTGCATGCTAATATATTACCCCCAACCCCGTGAACTTGTAGGAAATGTGGCAAGCAAATGTGCACAGCAAGCTCCCACAAACAGCAATGAGATCGTGAACAGATAATCTGTCTTAGTGATATTGGTTGAAGAATAAATATTGATTAGGATACCGGCTGAACTCTCTTGATCTTCTTCACAATTGTACCTGCCATATATGTAACCTTCATGTAATTGTAACCTTCATAACAACACTACATACTGTATACACCTAAGAAATACACACCTTGACCACAGGGGGTGAACTTGTGGGAGACACTCCTCATCTGGTCATCCAGGTATATAAAGGGAGGTCCCATGCAGGGTCATCACTTCTTGGTCCTGTGAATAAAGGTTCAGGTCGCAGAATGACCTTGTCTGCAGAATGTGCCTCGTGTGAATTTATAATGGTGTGAAAGGACATTACATTTGGCGACGAGAACTGGGAATCAATGACTCACAAGAATGGCCACTGGTAGCACAGAGGAACGGTACTGTGTTGGTGAGGACTGGGACGATTTCATTGAGAGGCTCCAGCAGAGCTTTGTCACGAAGGACTGGCTGGGAGATGCAGTGGCTGACAAGCGAAGGGCGCATCTACTGACCAGCTGTGGACCTAAGACGTACGCGCTGATGAAAGACCTGCTCGCACCCGAGAAGCTGGTGGACAAAACCTTTGAAGAGCTCAGCAAACTGATCGGTGAGCACCTCAAACCGGCGAGCAGTATACACATGGCCCGACAACGATTCTATATACACTGACGTCGGGAAGGACAGAGCATACCGGACTTCGTTGCGGACCTTCGGCGCTTAGCCAGCCTCTGTAAGTTCACAGACACCTGCAGGGGGGAGATGTTAAGGGATTTCTTCATTGAGGGCATTGGTCATGCCGGGATTTTCAGAAAGCTAATTAAGACCAAGGACTTGACCTTGGAAGCGGCGACGTTGATGGCTCAGACCTTCATGGCGGGGGAGGAGGAAACCAAGATAATATACGCCTGCAACCCTGCTTCCAACGTGGCGATGGATCAGGGAGTTAACATTGTAAATGCGACTCAGAACCCCGCAGGCAGGCAAGGGCAATTCAACACCACCCAGGCAGCAACAGACTCTAGAGTGGGTCTTCAACAGACAATGGCAGGTTGAACGGACATTTACATCATCACGGTGGGCAATGCGTCCCGGGATGGGGCCATTGACACCCATTAACAGAGGGCTCAAGAATAATCAAAGAGACAATCAGAGAGGAATGCCTGGTAACAGCCCTTTTGTTCACAACGATCTCAGCTCATGCTGGAGGTGCGGGGGCAGACATGCCGCAAAAACCTGTTGGTTTCAATTATAATTTATCTGTAGAAATTGTAACTTCAGTGGACATTTAGCCAGAATGTGAGGAACCCTAGAGCGAGGCTAATTTACGAGGCAGATGAACCAGAAGAGTGGTCTGCAAGGCAGGTTGATGCTTGGGACAAAGCAATGGACGCTGAAGTTCAGCGGGTTCATGTGGTAAACATCCACAGCTCATATACCAAAACGCTATCTATGATGATGAAAGTCCTATTAAACGGCATCCTGGTATGCATGGAGCTGGACACAGGGGTCACTTATGAGTGTCCAACAATTCAAGAAATTATGGCCACTCAGAGCTAGCAGACCCAAACTAGAACGCATTGACACGCAATTACGGACGTACACCAGAGAGATCATCCCAGTTCTAGGCAGTGCAATGTTGGTGGTCACAGATAATGGATCAGAGAACTGGCTGCCACTCTGGATTGTCCCAGGAAATGGTCCCGTGCTTTTGGGAGGAGCTGGCTAGCCGAGATGAACTGGAAATGGGGGGATGTGCACGCCATTTCATCTGTGGAGCGAAGTTCATGCTCATAGATTCTACAGAAATTTGAGTCACTATTTCAACCTGGTGTCGGGACTTTCAAAGGTACCAAAGTCGTGATATGCATCACCCCGGACGCCAGACCAGTGCACCATAAAGCCAGAGCTGTGCCGTATGTGATGCGGGAGAAAATTGAGAGTGAGTTGGACAGGTTGCTAAGAGAGGGCATAATTTCACTTGTTGAATTCAGTGACTGGGCAAGCCCCATTGTCCCTGTCCTAAAAACGGATGGCTCGGTCAGGATCTGTGGCGACTACAAGGCCACTATCAACCGAGTGTCACTACAAGACCAATACCCGCTTCCGAGAGCGGAGGATCTTTTTGCCACGCTGTCAGGCGGCAAGCTGTTCACCAAGTTGGACCTCACTTCAGCCTATATGACCCAGGAACTGGCCGAAGAATCCAAGCTACTGACCACCATCACCACGCACAAGGGGCTGTTTGTCTACAACAGGTGTCCGTTTGGCATTCAATCAGTGGCTGCTATCTTTCAAAGGAACATGGAAAGCCTGCTCAAATCCATCCCTGGAACAATCGTATTTCAGGACGACATCCTCATCACGGGTCGAGACACCGAGGAACACCTCCACAACCTGGAAGAGGTGCTACGCCGACTGGACCGGGTAGGCCTGCGACTAAAGAAGTCCAAGTGCGTGTTTTTGGCTCCAGAGGTCGAGTTTTTGGGCAGGAGGATTGCCGCAGATGGGATCCAGCCTACCGAATCCAAAACGGAGGCGATTCGTCGTGCGCCTAGGTCCGGCAACATATCGGAGTTGCGTTCATTTCTGGGATTCTTGAACTATTTCGGGAACTTTCTGCCGAACTTAAGCACATTGTTGGAGCCGCAACACGTGCTCCTGTGTAAGGGTTGCGATTGGTTTTGGGGGGACTGTCAGGAACGGGCTTTCATCGGGCGCGGAACCCGCTTTGTTCAAATAAGCTGTTGACCCTGTACAACCCCTGTAAGAAATTGGTTTTGACATGTGATGCATCATCCTATGGGGTTGGGTGCATGTTGCAGCAGAGTAATGATAAGGGCCAACTCCAACCTGTGGCTTATGCCTCCAGGTCGCTCTCCAAAGCAGAACGGGGATATGGGATGGTTGAAAAGGAAGCACTTGCATGTGTCTACGGGGTGAAAAAATGCACCAGTACCTTTTTGGCAGAAGGTTCGAGTTAGAAACGGACCACAAGCCGTTAACATCCCTGTTGTCAGACAGCAAAGCTGTCAATGCTAATGCGTCAGCTCGCATTCAGCAATGGGATCTCACGCTAGCTGCGTATGACTACACCATACGGCACCGGTCAGGCACCAAAAATTGCGCTAACACGCTCAGCAGGCTTCCACTGGCCACCACTGAGGGGGCAGCGGAGCAAAGCGCTGAGATGGTCATGGCCGTTGAAGCCTTTGACAGTGCAGGCCCACCCATCACAGCTCGCCAGATCAAAATCTGGACCAACATCCCCTCCTATCCTTGATTAAGAAATGTGTCCTGACTGGGGATTGGGCGCCTGCACACGGAGCATGCCCCGAGGAGGTCAGACCGTTTCACAGACAGATGGATGAGCTCTCCATCCAAGCCGACTGCCTACTATGGGGCAGCCGGGTAGTCATGCCCCAGGAGGGAAGGGAAGCATTCATCAGGGAACTCCACAGCGAGCACCCAGGCATTGTGCTAATGAAGGCCATTGCCCGGTCACATGTATGGTGGCCGGGAATTGACTCAGACCTGGAACACTGTGTTCGCAGGTGCACGAAGTGTGCCCAACTGGGCAATGCCCCCAGGGAGGCCTCACTAAACCCGTGGCCCTGGCCCACCAGGCCATGGTCATGTATTCACATAGACTACGCGGGCACGTTCATGGGAAAAATGTTCCTCATTGTTGTTGATACGTACTCGAAATGGATCGAGTGCATCATATTGAATTCGTGCACGACATCCACCACTGTGGAGAATCTGCGTGCGGTCTTTGTGACCCATGGCTTGCCGGACATCCTGGTTAGCAACAATGGCCCATGTTTCACTAGCTCTGAATTCCGGGAGTTCATGTCAGGTAATGGCATCAAACATGTCAGTACTGCACCGTTCAAGCCGGCTTCCAATGGCCAGGTGGAATGTGCGGTCCAAATCATAAAACAGGGCATGCTCCAGATTCAAAGACCCTCCCTTCAATGCCGCCTATCGCGCCTCCTGCTGGCCTATAGGTCCCGACTGCATTCGCTCACAGGAGTCCCGCCCGTGGAACTACTCATGAAATGTACACTTAAAACTCGGCTGTCCCTCATTCATCCAGTCCTGTCAGACATTATTGAGGGCAAGCGCCAGTCCCAAAATGAGTGCCATGACCGTAACTTAAAGGGGAGATGTATAGAAATCGATGACCCTGTATTTGTTCCTAATCACACTTTGGGGCCCAATTGGCTTGAGGGTACTGTAATTGGCAAAGAGGGGAATAGGGTCATAGTGGTCAGACTTAACAATGGACAGATATGCCGCAAGCATCTGGACCAAGTAAAAAAAAAGGTTCAGCGTGGACACTGAGGAACCTGAGGAAGATCATGAGATGGTGTCCACACCACTGCCAGTGAACGAGCAACAAGAACATTCAGCAGCATGCACAGTCCCTGCGGCCAGCTCGGACAAGCCCGAATCACCACAGGGGACAGAGATGCATGCCAAGGCTTAACAATCAGAGCCCCAACTGCGGAGCTCCTCGAGAGAGCGTCAACTGCCTGAAAGACTTAATCTTTGACCCCATAAGACGTTGGGGGGGAGGTGATGTCATGTATTTAACCTTCATGTAACTGTAACCTTCATAACAACACCGCATACTGTATACACCTAAGAAATGCACAACTTGTGGGAGACACTCCTCACCTGGTCATCCAGGTATATAAAGGGAAGTCCCACGCAGGGTCATCACTTCTTGGTCCTGTCAATCAAGGTTCAGGTCACGGAGTGACCTTGTCTGCAGTATGTGCCTCATGTGAATTTATAGTAGTGTGTAAGGACATTACAGTACCAAGATCATTTACCTCCAGCTGGGCCTCGGTTTAATGTCTCTCTCCAACAGTACAGCACTGCCCCAGTACTGCACCGAACTGGATTATTTGCTCAAGTCTCTGGAGTGGGGCTTAAACCCACCACCTCCTGACTCAGAGGTGAGAGTGTGACCATTGAGCCATGGCTGACACTGCAATGGAGCTGATGCGCCTTTCACATTATAGAGGCAGCTTCGTATGCACTGGCCCCTGCGTTGTATAAATGAGGGCGCACTTGTTCCTGGCAGCATGATCCCGACACGGGTGGAGCAGGATGTAACATGCTGACACTTTCTACTGGCCATGGGGGGGGTAAGAGTTAAAATGTTCACTGGCGCTTGAACCTCGCCCGCTCGCTCTGTGCATCAGGCACAGGCGGGGGACGCACCCCCAAAATTCTCAGTCCCTTAAAATTATTGGATGGGAAATCGTGGGAAGCACCCAGTGGCAGGACACCAGTGATTTCCCAGTGGCAGGGCACCAGTGATTTCCCAGTGGCAGGGCACCAGTGATTTCCCAGTGGCAGAGCACCAGTGATTTCCCAGTGGCAGGGCACCAGTGATTTCCCAATTCACACCTGTGATTCATTCAAACATTTCCTCAAGGCCAGAGATGCCCTCTGGCATAACACATTGGGAGAAATGGGACGAAAACGGGACAGAGCCCAGATACACTGGGTCCCAGCCCAGGCAACCAATTCCTGACGTGAGCTGATGGACCATCAAACGCCCCAAATATGGTCCTCTGATGTTGGAGGAGATGAGCCAAGGGGATCGATTTACTGTGCTGGGAATTTCCACTGCCTGGACCTCCCCTCAGTCCAATAACCCGGATGTTGGGATGACTCAGGTGTATGATGTCGTAAGTGGGGCTAACCGGTGTCTTCATAGCCTTGGAAGACACCCCTCAATGCCGTAGTTAAATGCAGGGTGAGCTTGGGCTTTTGGGGGGGAGCCTGCCCCCAAGGGGACATCTGGCATTAGTGGGCGCCCAAGATGAGCTGTGACTGGCAAGGGGGCCTGCTCACTCACTACATGTCAGTGACTTGACCCTACCATGGCCCTGGATACCCTGGCGGGTTCAGCAATTCCCACTCCGCCTTACACTGGCGGAGCAAGGCTGGGGTCTACCTCATTGTTGATGCTCTAAGATCTGGGGAGTCTGCACAGCAAGTCGTCTTCTTCTTAGGCAGTCCCCTGGAGTCAAGGATGACTTGCTTCCACACTAAAATGAGTTCTAAGGTGGCTGATGAGTCCAATGCGGGACCTACAATCTCTGTCACAGGTGGGGCAGACGGTGGTTGGAGGGACGGGTGGGTGGGGGGCTTGGGTTGTCATGCGCTCCTTCCGCTGTTTGTACTTGGCTTCCGCGTGCTCCCGGCGAAGAGACCCAGGGCTAGAAATTCCCCGGCCTGTCGTTATTTGATAAATAACATCATTTTAGTGAATAAATGAGAATAAAAATGTCACAATTTTTTTAAGGGGGTAAATTTGGCCTTAAAAAAACGGTGCTGCATGATGATTGCCATTAAAAAAACCGCGATGTTCACCAACTTTGGCCCAAGGCCCATCAACGCCAAAAATACAGGTCCCGGTGGGGGGGGGGGGAACACAAAATTGCAAAAAACAAAAAAATCTAAAATCACAAAACATTTACAAGACCCTTAACTAAGTAATTGCTGCAAAAGAATTAAAAAATAAAAACTTTGACTTGCCTTTGTTGCAGGCTTTCCTACTACCGACGTTTCTGAGGCTGCTACACCTGCTTTTCTCGTGTTTTTTTTTCATCCCAAAACGGGTTTGCCGAATGTCCAAACTTCGGCGGTGTGGTTGTTTTGCATTGCACATTGACGATCCGCTTTTTGACAACATTTTTAAAACGCCATTCTTAAAATGAAGTGCACAAAATTCCCCAAACCTTAAGAACAAAAAAGCACTGTTAATGCAAAATAAATTGCGTTAAAACGTGCGTTAGGTTGGGGAAATTTTAGCGCTTGAAGCGTTCGATGCCTTCCCGAATGCTTCTCCTCCACTTTGAGCGGTCATGGGCCACGGATTGCCAAGAGTTGGTGGGGATGTTACATTATTTCAAGGAGGCTTTGAGCGTGTCCTTGAAGCATTTTCTCTGCCCACCTGGGGCTCGCCTGCTGTGATAGAGCTCGGAGTAGAGTGCCTTATTTCAGGAGTCTTGTATCAAGCATGCGGACTACGTGGCCCGCCCATCAGAGCCGATCGAGTGTGGTCAGTGCCTCGATGCTGGAGATGTTGGCTTGAGAGAGAACACTGACGTTGGTACATCTATCCTGCACAGTAAGTATGGCCAGCATGGCAGCATCAAGAGCCAGGAACCTTTCATAAGAGTCCAGTTCAGTCTATTGTTGGAAATGATGTGACTTGGCAGTTGTGCAACTTTATTCCCCCCCCAAGAGTTTAATAGAAACGAGACCCCAAGTATGACATTTCCAGGCTAATTTGTTCTGAATTCACCTCATTCGATGTGTATGCATCACATTGCGATTGTTATATCCAAATGTGTGCACTCTGACCTCTACACTCTGCATTGCTTTCATGTCAGAGTGTTTATGCAATCAAAATAAATACTATTCTTTTCCAAGCTCACCTCCCTCCTCTATCCATGTCCTGTGGGAAAAATGGATGAGTAGTCATTCGTGAGTTTATAAGGAGAGCCTTTTCTAATCCTTCCTGAGTTGTTTCCATCTGCCAAGCCCTAGTCACCATTACCCCACCCTACCCCTAATTGTGTTTTGATGCAATAACAGAGCAGTTTTGATATTGTCGACTAGTCAGTTGACATTGCCCCTGGAAAGGTTAAATGACAATTTTCCCACATCTCAGGGAGCTTGTTGAATTCTAGGAGCGATTCAAAAAAAAAAAATTCTGCTGGACAGGGATCAAGAATGTCTTTGAAACCCACGTTGCTACAACACAGCACGCTGAGGCATTTTAACTGTACGACTTCTTGAAGTAACACTTTGATTAACGTTACGGTGGCTCACATTCAAGTTTGCTTACAATAAACATTCAGATGGTGCTTTAAGGGGAAATGGGAGAGTGAGGGGAGGCTGGCCGTGGAGGGGAAGGAAGGTTTGAATTGGAGCAACGATGACATTACTGGGTAGGTGGGCTCCATGGATCAAACGCTCCTTCTTTCCATATTCATGTTCTTAACCGTGAAGCTTCACTTGGGAGAGATGATCTTTCTGCAAACTCCTTCCCTTTTACGTTTCAATGCTTTGTTTCCTTTTAGATACACTCTGTGATTGTTCTCCCCTAATATGTTCTCGACATTGACAACCTGGCCCCTACTTTGACACTGTTCGCAAAGGTGACTCTGCCACATATCCACCCAGGTTTGTTTTCCATTCACCTTTCCTTTTCAATATTTATTTTATTATGTTGTCGATTTTCCACCCCTCCTCTCCTGAAGGTGCTGACTCTTTCACAGGGGCTGGTTGCCCTCCAAGTGTGGGCCTTGCAAGCAGCATTCGAAATAAAGTAAATGAGTTGACGGCACAAATCATTACAAATGGGTATGATTTGGTGGCCATTACAGAAACATGGTTGCAGGGTGGCCAAGACTGGGAATTAAACAGACAGGGGTATCTGACGATTCAGAAAGATAGACAAGAAGGGAAAGGAGGTGGGGTAGCTCTGCTAATAAAGGATGATATCAGGGCAGTTGTGAGGGATGATATTGGCTCCAATGAACAAAATGTTGAATCATTGTGGGTGGAGATTAGAGATAGTAAGGGGAAAAAGTCACTGGTCGGCGTAGTTTATAGGCCCCCAAATAATAACTTCACGGTGGGGCAGGCAATAATCAAGGGAATAATGGAGGCATGTGAAAAAGGAACGGCAGTAGTCATGGGGGATTTTAACCTACATATCGATTGGTCAAATCAAATCGCACGGGGTAACCTGGAGGAGGAATTCATAGAATGCATACGGGATTGTTTCTTAGAACAGTATGTAACAGAACCTACAAGGGAGCAAGCCATCTTAGATCTGGTCCTGTGTAATGAGACAGGAAAAATAAACGATCTCCTAGTAAAAGATCCTCTCGGAATGAGTGATCACAGGATGGTTGAATTTGTAATACAGATTGAGGGTGAGGAAGTTGTGTCAGAAACGAGCATACTATGCTTAAACAAAGGGGACTACAGTGGGATGAGGGCAGAGTTGGCTAAAGTAGACTGGAAACAAAGACTAAACGGTGGCACAATTGAGGAACAGTGGAGGACTTTTAAGGAGCTCTTTCATAGTGCGCAACAAAAATATATTCCAGTGAAAAAGAAGGGCGGCAAGAGAAGGGATAACCGTGGATAACCAAGGAAATAAAGGAGAGTATCAAATCAAAGATCAATGCATATAAGGTGGCCAAAGTTAGTGGGAAACTAGAGGATTGGGAAAATTTTAAGCAACAGCAAAGAATGACTAAAAAAGCAATAAAGAAAGGGAAGATAGATTACGAAGGTAAACTTGCGCAAAACATAAAAACAGATAGTAAGAGCTTTTACAGATATATAAAACGGAAAAGAGTGACTAAAGTAAATGTTGGTCCCTTAGAAGATGAGAAGGGGGATTTAATAATGGGAAATGTGGAAATGGCTGAGACCTTAAACAATTATTTTGCTTCCGTCTTCACAGTGGAAGACGCAAAAACCATGTCAAAAATTGCAGGCCACAGGAATGTGGGAAGGGAGGACCTTGAGACAATCACTATCACTAGGGGGGTAGTGCTGGACAGGCTAATGGGACTCAAGGTAGACAAGTCCCCTGGTCCTGATGAAATGCATCCCAGGGTATTAAAAGAGATGGCGGAAGTTATAGCAGATGCATTCGTTATAATCTACCAAAATTCTCTGGACTCTGGGGAGGTACCAGCGGATTGGAAAGCAGCTAATGTAACGCCTCTGTTTAAAAAAGGGGGCAGACAAAAGGCAGGTAACTATAGGCCGGTTAGTTTAACATCTGTAGTGGGGAAAATGCTTGAAACTATCATTAAGGAAGAAATAGCGGGACATCTAGATAGGAATAGTGCAATCAAACAGACGCAGCATGGATTCATGAAAGGGAAATCATGTTTAACTAACTTACTGGAATTCTTTGAGGATATAACGAGCATGGTGGATAGAGGTGTACCGATGGATGTGGTGTATTTAGATTTCCAAAAGGCATTCGATAAGATGCCACACAAAAGGTTACTGCAGAAGATAGAGGTACGCGGCGTCAGAGGAAATGTATTAGCATGGATAGAGAATTGGCTGGCGAACAGAAAGCAGAGAGTCGGGATAAATGGGTCCTTTTCGGGTTGGAAATCGGTGGTTAGTGGTGTGCCACAGGGATCGGTGCTGGGACCACAACTGTTTACAATATACATAGATGACCTGGAAGAGGAGACGGAGTGTAGTGCAACAAAATTTGCAGATGACACTAAGATTAGTGGGAAAGCAGGGTGTGTTGAGGACTCAGAGAGGCTGCAAGGAGATTTGGATAGGTTAAGCGAATGGGCTAAGGTTTGGCAGATGGAATACAATGTCGGAAAGTGTGAGGTCATCCACCTTGGGGGAAAAAAAACAGTAAAAGGGAATATTATTTGAGTGGGGAGAAATTACAACATGCTGAGGTGCAGAGGGACCTGGGGGTCCTTGTGCATGAATCCCAAAAGGTTAGTTTGCAGGTGCAGCAGGTAATCAGGAAGGCGAATGGAATTTTGGCCTTCATTGCGAGAGGGATGGAGTACAAAAACAGGGAGGTCCTGCTGCAACTGTGTAGGGTATTGGTAAGGCCGCACCTGGAGTACTGCGTGCAGTTTTAGTCACCTTACTTAAGGAAGGATATACTAGCTTTGGAAGGGGTACAGAGACGATTCACTAGGCTGATTCCGGAAATGAGGGGGTTACCTTATGATGATAGATTGAGTAGACTGGGTCTTTACTCGTTGGAGTTCAGAAGGATGAGGGGTGATCTTATAGAAACATTTAAAATCATGAAAGGGATAGACAAGATAGAGGCAGAGAGGTTGTTTCCACTGGTAGGGGAGACTAGAACTAGGGGGCTCAGCCTCAAAATACGGAGGAGCCAATTTAAAACCGAGTTGAGAAGGAATTTCTTCTCCCAGAGGGTTGTGAATCTGTGGAATTCTCTGCCCAAGGAAGCAGTTGAGGCTAGCTCATTGAATGTGTTCAAGTCACAGATAGATAGATTTTTAACCAATAAGGGAATTAAGGGTTACGGGGAGAGGGCGGGTAAGTGGAGCTGAGTCCACAGCCAGATCAGCCATGATCTTATTGAATGGTGGAGCAGGCTCGAGGGGCTAGATGGCCTACTCCGGTTCCTAATTCTTATGTTCTTATGTTCTTGACAGTCAGGGGGCCATTTTAACCTCACCCAGATACAGGTGGGACACCCACTTTACACCTCTCCCGATTTTACTCTCTGTCGACCCGAACTCCCTATTTCTCGCTGGGCTATTCCACCACATGGGCATCGAAGTTGCGTTCACCCTGTTCTGACCCGTGCCTTTCCAGCAGTGGGGGGGCCGCTGGTGAACAATAGTATAATCCATGCCAATTCCTGCCTCCCTGAGCCTGGGGCATCAAAGCCAAGTGTAGCAACCTGGCTGAGATTCGGAAACTCGGAACTGTCCTGCTATGGAACACTAAGGCTGTGTGCTTCTCTGAAGTAACTTCAGTGGGCTGTCAGGGCAGTAATATCTAATACCTTTAATCAAAGATATCCCAGAGTGGAGGATATTGAGACTCTGAAGGGTGCAGAGGAAAGTATCTAGGATGGGGCTAAATCTTGCAGCTCTCAGTTGTGAGATTAGATCCAATCATTAATGTTTCAAGAAACATAGGCTTTCTCCACAGCCTTGCAAATTACTCCTTTTCAATGACCTTTTGTAAGAACCCCTTGAAACATTAACCCTTTGCTTCTCTCCCCACAGATGCTACCTGACCTGCCGAGTGTTTCCAGCATGATCTGTTCTTATTTCCGATTTCCAGCATCTGCAGTATTTGGCTTTTTATTTTAAAAAAATGCTCATTTATTTCTACAAGTCAGATATGTACAAACCTACAACATGTTTAAAATGATTGCCCTTTCTGCCTAAGAATGAGAGCAGTGGCAACAAGAGCAGGTCAGAGGCTGGGTATTCTGTGGTGAGTGTCTCACCTTCTGACTCCCCAAAGCCTTTCCACCATCTACAAGTCACAAGTCAGGAGTGTGATGGAATACTCTCCACTTGCCCGGATGAGTACAGCTCCAACAACACTCAAGAAGCTCGACACCATCCCGGACAAAACAGCCCGCTTGATTGGCAGCCCATCCACCACCTTCAACAGTCACTCCCTCCACCTACAAGATGTACTGCAGCAACTCGGCAAGGCTTCTTTGACAGCAGCTCCCAAACCCGCAACCTCTACCGCCTAGGACAAGGGCAGCAGGCGCATGGGAGCAGCACCACCTCCACGTTCCCCTCCAAGTCACACACCGCCCTGACTTGGAAATATATCACCATCCCTTCATCGTCGCTGGGTCAAAATCCTGGAACTCCCTCCATAACAGCACTGTGGGAGCCCCTTCACCACACGGACTGCAGCGGTTCAAGAAGGCGGCTCACCATCATCTTCTCGAGGGGCAATTAGGGATGGGCAAAAAATGCCGGCCTTGCCAGCGACACCCACATCCCGTGAATTTTAAACAAAGGGGCCGGTTAGGGTACAGAGTTGTAAGATGAGGGGGGTGAATGTTTATATCTGACTGACGGTGATTGGAGAACTGGCTTGATGGCCCAGTGGTCATTAGTGGCACTGCTGACAGACCTAAAAACACACGGCATTGGTGATCGTCAGCTCAAGATGGACACTGCAATCCTTTCGCTGCCCCCTCCCCACAATCTTCAGTGGGAATGTGTGTTGCCTCTTAGTCACGCAGATCAGAAGGTCCCTGCTTCAATCCAAGAAAAACGCAGGGAGCAGCACAAACCTCTGTACATGGCCTTCTTTGACCTCACAAAGGCTTTCAACCCTGTCAACCGGGAGGGATTATGGAGTGTCCTTCTCAAATACGGCTGTCCTCAAAAATTTGTTACCATCCTCCTCCTGCTTCAGGTTGACATGCAAGCCTTGATACTTACCAAAGGATCCACCACAGACCCAATACAAGTACAGACCGGGGTCAAGCAAGGCTGTGTCATCGCACCAGTGCTCTTCTCGATCTTCCTTACTCCATCCCAGCTTTAACAAGCTCTACCACTGGAGTGGAGTTAATCTACAGGACAAGCGGGAATTGTTCAATCTCCATCGTCTCCAGTCCAGATCCAAGGTTGTTCCAACCTCTGGCATTGAATTACAATATGCAGATGACGCTTGCGTTTGTGCACACTCGGAGTCCAAACTCCAAACCAGCATTGACACCATCACTGAAGCGTACAAGGGTCTGGGCCTCACATTAAACATCAGTAAGCCAAAGCTTCTCTACCAACCTGCCCCCGACACACAGTACTGCTCCCTGATTATCAAGATCCATGACAAGACCTTGGTCAATGTGGACCACTTCCCATTCCTTGGGAGCCTACTATCAGCAAGGTCAGACATCGATGACAAGGTCTAACACTGCCTTCAGTGTGCCAGTGCAGCCTTCGGCCGCCTGAGGAAAAGAGTGTTCGAAGACCAGGATCTCAAACCCGAAACCAAGCTCATGGTCTACAGAGCAGGAGTGATACCCGTTTTCCTATATGTTTCAGAGACATGGACTATGTACAGTTGGCACCTCAATGCACTGGAGAAGTACCACCAATGCTGCCTCTGCAAATCTTGCAAATTCATTGGCAGGATAGGCACACCAATATCAGCATTCTCTCTCAGGCCAATATCCCCAGCATCAAGACATTGACCACGCTCGATCAGCTCCGGTGGACGAGCCACATTGTCCGCATGCCCGATGCTATACTCCCAAAATAAGCACTCTACTCCAAGCTACGTCACGGCAGGCAAGTCCCAGGAGGGCAGAGAAAAAGCTTCAAGGACACCATCAAAGCCTCCTTGAAAAAATGCAACATCCCCACTGACTCTTGGGAATCCCTGGCCCAAGACCGTTCAAAGTGGAGGAAAAGCATCCAGGAAGGTGTTGAACACTTCGAGTCTCTTCGCCGGGAACACGCGGAAGCCAAGTACAGCCAGCGGAAGGAGCGTACGACAAATCAAGCACCCCACCCACCCGTCCCTCCAACCACTGTCTGCCCCACCTGTGATAGAGACTGTAGGTCCTGCATTGGTCTCATCGGTCACCTTAGAACTCATTAGCAAGTCATCCTCGACTCCGGGGGACTGCCTAAGAATAAGAAGCTTCAATCCCTGGCCTGTGCATTCTCCCAGCAGTGATACTACAAATGGACTGTGTAACAGGGGCTGCCAGTGTTGCATAGATACATAGGCCCTGATACTTGGGTGGAGACGGGGAGGGAATAGGGCTGTATTTTATGGCAGGACCTCAATGGAATTTTTTCTCTTCACTTCCTGCCTTGCTGTTAGGAAGGAAGGCATGTGGTAGAAGGCCATAGCTGGGGACCGGGGTGGGGGAGTTGGGGGAAGGGAGAGAGATTGTTGGAGGTGGGGGGAGGGGAGAGATCGCTGGGTGGGGAGCGGGGAGGGATTGTTGGAGGGGGAGGCAGGGAGGGATTGCTGGGGGGGGGGGGGGGCTGAGAGGGATTGCTGGGGGGGTGCTGGGAGGGATTGCTGAGGGGGGATGCTGGGAGGGATTGCTGAGGGGAGGGATTGTTGGGGGGGGGGCGGGGAGGGATTGCTGAGGGGAGAGAGGGGAGGGATTGTTGGGGGGGCGGGGAGGGATTGCTGGGGAGGGTGCGGGGAGGGATTGCTGAGGGGGGGCGGGGAGGGATCGCTGGGGGGAGGGGGAAGGATCGCTGGGGGGGGCGGAGGGATCACTGGAGGGTGGGGTGGAGCGGGGGGGAGACAAGATTGTCGGGTGATCGTAAGTCGGTATTGGATCGTGGGGGAGTCGGATGGTGGGGAGGGATAGATCGCAGCAGGTTACCTTGGGGGGAGGGGGCAGTGAGGAACCACTCCTCCTTCTGGCCCACGAGCAATGCTGGCAAAGCACCCGGCAGGTCCCAGCTTCCTTCAGCTGCTGGGTTTCCCAAGCCCTGGGAAACCCGGGCTGCAGCCCTTAAATACACATGGTTGCTAAACTCTGAGCCACGCAGCCTCATTCATATATTATGATTACTGACCCACTTCTTGATAGGGGGTCACTCGCCCCCCCCCCCCACTCCCTCCCTCCAACCTGCCCCGGTTAAACTGGACCTAGCTGCTTTCATAGCGGGTTGGGTGGATTTCCTCATTTTCAAGAATTTAGCCCCTCACCTCCCCCTCCTGCCCCACCTCCCACTTGTCCTGAGGGGGTTAAAATTCCCTCAAAAGTGCCTACAGCACAGAAACAGGCCATTCAGCCCAGTCTATGTCGGTGTCTCTGCTCCACACACGTTTCCTCCCACCCCTCTTCATTTCACCCAATCCGCACGTCCTTCCATTCCTTTCTGCTTCATGTGTTTATCTATCTTCCCCTTAAAGGCATCTACGCTAGTCGCGGTGGCAAGTTTCACATTCTGACCACTCTCTGGGTGAAGGAATTTCTCCTGAATGCCCTATTGAATCGATTAGTGTCTATTTATAACCTCCATTTTGGACTCCCCACACATGGAAACAACCTCTTTATATCTACGTCCTCGGGATTACACCCCTCAATTTGGTGTCGTGTGCAAGTTTTGAAATTGTGCTCTGATTCCCGAGTCCAAATCGTTGCTGCAAGTGGTGAACAACAGTGGTCCCAGCACCGATCCACATGCAACAACCACTTCTCACCTTTTGCCAGTCTGGGAGCTACTCTTTAACTCCGACCCTCTGCTTTGTGTTTTGTAGCCAGCTTGCTATCCATTCTGCTGCAGACTCCACACGCTGTGAGCTCAGGGAGGGAAGAATCAGCCAGGGTTCCTGCTGTTGATTGCTATCTGCTGAAAGTTCTCACGGGTCGGAGGGGCCGACAGAGTCAAGTTTCACTGCACTGCCCCGAAGGTCAAACAAGAGCAGCTGGCAATCAAGTGAATAGGATGAGTTATTACCGCCAGGAAAGAATGAGGAGGTGTGGAGAAATAGGCCCTGCAATTCAAACTCGGCCTCATGAATATTTAAAGCACCAATTGTGAAGTGAATTGAACTTTGTGTTGTGGCACTTTTATGTCTGTTTTTCTTTGACAGTAAATCACAGACAAAAGCCCCGAAATGGTGCAGTCACAAAGGTGAGAAGTCCGTCTATCAGTTTTATAGCTCGTATGCTTGTGATGTCACGCTGTCAGAACTTGGTGTGATGTTTCCATCAGTAGCCTGCTCTCTACATGACGGTGTAGACTCCCATCTACCTCTTCTATGATGGCGGTTGGCCTCCCCTCCTCCTTCAGTGACGACTGGAGCTCTCCATCCCGACTGGTGACCTGGCTTTTCCTCCCCCTCCAGCACGTGGTGAGTACCATGGCTGTGACCCCCCTCCCCCCCGACCTTCCACTCTGAATCCCGGTGGGCCAGTGACCCTCCCAATGCCTGCCCCCAGCCAAGCCTCGGAACACCTACCATCAAGGGCGCTACTCAGCGCCGAGCCTGCGGCCAACATCTCGCCATAGGCAACTAGGCCCATACAGCAGTACCTGGTCTCCAGTCGTCTTGGGCCCCCTTGCCACTGGATCAAGGCCTTGCTCAGCTAAGCCCGTGTGGTAGCCAGTGTGCAACGACCACCCCACGTTAAAAGAACTCACGCACAGGCATTTTCCACTCCTCTAACGTGAAGTTCGGGACTTGGAATGTCAGGACCCTCATGGACAACTTTATCTACCTCAGCAGTTTGCTGTCCCTCACTTTTTGTTGAGTGCAAAATCTCGGCCGACACTCCAGTGCCGTGCTGAGGGAGCGCCGCACTGCCGGAGGACCTGCCTTTCGAATAGCCCGGGCTGTAGTGAGGGCTTTAAACTAATTAGTGAGGGGGGAGGATTCAGGTGAGCGAAAACTTAAAAAGTCAAAGAATAAGGAGGAGGCAATACAGCAGGGTAGCACTGGGGGAAATGAAAACCAGAACGTGACAGGAAGGGACAGAATGTATAAACATAAAGGTGTTTCAGAAAGTGGGGTCAAAGCAGGAAAAACTGGTAAAAAAAACAAATTAAAAAACTATCTGAATGCATGCAGCATTCGTAACAAAATAAATGAGTTGACAGCACAAATAGATACAAATGGGTGTGATCTGATAGCCATTACAGAGACGTGGTTGCAAGGTGACCAAGGCTGGGAACTAAATATTCAGGGGTATTTGATTATTCGGAAGGACAGACAGAAAGGTAAAGGAGGTGGGGTAGCTCTGTTAATAAAGGATGAGATCAGTGCGTTAGTGAGAAACGATATTGGCTCAGAAGATCAAGATGTTGAAACAGTTTGGGTGGAGATCAGGAATAATAAGGGGAAAATGTCGCTGGTGGGTATAGTCTATAGGCCCCCTAACAGTAGCTACACTGTTGGACGGAGTATAAATCAAGAAATAATGGAGGCTTGTAAAAAAGGAACGGCAATAAGCATAGCCGATTGTAACCTTCATATTGATTTTACAAAGCAAATTGGCCAGGGTAGCCTTGAAGAGTTCCTAGAGTGTATCCGGGATAGTTTCTGTTATGTATGTAAACCTGTAAATACCATGTCTGACCACCAGAGGGCTTATCCCCTATAGTCCCAAGGGATCCCACAATTCCTTTGGAGCACCTGTATATAAAGAGCCCTCACAGGCTGGAGAGGCTGAAATCCGCAATAAAGGACTACAGTCACACCTTACTTTGAGCTTGCAGTATCTGGTCTGACTCTTTATTCAAGACATAACAACTGGTGACAAGATACAAATGATGAGCCCCGTCTGACTCTTTATTCAAGACATAACAACTGGTGACAAGATACAAATGATGAGCCCCACTGCAACAATGCAGAGAACTGTGGGCATCCTGGAGAAATTTTCGGAGGGAGATGATTGGGAAACCTTTGTGGAGTGACTCGAACAATACTTCGTGGCTAACAAGCTGGAAGGAGAAGCGAACACTGCGAAACAAAGAGCAATCCTCCTCACCGTTTGCGGGACACCAACGTATGGCCTCATGAAAAATCTGCTCACTCCAGCGAAACCCACAGACAAGTCGTACGATGAGTCGTACACACTGGTCCGGGAGCATCTAAACCCGAAGGAAAGCGTTCTGATGGCGAGGTATCGGTTCTACACGTACAAGAGGTCTGAAGGCCAGGAAGTGGCGAGCTACGTCGCCGAGCTAAGGCACCTTGCAGGACATTGCGAATTTGAAGGACACTTGGAGCACATGCTCGGGGACTTCTTTGTACTTGACATTGGCCATGAAGTAATATTTCGCAAACTTTTGACTGTAGTGACCCGAACCTTGAGTAAAGCCATCGTGATAGCCCATGCGTTTATCTCCACCAGTGACAATACCAAACAAATTTCTCAGCATACAAGTGCTGCTGCAAGTATTGTGAACAAAGTAACGTTGTTTTCGAATCGAAAAGTACAGGGCAGGACTTACACGCCTGCAGCTGCACGTCTGCAGATGACGGAGTCCACCATCAAGGGTGGTGAATACAAGGCCATTAGCACCTTGTTGGCACTGCGGGGCTGATCATCATTTCCAATCATGCCACTTCAAAGGATACGTTTGCAAGGGCTATGGAACAATGAGACACCTCCAAAGTATATGCAGATGAGCTGCAAACTCTGCTAATCCTGCAGAGGAGGACAGATCCATGGTGGATCACGATGAACCATAGCCTCAGACCAAGGAGACAGGTATATGGGGTGCACACATTTACCACAAAGTGTCCCCCGATAACGCTGAAGGTTGAATTAAATGGACTCCTGGTGCCCATGGAGCTGGACACGGGCGCAAGCCAGTCCATAATGATTAAAAAGACCTTCGATAAATTGTGGTGCAGCAAGGCCTTAAGGCCAACCCTGACTCCCATTCGTACTAAACTGAGAATGTACACAAAGGAACTGATTCCCGTAATCAGCAGTGCTACCGTAAAGGTCTCCTACGATGGAGCAGTGTACGAGTTACCACTCTGTGTAGTACCAGGCGATGGCCCTATGCTGTTCGGTAGGAGCTGGCTCGGAAAGATACGCTAGAACTGGGACGACGTCCGTCGACGACACCGCATGTGCCCAGGTCCTAAACAAGTTCCCCTCGCTGTTCGAACCAGGCATCGGGAACTTCCAAGGAGCAAAAGTGCAGATCCATTTGATTCCGGGGGCGCGACCCATCCATCACAAGGCGAGAGCGGTACGTTACATGATGAGAGAGAGAGTGGAGATCGAACTGGAAGAGAAGGCATCATTTCGCCGATTGAATTCAATGAGTGGGCCAGTCCGATTGTTCCAGTCCTCAAGGGAGATGGCACTGGCAGAATCTGTGGTGATTATAAAGTAACTATAAATTGTTTCTCCCTGCAGGATCAATGCCTGCTACCAAAGGCAGATGACCTAAATGCGATGCTGGCAGGAGGGAAAACGTTCACGAAGCTGGACTTGACCTCAGCCTACATGACGCAGGAGCTGGAGGAATCATCGAAAGCCCTCACCTGCATCAACGTGCACGGTCTCTTCATTTACAACAGATGCCCATTTGAGATTCGATCAGCCATGGCAATATTCCAGAGGAACATGGAAAGCTTGCTGATGTCGGTCCCGCGCACCATGGTCTTCCAGGATGACATCTTGGTTACAGGTTGCGACACTGTTGAGCACCTGCAGAACCTGGAGGAGGTTCTTAGTCGGCTTAATTGTGTGGGGCTCAGGCTAAAATGCTCGAAGTACGTTTTCCTGGCGCCTGAAGTGGAGTTCTTAGGAAGGAGGATTGCGGCGGATGGCATCAGGCCCACCGATTCGAAAACGGAGGCAATCAAGAATGCACCGAGACCAACAGAACGTGACGGAGCTGCAGTCGTTTCTAGCACTCCTGAACTATTTTGGTAACTTCTTATCGGGTCTTAGCACATTGTTACAACCCCTGCACTCTTTACTGCATAAAGGAGATGAATGGGTATGGGATAAAAGCCAAGAAAATGCCTTTGAGAAAGCTAGGAAGCTGTTATGATCAAAAAAATTTCTTGTGTTGTACGATCCATGTAAATATTTGGTACTAGCATGTGATGCGTCGTCGTAAGGGGTCGGATGTGTATTGCAACAAGCTAATGAATTTGGGAAATCGCAACCGGTTGCTTATACATCCAGAAGTCTGTCTAAGGCCGAGAGGGCCTACAGTATGATCGAAAAAGAAGCGTTAGTGTGTGTTTACGGGGTAAAGAAAATGCATCAATATCTGTTCGGGCTCGAATTTAAATTGGAAACCAACTATAAGCTGCTTATATACCTCTTTTCTGAAAGCAAGGGGATAAATACGAATGCATCGGCCCGCATCCAGAGATGGGCGCTCACGTTGTCCGCATACAATTACGCTATCCGCCACAGGCCAGGCACAGAAAACTGTGCCGATGCTCTCAGTAGGTTGTCATTGCCCACCACAGTGGTGGAGATAGAAACATAGAAACATAGAAAATAGGTGCAGGAGTAGGCCATTCGGCCCTTCGAGCCTGCACCACCATTCAATAAGATCATGGCTGATCATTCCCTCAGTACCCCTTTCCTGCTTTTTCTCCATACCCCTTGATCTCTTTAGCCATAAGGGCCATATCTAACTCCCTCTTGAATCTATCCAATGAACTGGCATCAACAGCTCTCTGCAGTAGGGAATTCCACAGGTTAACAACTCTCTGAGTGAAGAAGTTTCTTCTCATCTCAGACCTAAATGGCCTACCCCTTATCCTAAGACTGTGTCCCCTGGTTCTGGACTTCCCCATCATTGGGAACATTCTTCCCGCATCTAACCTGTCCAGTCCCGTCAGAATCTTATAAGTTTCTATGAGATCCCCCGTCCTCCTTCTAAACTCCAGTGTATAAAGGCCCAGTTGATCCAGTCTCTCCTCATATGTCAGTCCCGCCATCCCGGGAATCAGCCTGGTGAACCTTCGCTGCACTCCCTTAATAGCAAGAACGTCCTTCCTCAGATTAGGAGACAAAACTGAACACAAGGCCCTGTACAACTGCAGTAAGACCTCCCATGCTCCTATACTCAAATCTCCTAGCTATGAAGGCCAGCATACCATTTGCCTTCTTCACCGCCTGCTGTACCTGCATGCCAACTTTCAATGACTGATGAACCATGACACCCAGGTCTCGTTGCACCTCCCCCTTTCCTAATCTGCCGTCAGATAATATTCTGTCTTCGTGTTTTTGCCCTAAAGTGGATAACTTCATATTTATCCACATTATACTGCATCTGCCATTCATTAGCACACTCACCTAACCTGTCCAAGTCACCCTGCAGCCTCTTAGCATCCTCCTCACAGCTCACACCGCCATCCAGCTTAGTGTCATCTGCAAACTTGGAGATATTACACTCAATTCCTTCTAAATCATTAATGTATATTGTAAAGAGCTGGGGTCCCAGCACTGAGCCCTGCGGCACTCCACTAGTCACTGCCTGCCATTCTGAAAAGGACCCGTTTATCCGGACTCTCTGCTTCCTGTCTGCCAACCAGTTCTCTATTCACGTCAGTACATTACCCCCAATACCATGTGCTTTGATTTTGCACACCAATTTCTTGTGTGGAACCTTATCAAAAGCCTTTTGAAAGTCCAAATATACCACATCCACTGGTTCTCTCTTGTCCACTCTACTAGTTACATCCTCAAAAAATTCCAGAAGATTTGTCAAGCATGATTTCCCTTTCATAAATCCATGCTGACTTGGACTGATCCTGTCACTGCTTTCCAAAAGCGCTGCTATTTCATCTTTAATAATTGATTCCAACATTTTCCCCACCACCGATGTCAGGCTAACAGGTCTATAATTACTCGCTTTCTCTCTCCCTCCTTTTTTAAACAGTGGTGTTACATTAGCTACCCTCCAGTCCATAGGAACTGATCCAGAGTCGATAGACTGTTGGAAAATGATCACCAATGCATCCACTATTTCTATGGCCACTTCCTTAAGTACTCTGGGATGCAGACTATCAGGCCCCGGGGATTTATTGGGCTTCAATCCCATCAATTTCCCTAACACAATTTCCCGCTTTATAAGGATATCCTTCAGTTCCTCCTTCTCACTAGACCCTCGGACCCCTCATATTTCCGGAAGGTTATTTGTGTCGTCCTTCGTGAAAACAGAATCAAAGTATTTGTTTAACTGGTCCGCCATTTCTTTGTTCCCCATTATAAATTCACCTGAATCTGAATGCAAGGGACCTACATTTGTTTTCACTAATCTTTTTCTCTTCACATATCTATAGAAGCTTTTGCAGTCAGTTTTTATGTTCCCAGGAAGCTTCCTCTCACACTCTATTCTCCCCCTCCTACTTAAACCCTTTGTCCTTCTCTGCTGTATTACAAAATTCTCCCAGTCCTCAGGTTTGCTGCTTTTTCTGGCCAATTTATATGCCTCTTCCTTGGATTTAACACGATCCTTAATTTCCCTTGTTAGCCATGGTTGAGCCACCTTCCCCATTTTATTTTTACTCCAGACAGGGATATACAATTGTTGAAGTTCATTCACATGATCTTTAAATGTTTTCCATTGCCTATCCACCGTCAACCCTTTAAGTATCACTCGCCAGTCTATTCTAGCTAATTCATGTCTCATACCATCGAAGTTACCTTTCCCCAAGTTCAGAACCCTAGTCTCTGAATTAACTGTGTCGCTCTCCATCTTAATAAAGAATTCTACCACATTATGGTTACTCTTCCCCAAGGGCCCTCTCACAACAAGATTGTTAATTAGTCCTTTATCATTACACATCATCCAGTCTAGGATGGCCAGCCCTCTAGTTGGTTCCTCGACATATTGGTCTAGAAAACCATCCCTAATACACTCCAGGAAATCTTCCTCCACCGCATTGTTACCAGTTTGATTAGCCCAGTCAATATGTAGATTAAAGTCGCCCATGATAACTGCTGTACCTTTATTGCATGCATCCCTAATTTCTTGTTTGATGCTGTCTCAATCCTCATTATTACTATTTGATGGTCTGTACACAACTCCCACTAGCGTTTTCTGCCTTTTGGTATTCTGTAGCTCCACCCATACAGATTCCACATCATCCAAGCTAATGTCCTTCCTTACTATTGCATTAATTTCCTCTTTAACCAGCAATGCCACCCCACCTCCTTTTCCTTTCTATCTATCCTTCCTAAATGTTGAATATCCCCGGATGTTGAGTTCCCAGCCTTGGTCACCCTGGAGCCATGTCCCTGTGATGCCAATTACATCATATCCGTTCACTGCTATCTGCACAGTTAATTCGTCCACCTTATTCTGAATACTCCTCGCATTGAGGCACAGAGCCTTCAGGCTTGTCTTTTTAATACCCTTTGCCCCTTTAGGATTTTGCTGTAATGGCACAGCCCACAGATTTAGTCATGATAATGGAAGCATTCGAGAGTGAGCAATCACCTGTTACCGCCTGACAGATTAGAACCTGGACAAGCCAGTACCCCTTTAGTAAAAAAACTGTGTGCTCCACGGGAGTTGGTTTAGTGTCATAGAAACATAGAAACATAGAAAATAGGTGCAGGAGTAGGCCATTCGGCCTTTCTAGCCTGCATCGCCATTCAATGAGTTCATGGCTGAACATTCAACTTCAGTACCCCATTCCTGCTTTCTCGCCATACCCCTTGATCCCCCTAGTAGTAAGGACCTCATCTAACTCCTTTTTGAATATATTTAGTGAATTGGCCTCAACAACTTTCTGTGGTAGAGAATTCCACAGGTTCACCACTCTCTGGGTGAAGAAGTTCCTCCGCATCTCGGTCCTAAATGGCTTACCCCTTATCCTTAGACTGTGACCTCTGGTTCTGGACTTCCCCAACATTGGGAACATTCTTCCTGCATCTAACCTGTCTAACCCCGTCAGAATTTTAAATGTTTCTATGAGGTCCCCTCTCATTCTTCTGAACTCCAGTGAATACAAGCCCAGTTGATCCAGTCTTTCTTGATAGGTCAGTCCCGCCATCCCGGGAATCAGTCTGGTGAACCTTCTCTGCACTCCCTCAATAGCAAGAATGTCCTTCCTCAGGTTAGGAGACCAAAACTGTACACAATACTCCAGGTGTGGCCTCACCAATGCCCTGTACAACTGTAGCAACACCTCCCTGCCCCTGTACTCAAATCCCCTTGCTATGAAGGCCAACATGCCATTTGCTTTCTTAACCGCCTGCTGCACCTGCATGCCAACCTTCAATGACTGATGTACCATGACACCCAGGTCTCTTTGCACCTCCCCTTTTCCTAATCTGTCACCATTCAGATAATAGTCTGTCTCTCTGTTTTTACCACCAAAGTGGATAACCTCACATTTATCCACATTATACTTCATCTGCCATGCATTTGCCCACTCACCTAACCTATCCAAGTCGCTCTGCAGCCTCACAGCATCCTCCTCGCAGCTCACACTGCCACCCAACTTAGTGTCATCCGCAAATTTGGAGATACTACATTTAATCCCCTCGTCTAAATCATTAATGTACAGTGTAAACAGCTGGGGCCCCAGCACAGAACCTTGCAGTACCCCACTAGTCACTGCCTGCCATTCTGAAAAGTACCCATTTACTCCTACTCTTTGCTTCCTGTCTGACAACCAGTTCTCAATCCATGTCAGCACACTACCCCCAATCCCATGTGCTCTAACTTTGCACATCAATCTCTTGTGTGGGACCTTGTCGAACGCCTTCTGAAAGTCCAAATATACCACATCAACTGGTTCTCCCTTATCCACTCTACTGGAAACATCCTCAAAAAATTCCAGAAGATTTGTCAAGCATGATTTCCCTTTCACAAATCCATGCTGACTTGGACCTATCATGTCACCTCTTTCCAAATGCACTGCTATGACATCCTTAATAATTGATTCCATCATTTTACCCACTACCGATGTCAGGCTGACCGGTCTATAATTCCCTGTTTTCTCTCTCCCTCCTTTTTTAAAAAGTGGGGTTACATTGGCTACCCTCCACTCCATAGGAACTGATCCAGAGTCAATGGAATGTTGGAAAATGACTGTCAACGCATCCACTATTTCCAAGGCCACCTCTTTAAGTACTCTGGGATGCAGTCCATCAGGCCCTGGGGATTTATCGGCCTTCAATCCCATCAATTTCCCCAACACAATTTCCCGACTAATAAGGATTTCCCTCAGTTCCTCCTCCTTACTAGACCCTCCGACCCCTTTTATAACCGGAAGGTTGTTCGTGTCCTCCTTCGTGAATACCGAACCAAAGTACTTGTTCAATTGGTCCGCCATTTCTTTGTTCCCCGTTATGACTTCCCCTGATTCTGACTGCAGGGGACCTACGTTTGTCTTTACTAACCTTTTTCTCTTTACATATCTATAGAAACTTTTGCAATCCGTCTTAATGTTCCCTGCAAGCTTCTTCTCATACTCCATTTTCCCTGCCCTAATCAAACCCTTTGTCCTCCTCTGCTGAGTTCTAAATTTCTCCCAGTCCCCAGGTTCGCTGCTATTTCTGGCCAATTTGTATGCCACTTCCTTGGCTTTAATACTATCCCTGATTTCCCTCGATAGCCACGGTTGAGCCACCTTCCCTTTTTTATTTTTATGCCAGACAGGAATGTACAATTGTTGTAGTTCATCCATGCGGTCTCTAAATGTCTGCCATTGCCCATCCACATTCAACCCCTTAAGTATCATTCGCCAATCCATCCCAGCCAATTCACGCCTCATACCTTCAAAGTTAGCCTTCTTTAAGTTCTGGACCATGGTCTCTGAATTAACTGTTTCATTCTCCATCCCAATGCAGAATTCCACCATATTATGGTCACTCTTCCCCAAGGGGCCTCGCACAACGAGATTGCTAATTAATCCTCTCTCATTACATAACACCCAGTCTAAGATGGCCTCCCCCCTAGTTGGTTCCTCGACATATTGGTCTAAAAAACCATTCCTTATGCACTCCAGGAAATCCTCCTCCACCGTATTGCTTCCAGTTTGGTTAGCCCAATCTATGTGCATATTAAAGTCACCCATTATAACTGCTGCACCTTTATTGCACGCACCCCTAATTTCATGTTTGATGCCCTCCCCAACATCACTACTACTGTTTGGAGGTCTGTACACAACTCCCACTAACGTTTTTTGCCCTTTGGTGTTCTGCAGCTCTACCCATATAGATTCCACATCATCCAAGCTAATGTCCTTCCTAACTATTGCCTTAATCTCCTCCTTAACCAGCAATGCTACCCCACCTCCTTTTCCTTTTATTCTATCCTTCCTGAATGTTGAATACCCCTGGATGTTGAGTTCCCAGCCCTGATCATCCTGGAGCCACGTCTCCGTAATCCCAATCACATCATATTTGTTAACATCTATTTGCACAGTTAATTCATCCACCTTATTGCGGATACTCCTTGCATTAAGACACAAAGCCTTTAGGCTTGTTTTTTTAACACCCTCTGTCCTTTTAGAATTTTGCTGTACAATGGCCCTTTTTGTTCTTCGCCTTGGGTTTCTCTGCCCTCCACTTTTCCTCATCTCCTTTCTGTCTTTTGTTTTTGCCTCCTTTTTGTTTCCCTCTATCTCCCTGCATTGGTTCCCATCCCCCTGCCATATTAGTTTAACTCCTCCCCAACAGCACTAGCAAACACTCCCCCGAGGACATTGGTTCCGATTCTGCCCAGGTGCAGACCGTCCGGATTGTACTGGTCCCACCTCCCCCAGAACTGGTTCCAATGTCCCGTTAGAGATGCAGGAGGAAATAGAACCGTACCAATGGCGCAAAGATGAAATGTCTATACAGATCGCTGCCTCCTATGGGTAATATCGGGTAGTGGTGCCAAAAAAGGGCAGGGACACTTTCATCAGTAATCTCCACAGTACCCATCCAGGCATTGTAATGATGAAAGCGATAACCAGATCCCACGTGTGGTGGCCCGGTATCAATGCAGACTTAGAGTCCTGCGTGCAAAAATGTAATACATGTTCACAGTTAAGCAATGCACCCAGGGACGTGCCACTAAGTTTATGGTCCTGGCCCTCCAAACCGTGGTCCAGGATCCATGTCGACTATGCAGGCCCATTCTTGGGAAAAATGTTCTTAGTGGTTGTCGATGAATACTCCAAATGGATTGAATGTGTGATAATGTCAGCAAGCACGTCCACTGCCACCATTGAAAGCCTACGGGCCATGTTTGCTATGCACGGCCTGCCTGATGGCCTTGTAAGTGACAATGGGCCGTGCTTTACCAGTGCCGAGTTCAAGGAGTTCAATGACCCGCAATGGGATCAAACATGTCACATCTGCCCTGTTTAAACAAGCATCCAACAGTCAGGCAGAACGAGCAGTTCAAACAATCAAGCAGAGCTTGAAAAGGGTAACTGAAGGCTCACTGCAGACTCGCTTATCCCGAGTCCTGCTTAGTTACCGCACAAGACCCCACTCGCTCACTGGGGTCCGTCCTGCTGAACTGCTCATGAAAAGAGCACTTAAGACAAGGCTCTCGTTAGTCCACCCTGATCTACATGAGCAGGCAGCTTCAACAGAATATATATCATGATCGCGCAAATGTGTCACGTGAAATTGAGATAAATGATCCTGTATTTGTGTTGAACTATGGACAAGGTCCCAAGTGGCTTCCTGGCACTGTTTTGGCCAAAGACGGGAGTAGGGTGTTTGTGGTGAAACTCTCAAATGGAAACACTTGGATCAAACCAAACTCAGATTTACGGACTATCCAGAACAACCCACAATAGACTCCATCTTTTTCGACCTTCCAACACACACACAAGTGGCAACTGACCCAGCAGTTGACCACGAAGCAGAACCCATCACCCCCAGCAGCCCAGCAAGGCCAGCTGCGCAGCAGCCCAGCGAGGGCCCAACAAACGACTCACCAAAACCAGCATTTGCACTGAGACGATCAACCAGGCAAAGGACGGCCCCAGATCGACTCACATTGTAAATAGTTACAGTATTGACTTTGGGGGGGGGGGAAGTGTTATTATGTATGTAAACCTGTAAATACTATGTCTAACCACCAGAGGGCTCATCCGCTGGAGTCCAAAGGGATCCCACAATCCCTTGGGAGCACCTGTATATAAGGAGACCTCACAGGCTGGAGAGGCACTCTGAGATCTGCAATAAAGGACTACGGTCACATCTTACTTTGAGCTTGCAGTATCTGGTCTGACTCTCTATTCAAGACATAACAGTTTCCTTGAACAGTACGTTGCGGAACCAACCAGGGAGCAGGCTATCTTAGATCTGGTACTGTGTAATGAGACAGGATTAATAAATGATCTCCGTGTAAAGGATCCTCTCGGAATGAGTGACCATAACATGGTTGAATTTCAAATTCAGTTAGAGGGTGAGAAAGTTGGATCTCAAACCAGTGTCCTAAGCTTAAATAAAGGAGATTACAAAGGTATGAAGGCAGAGTTGGCTAAAGTGGACTGGGGGAATAGATTAAAGTATGGGGTGGTTGATGAGCAGTGGCAAACATTTAAGGAGATATTTCATAACTCTCAACAAAAATATATCTCAATGAGAAGGAAAAAATGTAAGAGAAGGGATAACCATCCGTGGCTAGCTAAGGAAATAAAGGATGGTATCCAATTGAAAATAAGGGCATACAATGTGGCCAAGACTAATGGGAGGCCAGAGGATTGGGAAACTTTTAAAAGCCAGCAAAGAACGACTTAAAAAATAATAGAGAGGGAAGATAGATTATGAAAGTAAACGAGCACGAAATATAAAAACAGATAGGAAGAGTTTCTACAGTTATATAAAAAGGAAAGGAGTGGTTAAAGTAAATGTTAGTTCCTTGGAGGATGAGACTGGGGAATTAATAATGGGGAACAGGGAAATGGCAGAAACTTTGAACAAATATTTTGTATCGGTTTTCACGGTAGAAGATACTAAAAACATTCCAAAAGTGGATAATCAAGGGGCTATAGGGAGATAGGAACTTAATCACTATCACTAAAGAAGTAGTACTCGGTAAAATAATGGGATTAAAGACGGATCTGATGGCCTGCATCCTAGGATCTTAAAAGAAGTGGCTGCAGAGATAGTGGATGCATTGGTTGTAATCTACCAAAATTCCCTGGATTCTGGGGAGGTCCCAGCGGATTGGAAACTGCAAATGTCACGCACCTATTCAAAAAAGCAGGAAACTATAGACCAGCTGAGGAAATGCTGGAGTCCATTATTAAGGAAGTCATAGCAGGACATTTGGAAAAGCATAATTCAGTCAAGCAGGGTCAGCATGGTTTTATGAAAGGGAAATCATGTTTGACAAATTTGCTGGAGTTCTTTGAGGATGTAACGTGCAGGGTAGATAAGGAGGAACCAGTGGATGTGGCGTATTTGGATTTCCAAAAGGCATTCGATAAAAGAATACTGCAAAAGATAAAAGTTCATGGGGTTGGGGGTAATATATTAGCATGGATAGAGGATTGGCTAACTAACAGAAAACAGAGAGTCTGGATAAATGGGTCATTTTCCGGTTGGCAAACCGTAACTAGTGGGGTGCCGCAGGGATCGGTGCTGGGGCCTCAACTATTTCATCATCATCATCGGCAGTCCTCGGAATCGAGGAAGACCTGCTTCCACTTGTAGAATGAGTCCTTAGGTGGCTGAACAGTCCAATAAGAGAGCCACAGTCACTGCCACAGGTCGGACAGACAGTCGTTGAGGGAAGGGGTGGGTGGGACAGGTTTGCCGCACGCTCCTTCCGCTGCCTGCGTTTGTTTTCTGCATGCACTTGGTGATGAGACTCGAGGCGCTCAGCGCCCTCCCGGATGCACTTCCTCCACTTCGGGCGGTCTTTGGCCAGGGACTCCCAGGTGTCGGTGGGGATGTTGCACTTTATCAGGGAGGCTTTGAGGGTGTCCTTGTAATGTTTCCTCTGTCCACTTTTGTCCCGTTTGCCATGAAGGAGTTCCAAGTAGAGCGCTTTGGGAGTCTCGTGTCTGTCCTCGTCTCGTGATCTCATCTCTCTTATCTGGAAGGAGGAGAGCATGCCAGGAAATCTCAGAGATTCAGTGATCGTGACCATCTTTAAAAAAGGGAACAAGTCTGACTGCGGCAACTACAGAGGAATCTCCCTGCTATCAGCCACTGGGAAAGTTGTCGCTAGAGTCCTCCTCAACCGTCTTCTTCTTGTGGCTGAGGAGCTCCTCCTGGAGTCACAGTGTGGATTTCGTCCCCTATGGGGCACAACGGACATGATCTTTGCAGCACGACAGCTGCAGGAAAAATGCAGGGAGCAGCACCAGCCCTTATACATGGCCTTCTTCGACCTTACAAAGGCCTTTGACACCGTCAGCCACGAGGGTCCATGGAGCGTCCTCCTCTGTTTCGGATGCCCCCAAAAGTTCGTCAACATCCTCCGCCTGCTCGACTATTTACAATCTATATTCATGACTTGGATGAAGGGACTGACTGTAATGTAGCCATTTTTGCTGTTGATAGAAGATGGATGGGAAAGCAAATTGTGAGGAGGACACAAAAAATCTGCAAAGGATACAGACAGGCTACGTGAGTGGGCAAAAATTTGGCAGATGGAGTAAAATGTGAGAAAATGTGAGGTTGTCCACTTTGGCAGAAAAAATTGAAAAGCAAATTATTATTTAAATGGAGAAAAATTGTAAAGTGCTGCAGTACAGAGGGACCTGGGGGTCCTTGTGCATGACAACAAAAAGTTAGTATGTAGGTGCAGCAATTAATCAGGAAGGCAAATGGAATGTTGGCCTTTATTGCAAGAGGGATAGAGTATAAAAGCAGAGAAGTCCTGCTACAACTGTACAGGGAATTGGTGAGGCCACACCTAGAGTACTGCGTACAGTTTTGGTCTCCATATTTAAGGAAGGATATACTTGCATTGGCGCCTGTTCAGAGAAGGTTCACTAGGTTGATTCCGGAGATGAGGGGGTTGACGTATGAAGATAGGCTGAGTAGGTTGTGCCTATGCTCATTGTAGTTCAGAAGAATGAGAAGTGATCTTATTGAAACATATAAGATAATGAGGGGGCTCGACATGGTGGATGCAGAGAGGATATTTCCACTCATAGGTGAAACTAAAACTAGGGGACATAGTCTGAGAATAAGTGGCCGCCCATTTAAAAATGAGTTGAGGAAGAATTTCTTCTCTCAGAGGCTGTAAATTGATGGAATTCTCTGCCCCGAGAGCTGTGGAGGCTGGGTCATTGAATATATTTAAGGCAGAGATAGACAGATTTTTGAACGATAAGGGAGTCGAGAGTTATGAGCAACGGGCAGGGAAGTGGAGCTGAGTCCATTATCGGATCAGCTATGATCTTATTAAATAGCGGAGCAGGCTCGAGGGGCGAAATGGCCTACTCCTGCTCCTATTATGTTCTTATGTTCCTTTGGATGAGATGTTCCCAAGGCCCCGTCCGCCTCTCGGATAGATGTAAAAGATCCCACAGCACTATTGGAAGAAGAGCAGGGGAGTTCTTCCTGGTGTCCTGGACCAATATTTATCCTTCAATCAACATCTAAAACAGAATATCCAGTCATTATCACACTACTGTTTTTTTGGGAGCTTGCTGTGCGCAAATTGCCAGCATCGTTTCCTACATTACAACAGTGACTACACTTCGCAAAGTACTTCATTGGCTGTAAAGTGCTTTGGACATCCTGAAGATGTGAGAGGTGCTATATAAATGCAAGTTCTTTCTTTTATTTCTTTCTTTCACTCCCCAGCAAAAAACAAATGCAAGAGGAGCGTTATTCACCAGCCCAGCAAGACCAATTAAACCAGAGGGCCTACAGACCATCGGTTCTGATGAAAGGTCTGGGGAGAGATGTTTCTCTCTCCCCAGATGCTGCTTGACCTGCTGAGTATTTCCAGAAACGTTGGTTTTACGAGAGAGTTACTACCCTGTCTTGACTTGTTGTGGACACGACACTACTCCCACTTCTGTAGTATTCTCTCCGAATAGAGTTTTGGAATTTTACACAGCTGTGCTCTGTGAAGAAAAAAAATGCATTTATATAACATCTGCCACGTCTCGCGTACAATGAACTACTTTGCAATACAGTGACCGTTATTTTGGCAAAATAAAAAAGAAAATTATTATTTAACTGGGGAGAGATTACAAAATGCTGCAGTACAGAGGGACCTGGGGGTCCTTTTTCATAAAACATAAAAGATTAGTATGCAGGTACAGCAAGTGATCAGGAAGGCAAATGGAATGTTGGCTTTTATTGCATGGGGGATAGAGTATAAAATTAGGGAAGTCTGTACAGGGCATTGGTAAGACCACACCTAGAGTACTGCGTATAGTTTTGGTCTCCTTATTTAAGGAGGGATATACTTGCATTAGAGGCGGTTCAGAGAAGGTTCACAAGGTTGATTCCTGCGATGAGGGGGATGTCTTATGAAGAAAGGTTGAGTAGTTTGGGCCTATACTCATTGGAGTTTAGAAGAATGAGAGGTGATCTTATTGAAACATATAAGGGGGCTCGACATGGTGGATGCAGAGAAAATGTTTCCTCTCGTGGGGGAATCTAGAACTAGAGGGCATAGTTTCAGAATTAATTTCAAATTTCCATTTCGAACGGAGATGAGGAGGAATTTCTTCTCTCAGAGGATCGTGAATCTTTGGAATTCTGTACCCCAGAGAGCTGTGGAGGCTGGGTCATTGAATATATTTAAGGTGGAGGTAGACAGATTTTTGAAAGATAAGGGAGTCAAGGGTTATGGGGAGCGGGCAGGGAAGTGGAGTTGAGCCCAAGATCAGATCAGCCATGATTTTATTGAATGGTGGAGCAGGCTCGAGGGGCCGAATGTCCTACTTCTGCTCTTATTTCTTAAGTTCTTAAGTTCAAATGCAGCAACCATTTTGTGCAGAGCACAATCCCACAAACAGCCTCATTTCAATGAAGTTGGTGAGGCGATGAGGGGTCGCTTGAGAAGAGGATTGCAAGACCCTCATAGCAGCCCTCAGTGGGTCTGGGGGTTGGGATCGGGATCTGGGCCAGGGGTCGGGTCGGGGATCAAGTCTGGGGTTTGGGGATCGGGGGTCGGATTCAGGGGCTAGGGCCGGAGATCGGGTCTGGTGATTGGGTTGGGGATTGGAGGTCAGGTCGTGAGTTGGGTCCAGGGCTCGGGGCCGGGAATCAGGGTAATTATTGGCTGCCTCAGGGCAAAGCGATCTTGGAGAGGGGACCTCAATGTGCCATTAGACCCCGTGAGTGCAGAGAGCCTAAGGCCTGCTTCAGGCATGGGTAAAGAGTGTGTTTAAGCATAATTCCAGCAGGATTTTTACATTGCACACACTGCATGTTTATAAACAAGAGGCAAAGTAACTGTTAGGCTTTCCATCACTGCAACTTCACTGAATACATTCACTACAACTCGAGCACGGAACGAGCCTTTGGCAGCATTCCTGCCTCAGAGTCAGAAGGTGCAGGGTTCGAACTCCAAGAGAGCGCTGGCTCTGAATTCTGGAGCAACATCCAGTGCGATTCTCGTGTGGGAGTGGGAGTGCGTGCCTCGCCCCACCTCCCACCATCGTACGGGATGTGGGATTACTAACCATTATATCGGCTGGCATAAAGATGGGTCCAGAAGGAGTGTTCATGTTGCACCCATTCAGACTGTGAATCCGTTCACTATTGTCCAAGGGAAGTTACAGGACTGAAACAGGCCTTTCGGTCCAACCAGTTTGTGTCAGCGTTTACCCTCCATGTGAACAGATGGTCCGAAGCACATTTACCCGCCTTGTCCACGTAGCTCTTTATCACCGTTTCCTTCACCAGCCTATCCAATCTAATCCTGTGTGTTGACATCGTTTCTGCCCCAACCACTGACCCTGGGAGTGAATCGCACAGTCTCACCACCTCTGTGTGAAGAAGTCTCTCCCAGCCTCTTCTATTTAATCTTGTAGCTATTGCCCCTCGTTCTAGACCCTTCAACCACTGGAAATAGTTTGCTTCTATCTACAAAAGCCAAATACTGCAAATATTGGAAATCTGAAATAAAAACAGAAAATGCTGGAAATACTCAGCAGGTCAGGCAGCATCTGTGGAGAGAGAAACAGAATTAATGTTTCAGGTTGATGACCCTTCATCAGAACCTTCGATCTACCCTGTCACATCCTTTCATAGTTTAAAGGATGCAGATAGTGTGGCGATGATTGGGTAATTCCCTCGACAGTCACGCCTGGAGACTGCACTGCTGTAGGTGACTGGGATTGATTTTATGCACAATCTGTATTAAAAAACTATCGCCACATCGTTAAACACTTCTGTCACATTGCAACGTAATCTGTCCAATGGCTGAGATCAGTGGGTAAAATCAAGGCCCCTGTGAGCGGGAGGTCTGTGCTGGGAAGGCCCCTGTGAGCGGGAGGTCTGTGCTGGGGAGAAGGCCCCTGTGAGCGGGGGTCTGTGCTGGGAAGGCTCCTGTGAGCGGGAGGTCTGTGCTGGGAAGGCCCCTGTGAGCGGGAGGTCTGTGCTGGGGGGAAGGCCCCTGTGAGCGGGAGGTCTGTGCTGGGGGGAAGGCCCCTGTGAGCGGGAGGTCTGTGCTGGGGGGAAGTTGTTGAAGAGATTTGAAGTTGGGTAAGTTTGTTTTTCAGAATTGTTGAATTTATTCATTTTTCTTCATGTTATACTTTTTATTTTGGGGGATATTAATGCAGTGGGTGGAAAACATGACGGGTGCTGAAAGGACTTTTGAAAATTAAACTTTTCAGGGCAGTGCTTGGTTCCGTTGTTCAGAATGGGAATTTCTGAGTAGTGTTAACTGATTGGTTGCTTTTTGGCAAATATAACATTTTGCTTCAGCTTGCTTCTTGCTACATGGACATATAACAGAACCTTTAAAGCTTACAGATATCTGACATCTCCCAGGCTTTTAAACCTGATCTTCCTGACTGGTGTATTGTAATTGTGTATTTAGAAACATAGAAACAGAGAAAATAGGTGCAGGAGTAGGCCATTCGGCCCTTCGAGCCTGCACCGCCATTCAATAAGATCATGGCTGATCATTCACTCAGTACCCCTTTCCTGCTTTCTCTCCATACCCCTTGATCCCTTTAGCCATAAGGGCCACATCTAACTCCTGCTTGAAAATATCCAATGAACTGGCATCAACAACTCTCTGCGGTAGGGAATTCCACAAGTTAACAACTCTCTGAGTGAAGAAGTTTCTCCTCATCTCAGTCCTAACTGGCTTACCCTTTATCCTTAGACTGTGTCCCCTAGTTCTGGATTTCCCCATCATCAGGAACATTCTTCCTGCATCTAGCCTGTCCAGTCCCGTCAGAATTTTATATGTTTCTAAGAGATTCCCTCTCATCCTTCTAAACTCCAGTGAATACAGGCCCAGTCGATCCAGTCTCTCCTTATATATCAGTCCTGCCATCCCAGGAATCAACCTGGTGAACTCCCTCAAAAGCAAGAATGTCCTTCCTCAGATTCGGAGTCCAAAACTGAACACCATATTCCAGGTGAGGCCTCACCAAGGCCCTGTACAACTGCAGTAAGACCTCCCTGCTCCTATACTCAAATCCACTAGCTATGAAGGCCAGCATACCATTTGCCTTCTTCACCGCCTGCTGTACCTGCATGCCAACTTTCAATGACTGATGTACCATGACACCCAGATCTCGCTGCACCTCCCCTTTTCTTAATCGGCCGTCATTCAGATAATATTCTGCCTTTGTGTTTTTACCACCAAAGTGGATAACCTCACATTTATCCACATTATACTGCATCTGCCATGCATTTGCCCACTCACCTAACCTGTTCAAGTCACTCTACAGCCTCTTAGCATCCTTCTCACAGCTCACACCACCACCCAGTTTAGTGTCATCTGCAAACTTGGAGATATTACACTCAATTCCCTCATCCAAATTGATGTATATTGTAAATAGCTGGGTTTCCAGCATTGAGCCCTGCGGCACTCCACTAGTCACTGCCTGCCATTCTGAAAAGGACCCATTTATACCGACTCTCTGCTTCCTGTCTGCCAACCAGTTCTCTATCCACATTACCCCCAATACTATGGACTCACACTCACAAATCAACCAGGACGAACATGGCCGAGGTCACCGCCAACGGCTTTTGGAACTGGGGGGCGAGTGAGATGTTATGTATTGTCCAGGTACATTAAATGCATAAGTACAATGGTGTGCCACAGAGGGCGCTGTGGTGGGAGACCTGAAAGTACCTGCAAGACAGAGTATAAAAGGCTGCCCACTACACCTGAGAGGCACTCTGGAGTTACACAATAAAGGACTAAGGTCACAGCAATTACTACAACACCAGACCGTGTGGAGTCCGTGATTTGAGTGCTACATACACCACACCATGTGCTTTAATTTTGCACACCAATCTCTTGTGTGGGAGCTTGTCAAAAGCCTTTTGAAAGTCCAAATACACCACATCCACTGGTTCTCCCTTGTCCACTCTACTAGTTACAGCCTCAAAAAATTCTAGAAGATTTATCAAGCATGATTTCCCTTTCATAAATCCATGCTGACTTGGACCGAATGCGCTGCTATTTCATCTTTAATAATTGATTCCAACATTTTCCCCACTACTGATGTCAGGCTAACTGGTCTATAATTACCCGTTTTCTCTCTCCCTCCTTTTTTTAAAAGTGGTGTTACATTAGCTACCCTCCAGTCCATAGGAACTGATCCAGAGTTGATAGATTGTTGGAAAATGGTCACCAATGCATCCACTATTTCTAGGGCCACTTCCTTAAGTACTCTGGAATGCAGACTATCAGGCCCCAGAAATTTATCGGCCTTTAATCCCATTAATTTCCCTCACACAATTTCCCGCCTAATAAAGATTTCCTTCAGTTCTTCCTTCTTACTAGAACCTCGGCCCCTAGTATTTCTGGAAGGTTATTTTTGTCTTCCTTCGTGAAGACAGAACCAAAGTATTTGTTCAACTGGTCTGCCATTTCTTTGTTCCCCATTATAAATTCACCTGAATCTGACTGCAAAGGACCTATATTTGTCTTCACTAATCTTTTCCTCTTCACATATCTATAGAAGCTTTTGCAGTCAGTTTTTATGTTCCCAGCAAGCTTCCTCTCATACTCTATTTTCCCCCTCCTAATTAAACCCTTTGTCCTCCTCTGCTGTATTACAAAATTCTCCAAGTCCTCAGGTTTGCTGCTTTTTCTGGCAAATCTATATGCCTCTTCCTTGGGATTTAACACTATCCTTAATTTCCCTTGTTAGCCACAGTTGAGCCACCTTCCCCGTGTTATGTTTACTCCAGACAGGGATAGAAACATAGAAACATAGAAAATAGGTGCAGGAGTAGGCCATTCGGCCCTTCTAGCCTGCACCGCCATTCAATGAGTTCATGGCTGAACATTCAACTTCAGTACCCCATTCCTGCTTTCTCGCCATACCCCTTGATCCCCCGAGTAGTAAGGACCTCATCTAACTCCTTTTTGAATATATTTAGTGAATTGGCCTCAACAACTTTCTGTGGTAGAGAATTCCACAGGTTCACCACTCTCTGGGTGAAGAAGTTCCTCCGCATCTTGGTCCTAAATGGCTTACCCCTTATCCTTAGACTGTGACCCCTGGTTCTGGACTTCCCCAACATTGGGAACATTCTTCCTGCATCTAACCTGTCTAACCCCGTCAGAATTTTAAATGTTTCTATGAGGTCCCCTCTCATTCTTCTGAACTCCAGTGAATACAAGCCCAGTTGATCCAGTCTTTCTTGATATGTCAGTCCCGCCATCCCGGGAATCAGTCTGGTGAACCTTCGCTGCACTCCCTCAATAGCAAGAATGTCCTTCCTCAAGTTAGGAGACCAAAACTGTACACAATACTCCAGGTGTGGCCTCACCAATGCCCTGTACAACTGTAGCAACACCTCCCTGCCCCTGTACTCAAATCCCCTTGCTATGAAGGCCAACATGCCATTTGCTTTCTTAACCGCCTGCTGCACCTGCATGCCAACCTTCAATGACTGATGTACCACGACACCCAGGTCTCTTTGCACCTCCCCTTTTCCTAATCTGTCACCATTCAGATAATAGTCTGTCTCTCTGTTTTTACCACCAAAGTGGATAACCTCACATTTATCCACATTATACTTCATCTGCCATGCATTTGCCCACTCACCTAATGTACAATTGTTGAAGTTCATCCATGTGATCTTTAAATGTTTGCCATTGCCTATCCACCGTCAACCCTTTAAGTATCATTCGCCAGTCTATTCTAGCCAATTCACGTCTCATACCATCGAAGTTACCTTTCCTCAAGTTCAGGACCCTAGTCTCTGAATTAACTGTGTCACTCTCCATCCTAATAAAGAATTCTATCATATTATGGTCACTCTTCCCCAAGGGGTCTCGCACAACAAGATTGTTAATTAGTCCTTTCTCATTACACATCACCCAGTCTAGAATGGCTAGCCCTCTAGTTGGTTCCTCGACATATTGGTCTTGAAAACCATCCCTATTGCACTCCAGGAAATCCTCCTCCACCGTATTGCTATCAGTTTGGTTAGCCCAATCTATATGTAGATTAAAGTCACCCATGATAACTGCTGTACCTTTATTGCTTGCATCCCTAATTTCTTGTTTGATGCTGTCCCCAACCTCACTACTACTGTTTGGTGGTCTGTACACAATTTCCATTGAATACAAAGATCAAGTTTAAGTGGCTACTAAGATGTGACATGAATGGACAAACTGCTGTTTCAGCAATACCCTGACAGTTTACATGAAATTCAGTTCTAATAATATCGAATTTAACCATTTATGCTGCAAAAAGGCCACTGAAAAAGGCCATCATTGTACATGTGTTGGCTGTCGCTCAGTGGGCAGCACTCTCGCCTCTGGGTCAGAGGTTATGAATTCAAGTCCCACTTGAGCACAAATCCAGGTTCACACTCCAGTGCAGTGCTGAGGGAGTGCTGCACTGTTGGAGGTGCTGCCTTCCAGGTGAGATGTTAAACCGAGGCTCCGTCTGCTCTATCAGATGGATATAAAAGATCTCATGGCACTATTTCGAAGAAGAGCAGGGGAGGTTCCCTGGTGTCTAAGCCAATATTTATCTCTCAGTCAACATCTCTAAAACAGATGATCTGGTCAGTAACACATTGCTGTTTGTGGGAGCTTGCTTATGCAAATTGGCTTCCTACATTTTAACAGTGACTGCACTTCAAAATTACCTCATTGGTTGTCAGGCCCTTTGGGATGTCTTAAAGTTGTGAAAGGAGTTGTATAAATACAAATCTTGTATTTTTATGCAATCGTTTTTATCAGTATATAAAAATTGAACAGACTGGGGCTCTTTATCTCCTGGAAAAGGCACGATTAAGAGGAGACCTGATAGAGCTCTTTAACATTGTGATGGGCTTCAATAGGGTGGATGTGGAAAAACTGTTTCCACTTGGGCATGAATCCAGAACTAACAGATCAAAGAAAGAATTTAGGGAGCACTTCTTTAGACAGAGAATGTGGAACTCGCTGCCACAGGGAGTGGTTGAAGCGTTGATGCATTTAAAGGGAGGTTTCTAGCATACATGATGTATAGGTTAGTATGCAGGTACAGCAAGTGAGTTGAGGCCTCTGAGAGAGGAATCTTGGCCTTTATTGCAAAGGGGATGGAATATAAAAGCAGAGAAGTCTTGTTACAGTTATACAGGGTATTGGTGAGGCCACACCTGGAATACTGTGTGCAGTTTTGGTTTCTATATTTACTTGCTTTGGAGGCAGTTCAGAGAAGGTTCACTAGGTTGATTCCAGAGATGAGGGGGTTGACTTATGAGGAAAGGTTGAGTAGGCTGGGCCTCTACTCATTGGAATTCAGAAGATTGAGAGGTGATCTTATCGAAGCATATAAGATTATGAGGGGGCTTGACAAGATGGATGCAGAGAAAATGTTTCCACTGATAGGGGAGACTAGAACTAGGGGGCATAATCTTAGAATAAGGGGCCGCCCATTTAAAACTGAGATGAGGAGAAATTTCTTTTCTCAGAGGGTTGTATATCTGTGGAATTCGCTGCCTCAGAGAGCTGTGGAAGCTGGGACATTGAATAAATTTAAGACAGAGATAGACAGTTTCTTAACCGATGAGGGAATAAGGGGTTATGGGGAGCGGGCAGGGAAGTGGACCTGAGTCCATGATCGGATCAGCCATCATCGCATTAAATGGCGGAGCAGGCTCGAGGGGCCATTTGGCCTACTCCTGCTCCTATTTCTTATGTTCTTATGAGGGAGAAGGGAATGGAGGGATATGGGGGCAGAGTGGGAAGAGGTCATTGGAGTGGGTGGAGATTCATATAGAGTATAAACATCGGTCGAGAGCAATGGGCCGAAGGGCCTGTTTCTGTGCTGTGGATTCAATGTTATAAACATGTGTAACTTTTGCAAATCATGTGGCCCTGGTTTAATCTCTTTGGAACTGTGGTGTGGATCACCTAATGTTTTTGTATGTGGTTGGGGGTTGATTCAACAGGGATTTAAGGAATTATTGTGTTTGTATATACTTGTTAGGGCCCTGGGACCTCGCTGCATGCTCATACTGCTATCTGAGTGCACACATATGGTGACTATCCAAGACAGATAGAAAAACAAACAGACCTAGAGTCTGTGAGAATGAACACAGCCAGTGAACGATACAGAAAGAAAAATGGAGACTTAAACCGTACCCCAGTGGAGCATTGGAATTCATCAAATGCTCTCATTCCAAAGTAATAACTTTTCAGGATCACCAGTGAGGGCCTGTTGCTTCCTGTGTCTGGAAACTGTTCTTATTACATTTTTGAAACGCAAAACCTGCAATCCTTAACTGTCTTTGTAGACATGAGTCTGGTTCTGCTTCTCATTTGTTCAAATCCCTCCATGGCCCCTCCCTATCTCAACAACCCTCCGAGATATCTGCGCTCCCCTAATTCTGGCCTCTTATACATCCCCGATTTTAATCGCTCTACTATTGGTGGCCGTGCCTTCAGCTGCCTCAGCCCTAAGCTCTGGAGTTCCCTCCCTAATCCTCTCCGCCTCTCTCTGTCCTTTAAGACGCTCCTGCCTCTTGGATCCAGCTTTTGGTCATCTGCCCTAATATAGTTGTGTGTCTTGGTGTCAAATTTTGTTTGATAACACTCCTGTCAAGTACCTTGGGACGTTTTACTATGTGAAAGACGCTATATAAATGTAATTTGTTGTTGCTGTTGACAGGTTAGGGATTTTGCAATGGAGTCCTCTCTGCATCTATCCTATCAAGCCACTTAAGAATTGTATATGTTTCAATGAGATCACCTCTCACTCTTCCAGGGAATATAGGCCCATTCTACTCAATCTCTCCTCTCAGGAATCAATCTAGTGAACCTTTGTTGCACCCCCTCTAAGGCAAGTATATCCTTTCTGAGACAAGGAGATCAAAACTGTGCACAGGACTGCACGTGTGGTCTCACCAAAACCCTGTGTAATTGCAGCAAGACTTATTTTCTCTTACACTCCAACCCTCTTGCAATATATCCTTCCTAAAGTGTGGTGCCCAGAATTGGACTCAATGGGCCCAAGTTTCGGCCTCAGTTGCTCCTGATTTTTTGGAGCAACTGGTGTAGAATGGAGTATCTTAGAAATTCAAATTCTCAGCATTTAGTTTGCTCCAGTTCTAGTCAGTTAGAACAGTTTCACTTTGGAACAGAATTTTTTTTTCAAAAGGGGGCGTGTCCGGCCACTTACGCCTGTTTTCAAAGTTTCGGCAGTGAAAACTTACTCCAAACTAACTTAGAATGGAGTAAGTGAAGATTTTTGTACGCTCGAAAAAACCTTGTCTACACTTTAGAAAATCAGGCGTAGGTTACAAATCAGGCGTAGGGAATGGGGGGAGGGGGGTTTAAAGGGAAGTTTACAAACATTAAACACTTCAGTTTTACAAATAAAGAGCCATCATCAATAATAAATGATAAAAACATCAATAAATCAACCAATAAATCAATCAAAAAATGTAATAAGAAATAATTTTTAAAAAATCAATAAATAAAACATTTTCTACTTACTGACTGCAGCACCGGGAGCCCTCCAACAGCGTGCTGGGATGCCCCACCCAGTGTGTCTCTGTCAGTGTCTCTATCTCTCTGTCTGTCTGCCTGTGTGTGTCTCTCACTCTCTGTCTGTCAGTGTCTGTGTTCTGACAGCGAGGAGAGGGGGAGGAGGGGTGTAGAGGGAAAGGGGGGAGGGTAGAGGGAGAGAGGGGGGGCAGGGGGAGGGGAGGGAGGGAGGCAGAGGGGGAGGGAGGGAAGGGGGAGGGATTGGGGAGAAGGGGGAGGGGGGGAGAGAAGGGAAGGGGGAGGAAGGGGGGGAGAGTAGGAGGTGAGAGAAGGGGGGAGGGAATGGGGGAAGGGAAGGGGGAGGAGGAGGAGGGGGGGAGGAGGATGGGGGGAGAGGGGAAGCAGAAAGGGGGGAGAGGGGAAGGGGAAAGGGGGGAGAGGGGAAGGGGAAAGGGGGGAGAGGGGAAGGGGAAAGGGGGAGAGGAGAAGGGGAAAGGAGAAGGGAGGGGAAAGGAGAAGGGGGGGGAAAGGAGAAGGCGGGCGGGGGAGGCTGAACGGGCCGGGCCCGGCCGGGCCCAAGACTTCGGATTTACAGGTAGGTGGCGTTGGGTCGGGTCGGGTCCGGGGTCCGGGGTCGGGAGCGTGGGTCGGGTCGGGTAGAGCGCGGGTTGGGGTCGGATTGGGTCCGGTCTGGGTGGGGGGGTGGGGTGGCGGTCGGGAGCACGGGTCGGGTCAGGGGGAGGGAGGTCAGGTTGGGTCGGGTCCGGTCCGGGGGGGGTGGTCGGGAGCGCGGGTCGGGGGGAGCGCGGGTTGGGGTCGGATCGGGTCCGGTCCAGGTGGGGGGGGGCGGGGCGGTCGGGAGCACGGGTCGGGTCGGGGGGGGAAAGGATGGAGGTCGGGTTGGTTGGTTCGGGTAGGGGGGGAGGGGGGGAGCGCGGGTCGGTTCGTGTCGGGGGCGGGGGGAGGGAGGTCAGGTTGGGTCGGGTCCGGTCCGGGGGAGGGTTGGGAGCGCGGGTCGGGTCGGGGGGGAAGGAGAGGGAGGTCAGGTCGGGTGGGGGTGGGGGGGGGGGGGAAGCGCGGGTCGGGTCCGGTCGGGTCCGGGAGCGGGGGGGTGAAGCGGGTCCAGGAGCGGGGCGTGGGAGGAGCCCTTATGCACGCAGCCCCAGTGAGGCCATTCGTCCAGGGCTAGGGGCTGTGTGCTTCGGGCCCCTCCCACACAGTTTTGGGCGCCTGGAGCTACTGCACATGCACGCCCACTGTAGCGCGAATGTGCAGAGGTCCCGGCACTGTTTTCAGCGCAGGGACCTAGCTCTGCCCCCAACAGCTCGTGCTGCACCGCGCCCGGCTCAAGAGGACCAGCAGGGAGCCGGAGAATCTGGAAGGTTTTTTAGGCGCACTTTGTGGCGCGAAAAACAGGCGTCCAGGTCGGGGCTGCGCTGTTCTAGGCGCGGCCCGAAACTTGGGGCCAATAATCCAGCTGGGGCTGAACTAGTGTTTTATGTTTAGCATAATTGCCTGGCTTTTGTACTGTATGCCCCCATTTATAAATTCCAGGATCCCATGTGCTTTATTAACTGCTTTGTTAACCTGTCCTGCCACCTTTAAAGATTTGTGTCCAAACACCCCCAGGTCTCCCTCTCCTTGCACCTCCTTTAAAATTGTACCTATTTCATCATCATAGGCAGTCCCTCAAAATCGAGGAAGACTTGCTTCCACTCTAAAAGTGAGTTCTCCAGTGAATGAACAGTCCAATACGGGAATTATAATCTCTGTCACAGGTGGGACAGACAGTGGTTGAAGGAAAGGGTGGGTGGGGAGTCTGGTTTGCCGCACGCTCCATCCGCTGCCTGCGCTTGATTTCTGCATGCTCTCGGCGACGAGACTCGAGGTGCTCAGCGCCCTCCCGGATGCTCTGTCTCCTCTTAGGGTGGTCTTTGGCCAGGGACCCCCAGGTGTCGGTGGGGATGTTGCATTTATCAAGGAGGCTTTGAGGGTGTCCTTGAAACATTTCCCCTACCCACCTGGGGCTCGCTTGCTGTGTAGGCGTTCCGAGTAAAAGAGGAAATTAATGCAATAGTAAGAAAGGACATTAGCTTGGATGATGTGGAATCGGTATGGAATACCAATGGGCAGAAAACGCTAGTGGGAATTGTGAACAGGCCACCAAACAGTAGTAGTAAGGTTGGGGACAGCATCAAACAAGAAATTAGGGATGCATGCAATAAAGGTACAGCAGTTATCATGGGTGACTTTCATCTACATATTGATTGGGCTAACCAAACTGGTAGCAATGCGGTGGAGGAGGATTTCCTGGAGTGTATTAGGGATGGTTTTCTAGACCAATATGTCGAGGAACCAACTAGGGAGCTGGCCATCCTAGACTGGGTGATGTGTAATGAGAAAGGACTAATTAGCAATCTTGTGCAAGGCCCCTTGGGGAAGAGTGACCATGATATGGTAGAATTCTTTATTAAGATGGAGAGTGACACAGTTAATTCAGAGACTAGGGTCCTGAACTTAAGGAAAGGTAACTTCGATGGTTTGAGGCGTGAATTGGATGGATCAGACTGGCAAATGATTCTTAAAGGGTTGACGGTGGATAGGCAATGGCAAACATTTAAAGATCACATGGATAAACTTCAGCAATTGTACATCCCTGTCTGGAGTAAAAATAAAATGGGGAAGGTGGCTCAACCGTGGCTAACTAGGGAAATTAAGGATAGTGTTAAATCCAAGGAAGCGGCATATATATTGACCAGAAAAAGCAGCAAACCTGAGGACTGGGAGAAATTTGGAATTCAGCAGAGGAGGAGAAAGGGTTTAATTAAGAGGGGGAAAATAGAGTACGAGAAGAAGCTTGCCGGGAACATAAAAACTGATTGCAAAAGTTTCTATGTGAAGAGAAAGAGATTAGTGAAGATAAACTTTGGTCCCTTGCAGTCGGATTCAGGTGAATTTATAATGGGAAACAAAGAAATGGCAGACCAACTGAACAAATACTTAGGGGGAGTGTTTGCTAGTGCTGTTGGGGAGGAGTTAAACTAATATGGCAGGGGGATGGGAACCAATGCAGGGAGACAGAGGGAGACAAAAGGGAGGCAGAGGCAGGAGACGGAGGGGAGATGGGGGGGGTGGGGGGGCGGAGAGGCCCGGGGCGGGGAACAGGAAGGGCCACTGTGCGGCAGAATTCTAAAAGGACAAAGGATGTTAAAAAAACAAGCCTGAAGGCTTTGTGTCTTAATGCACGGATTATCCGCAATAAGGTGGATGAATTAACTGTGCAAATAGATGTTAACAAATATGATGTGATTGGGATTACGGAGACGTGGCTCCAGGATGATCAGGGCTGGGAACTCAACATCCAGGGGTATTCAACATTCAGGAAGGATAGAATAAAAGGAAAAGGAGGTGGGGTAGCATTGCTGGTTAAAGAGGAGATTAATGCAATAGTTAGGAAAGACATTAGCTTGGAAGATGTGGAATCTATATGGGTAGAGCTGCAGAACACCAAAGGGCAAAAAACGTTAGTGGGAGTTGTGTACAGACCTCCAAACAGTAGTAGTGATGTTGGGGAGGGCATCAACCATGAAATTAGGGGTGCATGCAATAAAGGTGCAGCAGTTATAATGGGTGACTTTAATATGCACATAGATTGGGCTAGCCAAACTGGAAGCAATACGGTGGAGGAGGATTTCTGGAGTGCATAAGGGATGGTTTTCTAGACAAATATGTCGAGGAACCAACTAGGGGGGAGGCCATCTTAGACTGGGTGTTGTGTAATGAGAGAGGACTAATTAGCAATCTCATTGTGCGAGGCCCCTTGGGGAAAAGTGACCATAATATGGTGGAATTCTGCATTAGGATGGAGAATGATACAGTTAATTCAGAGACCATGGTCCAGAACTTAAAGAAGGGTAACTTTGAAGGTATGAGGCGTGAATTGGCTAGGATAGATTGGCGAATGATACTTAAGGGGTTGACTGTGGATGGGTAATAGCACACATTTAGAGACCGCATGGATGAATTACAACAATTGTACATTCCTGTCTGGCGTAAAAATAAAAAAGGGAAGGTGGCTCAACCGTGGCTATCTAGGGAAATCAGGGATAGTATTAAAGCCAAGGAAGTGGCATACAAATTGGCCAGAAATAGCAGCGGACCTGGGGACTGGGAGAAATTTAGAACTCAGCAGAGGAGGACAAAGGGTTTGATTAGGGCAGGGAAAATGGAGTACGAGAAGAAGCTTGCAGGGAACATTAAGGCGGATTGCAAAAGTTTCTATAGGTATGTAAAGAGAAAAAGGTTAGTAAAGACAAACGTAGGTCCCCTGCAGTCAGAATCAGGGGAAGTCATAACGGGGAATAAAGAAATGGCAGACCAATTGAACTTTGGTTCAGTATTCATTAAGGAGGACACAAACAACCTTCCGGATATAAAAGGGGTCAGAGGGTCTAGTAGGGAGGAGGAACTGAGGGAAATCTTTATTAGTCGGGAAATTGTGTTGGGGAAACTGATGGGATTGAAGGCCGATAAATCCCCAGGGCCTGATGGATTGCATCCCAGAGTACTTAAGGAGGTGGCCTTGGAAATAGCGGATGCATTGACAGTCATTTTCCAACATTCCATTGACTCTGGATCAGTTCCTATCGAGTGGAGGGTAGCCAATGTAACCCCACTTTTTAAAAAAGGAGGGAGAGAGAAAACAGGGAATTATAGACCGGTCAGCCTGACCTCAGTAGTGGGTAAAATGATGGAATCAATTATTAAGGATGTCATAGCAGCGCATTTGGAAAATGGTGACATGATAGGTCCAAGTCAGCATGGATTTGTGAAGGGGAAATCATGTTTGACAAATCTTCTGGAATTTTTTGAGGATGTTTCCAGTAAAGTGGACAAAGGAGAACCAGTTGATGTGGTATATTTGGACTTTCAGAGGCTTTCGACAAGGTCCCACATAAGAGATTAATGTGCAATGTTAAAGCACATGGGATTGGGGGTAGTGTGCTGACGTGGATTGAGAACTGGTTGTCAGACAGGAAGCAAAGAGTAGGAGTAAATGGGTACTTTTCAGAATGGCAGGCAGTGACTAATGGGGTACCGCAAGGTTCTGTGCTGGGGCCCCAGCTGTTTACATTGTACATTAATGATTTAGACGAGGGGATTAAATGTAGTATCTCCAAATTTGCGGATGACACTAAGTTGGGTGGCAGTGTGAGCTGCGACGAGGATGCTATGAGGCTGCAGAGTGACTTGGATAAGTTAGGTGAGTGGGCAAATGCATGGCAGATGAAGTATAATGTGGATAAATGTGAGGTTATCCACTTTGGTGGTAAAAACAGAGAGACAGACTATTATCTGAATGGTGACAGATTAGGAAAAGGGAAGGTGCAACGAGACCTGGGTGTCATGGTACATCAGTCATTGAAGGTTGGCATGTAGGTACAGCAGGCGGTTAAGAAAGCAAATGGCATGTTGGCCTTCATAGCGAGGGGATTTGAGTACAGGGGCAGGGAGGTGTTGCTACAGTTGTACAGGGCCTTGGTGAGGCCACACCTGGAGTATTGTGTACAATTTTGGTCTCCTAACTTGAGGAAGGACATTCTTGCTATGGAGGGAGTGCAGCGAAGATTCACCAGACTGATTCCCGGGATGGTGGGACTGACCTATCAAGAAAGACTGGATCAACTGGGCTTGTATTCACTGGAGTTCAGAAGAATGAGAGGGGACCTCATAGAAACGTTTAAAATCCTGACGGGTTTAGACAGGTTAGATGCAGGAAGAATGTTCCCAATGTTGAGGAAGTCCAGAACCAGGGGTCACAGTCTAAGGATAAGGGGTAAGCCATTTAGGACCAAGATGAGGAGAGACTTCTTCACCCAGAGAGTGGTGAACCTGTGGAATTCTCTGCCACAGAAAGTGGTTGGGGCCAATTCACTAAATATATTCAAAAGGGAGTTAGATGAAGTCCTTACTACTCGGGGGATCAAGGGGTATGGCGAGAAAGCAGGAAGGGGGTACTGAAGTTTCATGTTCAGCCATGAGCTCGTTGAATGGCAGTGCAGGCTGGAGGGGCTGAATGGCCTGCTCCTGCACCTATTTTCTATGTTTCTATGTTTCTATGTTCTGTCTTCACAAAGAAAGACAGAAATAACCTTTCGGAGGTTCCAGGGGACCGAGGATCTAGTGAGAAGGAGGAACTGTAGGATATCCTTATTAGGCGGGAAATTGTGTTAGGGAAATTGATGGGATTGAAGGCCGATAAATCCCCAGGGCCTGATAGTCTGCATCCCAGAGTACTTAAGGAAGTGGTCCTAGAAATAGTGGATGCATTGGTGATCATTTTCCAACAGTCTATCGACTCTCAATCAGTTTCTATGGACTGGAGGGTAACTAATGTAACACCACTTTTTAAAAAAGGGGGGAGAGAGAAAACGGGTAATTATAGACCAGTTAGCCTGACATCAGTAGTGGGGAAAATGTTGGAATCAATTATTAAAGATGAAATAGCAGCACATTTGGTCTAAGACAGCATGGATTTATGAAAGGGAAATCATGCTTGACAAATCTTCTAGAATTTTTTGAGGCTGTAACTAGTCGAGTGGACAAGGGAGAACCAGTGGATGTGGTGTATTTGGACTTTCAAAAGGCTTTTGACAAGGTCCCACACAAGAGATTGGTGTGCAAAATTAAAGCACATGGTATTGGGGGTAATGTACTGACATGGATAGAGAACTGGTTGGCAGACAGGAAACAGAGAGTCGGGATAAATGGGTCCTTTTCAGAATGGCAGGCAGTGACTCGTGGAGTGCCGCAGGGCTCAGTGCTGGGACCCCAGCTCTTTACATTATACATCAGTGATTTGGATGAAGGAATTGAGTGTAATATAGAAACATAGAAACATAGAAAATAGGTGCAGGAGTAGGTCATTCGGCCCTTCGAGCCTGCACCGCCATTCAACGAGTTCATGGCTGAACATGCAACTTCAGTACCCCATTCCTGCTTTCTCGCCATACCCCTTGATCCCCCTAGTAGTAAGGACTACATCTAACTCCTTTTTGAATATATTTAGTGAATTGGTCTCAACAACTTTCTGTGGTAGAGAATTCCACAGGTTCCCCACTCTCTGGGTGAAGAAGTTTCTCCTCATCTCGGTCCTAAATGGCTTACCCCTTATCCTAAGACTGTGTCCCCTAGTTCTGGACTTCCCCAACATCGGGAACAATCTACCTGCATCTAACCTGTCCCGTCCTGTCAGAATTTTGTACGTTTCTATGAGATCCCCTCTCATTCTTCTAAACTTCAATGTATAAAGGCCCAGTTGATCCAGTCTCTCCTCATATGTCAGTCGAGCCATCCCGAGAATCAGTCTGGTGAACCTTCACTGCACTCCCTCAATAGCAAGAATGTCCTTCCTCAGATTAGGAGACCAAAACTGAACACAATATTCCAGGTGAGGCCCTGTACAACTGCAGTAAGACCTCCCTGCTCCTATACTCAAATCCCCTTGCTATGAAGGCCAACATATCATTTTCCGCCTTCACCGCCTGTTGTACCTGCATGCCAACCTTCAATGACTGATGAATCATGACACCCAGGTCTCGTTGCACCTCCCCTTTTCCTAATCTGCTGCCATTCAGATAATATTCTGCCTTCGTGTTTTTGCCCCCAAAATGGATTACCTCACATTTATCCACATTATACTGCATCTGCCATGCATTTGCCCACTCACCTAACCTGTCCAAGTCACCCTGCAGCCTCTTAGTGTCCCCCTCACAGCTCACACCACCACCCAGTTTAGTGTCATCTGCAAACTTGGAGATATTACACTCAATTCCGTCATCCAAATCGTTAATGTATAATGTAAAGAGCTGGGGTCCCAGCACTGAGCCCTGCGGCACTCCACTAGTCACTGATGCCATTCTGAAAAGGACCCGTTTATCCCGACTCTCTGCTTCCTGTTTGCCAACCAACCCCAATGTACTGGGGGTAATGTACTGACCTTTACATTGCGCCATGTCCTATGTCAAAAGCCTTTTGAAAGTCCAAATACACCACATTCACTGGTTCTCCCTTGTCCACTCTGCTAGTTACATCCTCAAAAAATTCCAGAAGATTCGTCAAGCATGATTTCCCTTTCATAAATCCATGCTGCCCACCTTTGGCTTGTTTGCTGTGAAGGTGTTCCGAGTGGAGCGCTTGCTTTGGGAGTCTTGTGTCAGGCATGCGAACAATGTGGCCTGCCCAGCGGAGCTGATCAACTCCAATCCTATTCCTCATCGAATGTACAACTCGATTCTCCATCAGGGTCACTGGACAGTGATCGGCTGCAGGAACACTGGACGATTGAACGAAGAATCAGAGGATGTGTAAGAGGCCGAACACAGGCCGAGGATAGGAAGCAGTTTTTACATACAACTTAGTCCAATATGTTCATTCCTCCCGCCTAGACAGTTACATGGCAAAACATCTAATCTAACCATACACATCCAGACAGTTACATGGCAAAACATCTAATCTAACCATACACATCCAGACAAATGGTCTTGGCAGCAGTTTGATAAATTGTCATATTTTGAAATGAATTATAAATAGCCAACATGCAAAAGGATTTACTGGCTGTTGTTAAGCAGATACACTTTGTAAGATCATTATAGCAACAGTTTACAGACTAGGGAACAAAACTGAGTGCGACAGTATGCTGGATTCTCATGAGTGTTGTACCGAGAAACCTAAAGACGATGAGAAGTTTGTAAGCCACTTCATCAAAATTCAAGTTATTTTTTTATAAAAGTGGGAGAAGATTAGAAGCAAGAGTCAGTGAATTTTCACCAACTGCTCAGAGGCTGTTTAACGGCTGTTTTTCTTACGCGCATTCGCCTCCTGTGAAGGGGCAGTGCTCTCTATCACTGCAGGTTCCTCAGGGTAACTACTGAGGTTTAACAGCTCTGCCCAGCGGCCTGTTTACCAAGGATGTTTTTGCCCATTTTAGCTGAGGTGTGGTTCACTTCCTCAGCAGACGCAGAACTGAGCTGCAGTCTGCCTTGCATCCTGCCCGATCTGAGCATGCTCAAACCCTGCCGACACTTCGACTTTTTTTTTAAAAAGCATAATGACACACCAAAAAAAGAATATGCTAAAAATAAATTTAGGAGCCAAAGTTAAAATGCCGAGAACCTATCAAAACAACCCGGCCTCTTTATGCAAACTGCTCATCCTTAACCTTTAACGTAGCAGAGGTTACACAGAGTTCCTTAAACTGAGCAAAAACCTGGTTTCTGTTTAAATAGCATAGTCAAGAGGCTGATAACGTAATTCAGGGAAATGTGATCAAACACGGAAGTGCGGGGCTGTGACCCTGAGAAGCCCATGGGCTGTGAGGCAGGATTTTGGTCACCTAAATTACTTTATTTTCATGTAATCCAGGCTGACACTCCAGAGCAGTGCTGAGGGAGCGCTGCACTGTCGGAGATGTCATCTTTCGGATGAGACGTTAAACCGAGGCCCGTCTGCTCTCTCAGGTGGACATAAAAGATCCAATGGCACTATTTTGAGGAAGAGCAGGGGAGTTATTTATCCCTCAATCCACATCACTAAAACAGATTATCTGGTCATTATCACGTTGCAGTTTGTGGGAGCTTGCTGTGCGCAAATTGGCTGCTGCATTTCCTACATTACATCAGTGACTACACTCCAAAGGTACTTAGTTGGCTGTAAAGTGCTTTTGGTCGTCCTGTAGTCGTGAAAGGTGCTATAGAAATGCAAGATTTTCTTTCTTTCTTATTATCCTCATAAGTACTTCCGACAAGTCCCTTCAGCTGGTCAAAATGAATGGTCTGGTTTAGTGCGGATATTAAATGGTTTGTATAGAGCGAATCAGCTGATGGGCATTACGATTACCGGTGGGGCTGCTTAAAAGATTATATTTATTTTCCCCTAATTTTCTCAGCACTAACAACAACAACAACTTGCATTTATATAGCGCCTTTAATGTAGTAAAACATCCCAAGGCACTTCACAGGAGCTTGGTCCAAGAAGTAGGTTTTAACGACCGCCTTGAAAGGAGGAGAGAGAGGTGGAGAGGCGGAAAGGCTCAGGGAGGGAATTCTGGAGGGCTGAAGGCACGGCCACCAAAGGTGGGGCGGAGGAAGTGGGGAATGTACAAGAGCCCAGAGTTGTCGGAACACAGAGTTCTCGGAAGGTCGTAGGGCTAGAGAGGATTACAGAAAGTGGGAGGGGTGAGTTCATGGAGTGATTTGAAATCAAGAATGAACATTTTTAAATCGAGGCATTGCCGGCCTGGATGCCAGTCTAGGTCAGCGAGTGCAGGGTTGGTGGGTGAACGGGTCTTGGTGTGAGTTAGGATACGGTTAGCGGGATTTTGGATGGGCTGAAGTTTATGGAGGGTGGAAGATGGTTATGCAGCCAGGGGAGCGTTGGAATAGTCCAATCAGGAGATGACAAAAGTATGGGTATCAAACCTCAGCTGCTTGTTCTGGGTTAGGTTGGAGCTAGTCTTCAGTCGTCTTGGTTAACCCTTGCCACTGGACCAAGACCTAGCTCTGTCAAACCCGTGTGGTGGCTGGTGTGCAATGGCCACCACACGTTAAAAAAATCCACGCACAGGCATCTTCCACCCTTCAAGATGTAGTTCGGGACCTGGAATATTAGGTCCTTCATTGAAACACCTGTGAACTCATCCCTTTTTGGCATGGAAGCAAGTCATCCTCGATTCAAGGGACTGCCTAAGAAGCCACGGGACTCAACCTCATTCCGTTGCGCTGAGGGGGCATGAACATGATATGATTGGTACTGTGAGTTATGCCCTACTTTATAAATAACCATCGTTGATCTGTGTCAGAGTGGCAATGGGATGCTACTATATCCCTTACTGTCTCAGGAAAGGAAAATGGGGGGGTAGGGCGGAGGGGGGAGATCAGCGCCTGTCCATACTCTCGATCGCGATCCTGTGACTCGTGCTGAGAATACACGTGTAGAATCAGAGCTCAACTGAGATGGCCCTAAGTGTAAGTTATCACGTAGAAATTACAGCACGGAAACAGGTCATTTGGCCCATCCAATCCATGATGGTGTTTATGCTCCACACGAGAATTGTCCTAATCCCATGTGCCCGCCATGTTCCCATATCCCTTTCCTATCTAACCTTTTCTTCAAAGTTGACATGGTCTCTGCTTCAATCGCTAACTCTGGTCGTGGATTCCACAGCCTCATAACCCTCTGTGTAAAACAAGTTTCTCTTGCTCCCTGTCCTAAATCTCTTACAATTAATCTCATTCTAGACTGTTTAATCACTGGAAACAGTCTATTACAATCCCATTCCTTCATCATTTTAAACATCTGTATCAAATCACCCTATAATCGCCTCCATTCTAATGAAATCAGCACCAATCTTTCTCACCTTTCTTAGTATCTGTGTTTCCTCATACTCTGTATCAGGCAGCATCTAGTCAATCTGTGCTGTACCCTCTCTATTGCCTCAACAGCCTTCCTATAATGTAGAGTCCAAAAGTGAACACTAACCTCCACCTGTGGTCTTATTAAGTTTTTATATAGATTCATCATCACATCTTAACTTTTACATCTTATCATATATTCTCATGGCCTTATCTACTCGTGGTGTTACTTTACATGTCTTGTGAGCCTGAACCCCCAAATCCCTCCGCTCTTCCACATCACCAGCTTTTGTTGTCTGATTTATTGTTTTTATAGTTTTTACTAAATTGTATCACCTCACACTTACTGAGATTGAATTCCATCAATATCCACTTGTAGCTTCCTTTGATCCTCAGGGGCGGATTTTCATCTCCTCTCCGTTACAGTTTTTGCCCCGGAGCGGCGGCAACGGCGGTGGTGAGGTGTTCTGGGCGGGCGGTCAGCCTCCAGCGCCCCGCAGCGATCCTCGGGTCCGGTGTTGTGGCGGCGCGGGGATCCTCGGGTCCGGTGTTGTGGCGGTGCGGGGATCCTCGGGTCCGGTGTTGTGACGGAGCGGGGATCCTCGGGTCCGGTGTTGTGGCGGAGCGGGGATCCTCGGGTCCGGTGTTGTGGCGGAGCGGGGATCCTCGGGTCCGGTGTTGTGGCGGTGCGGGGATCCTTGGGTCCGGTGTTATGGCGGTGCGGGGATCCTCGGGTCCAGTGTTGTGGCGGTGCGGGGATCCTCGGGTCCGGTGTTGTGGCGGTGCGGGGATCCTCGGGTCCGGTGTTGTGGCGGTGCGGGGATCCTCGGGTCCGGTGTTGTGGCGGTGCGGGGATCCTCGGGTCCGGTGTTGTGGCGGCGCGGGGATCCTCGGGTCCGGTGTTGTGGCGGTGCGGGGAGCCTCGGGTCCGGTGTTGTGGCGGTGCGGGGATCCTCGGGTCCGGTGTTGTGGCGGTGCGGGGATCCTCGGGTCCGGTGTTGTGGCGGTGCGGGGAGCCTCGGGTCCGGTGTTGTGGCGGTGCGGGGATCCTCGGGTCCGGTGTTGTGACGGAGCGGGGATCCTCGGGTCCGGTGTTGTGGCGGAGCGGGGATCCTCGGGTCCGGTGTTGTGGCGGAGCGGGGATCCTCGGGTCCGGTGTTGTGGCGGTGCGGGGATCCTTGGGTCCGGTGTTATGGCGGTGCGGGGATCCTCGGGTCCAGTGTTGTGGCGGTGCGGGGATCCTCGGGTCCGGTGTTGTGGCGGTGCGGGGATCCTCGGGTCCGGTGTTGTGGCGGTGCGGGGATCCTCGGGTCCGGTGTTGTGGCGGTGCGGGGATCCTCGGGTCCGGTGTTGTGGCGGTGCGGGGATCCTCGGGTCCGGTGTTGTGGCGGTGTGTGGATCCTTGAGCAGCATCGCCTGGAGGAGCTATGCAACGCCCCTGGGTTTTGACACCGGCGCGAGTTTTGACTTCACCGTGACCCGTCTGCCCCGCAGTGAACGCCCTGCAGTGTTTGCCCCGCAGTGAACACCCCGCAGTGTGTGCCCCGCAGTGAACACCCCGCATTGTGTGCCCTGCAGTGAACGCCCCGCAGTGTATGCCCTGCAGCGCGCCCCGCAGTGTGTGCCCCGCAGTGAACGCCCCGCAGTGTGTGTCCCGCAGTGTACGCCCCGCAGTGTGTGCCCCGCAGTGTGTGCCCCGCAGTGTGTGCCCCGCAGTGTGTGCCCCGCAGTGTACGCCCCACAGTGTGTGCCCCGCAGTGTACGGCCCACAGCACACCCCGTAGTGTGTGCCCCGCAGTATGTGCCCCGCAGCGCGCCCCGCAGTGTTTGCCCCGCAGTGAACGCCCCGCAGCGCGCCCCGCAGTGAACGCCCCGCAGTGTACGTCCCGCAGTGTGTGCCCCGCAGTGAACACCCCGCAGCGCGCCCCGCAGTGAACACCCCGCAGTGTGTGCCCCGCAGTATGTGCCCCGCAGTGTGTGCCCCGCAGTGAGCGCCCCGCAGTGTGTGCCCCGCAGTGTACGCCCCACAGCGCGCCCCGTAGTGTGTGCCCCGGAGTATGTGCCCCGCAGCGCGCCCCGCAGTGTTTGCCCTGCAGTGAACGCCCCGCAGCGCGCCCCGCAGTGAACGCCCCGCAGTGTACGCCCCGCAGTGTGTGCCCCGCAGTGAACACCCCGCAGCGCGCCCCGCAGTGTGCGCCCCGCAGTGTGCGCCCCGCAGTATGTGCCCCGCAGTGAGCGCCCCGCAGTGTGCGCCCCGCAGTGTGTGCCCCGCAGTGTGTGCCCCGCAGTGAGCGCCCCGCAGTGTGCGCCCCGCAGTGTGCGTTCCGCAGTGTGTGCCCCGCAGTGAGCGACCCGCAGTATGTGCCCCGCAGTGAGCGCCCCGCAGTGTGCGCCCCGCAGTGTGTGCCCCGCAGTGTGTGCCCCGCAGTGAGCGCCCCGCAGTGTGCGCCCCGCAGTGTGCGTTCCGCAGTGAGCGACCCGCAGTGTGTGCCCCGCAGTGTGTGCCCTGCAGTGAGCGACCCGCAGTAAGCGCCCCGCAGTGTGTGCCCCGCAGTGTGCGTCCCGCAGTGTGCGCCCCGCAGTAAATGGGTGAGAAATCAGGGCGGTCCAACGATACCAACAGCGGAGTGGTAAATAATGGACTCCTGAGGTCAGTGTGATTGTTTTTTCTTTTAATTTTTCTTGCAATTTGTGTTGTGGTGGCGTGGGCAATGTTTTGGGAATGTCTTTGTGGGTTTTTTAAAGTTTTTTTTCCCTCAGGAGTCTCTCGGAGCGCTGGTTCTTGAGCTCGGGAGTTTCCTATCCTAACGCCTGAGAGAGGGGTACAACGCCTCCCTTAGCACGTCGCCCCTGACTCAGGGCGCAGCTGCACAATGTTACTGACTGAGGCGCACACTTTAATGCCCCGCATCCATTATCACTCCAAAAACATCAAAGCCGAAAATCCAGCCCTGAGCGTTATTTACTATTCCTGCTATTTTAGTATCATTGGCAAATTTGGACACCACTCCCTCCAGCTCTATATCCAAATCATGATACATAGTGAACAGAAGCGGTCCCAGAACAGAACCCTGTGGGCCACACTTCCAACCACAGTAAGAAACTGCCCTTAACTCTTCCTCTGTGTTTCCTCCTCTCTAACCTGTTTCTAATAAAAAGAAAGACTTGTATTTATATAGCGCCTTTCACAACCTCAGGACATCCCAAAGTGCCCTGCAGCCAATAAAGGACTTTTGAAGTGCAGTCGCTGTTGTAATGTAGGAAACGCGGCAACCAATTTGTGTACAGCAAGGTTCCTCAAACAGCAATGCGATAATAACCAAAGAATCTGTTTTAGTGATGTTGATTGAGGGTTAAATATTGGCCCAGGACACCGGGGAGAACTCCCAGCTCTTCTTCGAATAGTACCATTGGGATATTTTACATCCACCTGAGAGAACAGACTTTTAATGTCTCATCTGAAAGAAGGCACATCCGAAAGTGAAGCCCTTCCTCAGCACTGCACTGGAGTGTCAGCCTAGATTTTGGACTCAAGTTTCTGGAGTGGGATACACTGCTGACACTCACAGTTGAGGCCCATACACTTTATTTTGTTCTAATTTTCTTTCCTCCTCTTCTGATGGCAATGATTGGTGTTGGGGTATGGTTCCATGTGTATTGGCTGCATCCTCCATCCACAGCACCTTAATGTGTGACCCTTACACTGAGTACCAGCAAGCTGGTCGACACACACACAGCAATCACTAAATGGTGACTGGGAGAGCCAAATCTCCTTAGTCCAAGCCTTTGTAAATCACTAATACAAAAAACAAAATACTGCAGGTGCTGGAATCGGAAATAAAACCAGAAAATGCTGCAAATACTCAGCGGGTCAGGCAGCATCTGTGGAGAGAGAAACAGAGTTAACGTTTCGGGTCAATGACCCTTCATCAGAACTGGCAATGGTTCGAAATGTAGACAGGTGGATATAAAAGGACCTGAAATGGAGAGGGGGCGGGAATTGGAAAGGACCAAAGGGAAGGTCTGTGATAGGGTGGAAGGCAGAAGAGATTTGAGAGACTAAAGGGATGATGGGCTGACTTGAGATGGTAATGGCAGAAGTTAGAAAAAGGTGAGTCTATACAGGGTGTGAATGGAGGAATAATTACCAGCTGCCATGGGAAACAGAGAGAGAAACAAAATAAAAGTAAAAAAGGGGGTGGGGCACGTGGGGAGAGGTTATGGTCTAAAATTGATGCAAGCTCAAGGAACAGCACCTCATAAGAACATAAGAAATAGGAGCAGGAGTAGGCCATACAGCTCCTCGAGCCTGCTCCGCCATTCAATAAGATCATTGCTGATCCGATCATGGACTCAGCTCCACTTCCCTGCCTGCTCCCCATAACCTCTTATCCCCTTATTCCCTTATCAGTTAAGAAACTGTCTATCTCTGTCTTAAATGTAGTCAATGTCTCGTTTAGGCACTTTACGGCCTTCCGGATTCAACATCGAGTTCAACAATTTCAGACCGGTACGGCAGACTGAATTTGCCGAGCGGCACGAATGCCGGCGCTCGTGGCTGCAAACCCTTTAGCGCCCTGTGTTCTGACCTTCGCGAGCGGCGCTACCCAAACGGATGTCTCCCCCAAACATTTTGCAGGGCAGTGGGGAAAGAGCAGGGGAGTGAGACTCTTTCAAACAGCCAGCACAGGCATGTTGGGCTGAATGGCCTCCTTCGGTGCTGTATGATTCTCTATTCTTTTATTTCAACTGACTAAGCAATCACTTTGCAGTTTTGGAACAATGTGGTTAATCGTGAGTAACCTTGGGGAGACTGAAGTGGAGAAGCTGGCCAGGTTTAGCAGAGAACCATCGTTCTCCATGTGATTTTATGACATTAACTAATGTGACGTCTCGTGTGATTGGGTCTGGAAGAGAACCATGCAGCCAGTAACAACACTGGCTGACCCTGTGAAAAAGACTATCTCAGAAAGGCAAGAATGTGTCATACATGGAAATTCTTGGCAAGATCAAGACTACAAAAAAACAGGTTCAATCCCATCAACATTTCTAAGATGGTCAGTTGGTGACTGTTTTGAGGAGGGGTAAGTTATTTGTGTGTCCTCCACTTGTCCTTGCTCACGTTGCCTTCAGGATAATTTGAAAAGTCTATTAAAAAAGCACACGGGATCTTGGGCTTTATAAATAGTACAAAAGCAAGGAAGTTATGCTGAACTTCTATAAATCACTGATTGGGTCTCAACTGGAGCAATGTTTCCAGTTCTGAGCACCACACTTTAAGAAGGATGTTATTGCCTTGGAGAGGCTGGAGAGGAGCTTTACGAGAATGGTACCAGGGATGAGAGACTTCAGTTATCTGGAGAGACTGGAGAAGCTGGGATTGTTCTCCTTAGAGCAGAGAAGGTGAAGGGGAGATTTAATAGAAGTATTTCAACATCACTTCTGGAGCTTGTAATTCATGTAGTTCACACTTTTCTTATTACAAGTTCAATACTTTATAGTTGTCCATTTTAATTTTATCATCATAGGCAGTCCCTCGAAATGGAGGAAGACTTGCTTCCACTCCAAAAATGAGTTCTTAGGTCCAATACGAAACCACAGTCTCTGTCACAGTCATTGAGGGAAAGGGTGGGTGGGACTGGTTTGCCGCACGCTCCTTCCGCTGCCTGCGCTTGGTTTCTGCATGCTCTCGGCGATGAGAATCGAGGTGCTCAGCGCCCTCCCGGATGCACTTCCTCCACTTAGGGCGGTCTTTGGCCAGGGACTCCCAGGTGTCGGTGGGGATGTTGCATTTTATCAAGAGGCTTTGAGGGTGTCCTTGAAACGCTTCCTCTGCCCACTTTGGGCTCGCTTGCCATGTAGGAGTTCCGAGTATAGCGCTTGCTTTGGGAGTCTTCTGTCTGGCATGCGGACAATGTGATTTAATTTATCATTGACACACTGACTTACATATATTATTCAATATTCTGTAACTCTCTGCTGCCTCCTAAGGTTCAACAGTCACTTGAACACTGGTCCTGGCGAAATTATACCCCAACATCTCTCTCCCAGTCCAGTGTGATTAGCTATCGCCAAGGAGCTCACCGACATCAGTCACCTTGGGATAGTGACAATCTCCCTTTAAGAAGAAGGATCTCTCTTGGACTCAGCTTTTTTATACAGTTCCAGTTTGCAGTCGGAGATTTCACTCTGATTCTCACTTCCCTCTGCAGAAGGATGATGAACATTTCAGTTCAGCATAATGTCATTTTTTGTAGAAAAGCCAGGGGAAGATTTAAAGAAAGAGAAATCTGGTCATTCGTACAGATTTCCTGTATCCATTGGCGTTTAGATTTTCCTTTTGTCAACTGTGGCTCAGTGGGTAGCACACTCACCTCTGAGTCAGAAAGTTGTGGGTTCAGGTCCATAAATCTAGGCTGACACTCCAGTGCAGTAATGAGGGAGCACTGTACTGTTGGAGGTGCCGACTTTTGGTTGAGACATTAAACCGAGGTCCCGTCTGCTCTCTCAGGTGGATATAAAAGATCCCATTGCACTATTTTGAAGAAGAGCAGGGGAGTCCTGGTCAATATTCATCCCTCAATCAACATAACAAAACAGATTATTTGGTCATTATCACATTGCTGGTTGTGGGAGCTTGCTGAGCGCAAATTGGCTGCTGCGTTTCCCACATTACAACAGTGACTACGCTCTAAAAGTACTTCATTGACTATAAAGCGCTTTGGGATGTCCAGTGGTCATGAAAGGTGCTATTTAAATGCAAGTCTTTATTTCTTTCTTTCTTCCCCCTTCTTTCAAAACTCCTCCAGTTTCTCCATGTATCCCACATAAAGCCAGAGACAGCCAGCAGATGCTATATGCTGCCCCAGTGCCGTCAGAGTTCGATATGTGGGTATCGCACAGCCAGTTCCACTGTAAGCTAAACTCTGCAGATTAGCTTTAAGAATAGTTTTATACTGGGTCTTCCTGGGCCTTTTTAAGGCGCCTGCCCTGAATGCCTACACCACTATGACGGGTGACGCACTTTCAGCTCTCAATGTGTGTGAGCTTCCTGCCCGCCATATTGAAGGCTGTTTAGCGTCTGAAAAACAGCATGGTCAAATTTCTAGGCCTTTGAGCCTTAACACCTGATTTACACTACGCAAGTTTAGCTATGGCGGGAAGTTGAAACTGCTTCACGCCAACATTAAAGTTGTAGTAACTGCATCATAACCCAACGATATGGTTTTGCCTCACACAGTCTGAGCTCAGATCTGCTAATTCAACAACAAAAACAACAACTTGCATTTATATAGTGCCTTTATCATTGTAAAACCTACCAATGCGCTTCACAGAAGCGTTATTAAACAAAATTTGGCACCGAAGGCAGATGAGCAAAAGCTTGGTCGAAGAGGTAGATTTTAAGAAGCGTCTTAAAGGAACAGAGAGAGGCAGAGAATCGGAGAGATTTAGGGAGGAAATTCCAGAGCTTAGGGCTTAGGCGGCTGAAGGCCACCAATGGTGGAACGATTGAAATCGGGGATGCTCAGGAGGCCAGAATTGCAGGAGTGCAGAGACCTTGGAGGCTTCTGGGGCTGGTGGAGGTTGCTGAGATAGACAGGGCGAGGCCATGGAGGGATTTGAAAACAGGATGAGAATTTTAAAATCGTGGCATTGCCGGACTGGGGGTCAATTTAGGTCAGTGAGCACAGGGGGTGATGGATGAGGGTGCGAGTTAGGACACGAGCAGCAGAGTTTTTGATGAACTCAAACGTTTATATAGGGTGGAAGATGGTAGGCCGGCCCTGAGACCAATGGAATAGTCGAGTCTAGCAGTCACAAAGGCATGGATGAGGGTTTCAGCAGCAGATGTTGAGGGAGGGACGGAGATGGGCGATGTTATGGAGGTGGAAGTCAGCGATCTTGGTGATGGAGCGGATGTGGGGTCAGGAGCTCATCTCGGGGAAGACTACATTTGGGCCCCTCCTGGTCAGTATGATTCAATACCTTACCATCAACGTGCATTATTTATGAGAAATAGTGTTTGCAGAGATAAGGTAACATTGTTATGTTATTATGCTACTAGGGAAGATCAAACTGCATTTTTTTTTGACGTAACTGCGCTTGTTTATTCTGTGACTGGGTAGACCAACACCGATGGTGTTGTGTATCTGTAAAACATGCACTCACATGTTCCGCCACCAGGAAGCTCATCCCCTGAAGTATATAAGCACTGTATATAAGCCGGCCACTAAGGATTGTTCCTTACTCTGGAGTGTCTTATTAAAGACTGAGGTCACTGTTGCTTTAACCTCCCTGTGTGCAGCCTCATCTGTGTTAGGAACACAATAACTGGCGACGAGAATACGAATCCAACGCAAAGATGCAGCAAACTGTGGGCATCCTGGAGAAGTTCTCGGAGGGTGAGGACTGGGAAGCCTATGTCGAACGGCTAGACCAGTACTTTGTAGCCAACGAGCTGGACGGAGAAGGAAGCGCTGCAAAAAGGAGAGCGGTCCTCCTCACAGTCTGCGGGGCACCGACCTACAGCCTCATGAAGAATCTTCTGGCTCCGGTGAAACCCACAGATAAGTCGTATGAGGAGCTGTGTACACTGGTTTAGGAGCATCTTAACCTGAGGGAGAGCGTGCTGATGGCGAGGTATCGGTTCTACACGTGCCAGCGATCTAAAGGTCAGGAAGTGGCGAGCTACATCGCTGAGCTAAAGCGACTTGCAGGACAATGTGAGTTTGATGGCTATCTGGAGCAAATGCTCAGAAACTTTTTTGTACTGGGCATTGGCCACGAGACCATCCTATGAAAACTTTTGACTGTAAAGAAACCAACCCTCAGTAAGGCCATTGCGATAGCACAGGCGTTTATGTCCACCAGTGATAACAACAAACAAATCTCTCAGCACACAAGTACAAGCAATGTTCATAAATTAACTGGAACTGTGTTTGCGAGCAGAAATGTACAGGGCAGAACCCACAAGTCTGCAACTGCCAGCAGGCCTCAGGTGACCCAGATGACTCAGAGTCCCCAACAAAGGATGAATGCAAGGCAATTCACACCTTGTTGACGTTGGGGAGGCTTCCATTCAGCCTATTCATGCCGCTTCAAATGGTATGTTTGCAAGAGCTGTGGAACAATGGGCACCTCCAACGAGCTTGCAAACGAGCTGCAAGTTCTGCAAAACCTGCTAACCACCACATGGCAGAAGAAGATCGGTCCATGGTGGATCAAAGCAATTTCGAGCCTCAGAGAGAGGAGGCAGATGCTGAAGCACACGGGGTGCACACATTTTCGACGAAATGTCCACCTATAATGCTAAATGTAAAATTGAATGGCTTACCCGTAGCCATGGAAGTGGACACTGGCGCTAGCCAATCTATCATGAGTAAAAAGATGTTTGAGAGACTATGGTGCAACAAGGCATTCAGACCAGCCCTGAGCCCCATCCACACGAAACTGAGAACGTACACCAAAGAGCTTATCACTGTCCTGGGCGGCGCCATGGTCAAGGTCACCTATGATGGCACGGTGCACGAACTGCCACTCTGGATTGCCCCGGCCGATGGCCCCACATTGCTTGGAAGGAGCTGGCTGGGCAAAATCCGCTGGAACTGGGATGACATCCGAGCGCTATCACATGTCGATGAGGCCTCATATACCCAGGTTCTTAACAAATTTCCGTCCTTTTTGAGCCAGGCATTGGAAACTTTTCCGGGGCGAAGGTGCGGATGCACTTGGGACCATGCCCATAGTTTAGCACATACACAGGGTCAGTCAGATCAATTTCCCATGACACAGTGGCGCGACCATTGTTTACATTTTGTTGCTGCCGCCTGCTCTCTACCTGATCATGCAGGTTGGGGTGAACCAGCGAGAGTCTGGTTTTAAGTGTCCTTTTCATGAGTAGCTCAGCCGGGGGTACCGCTGTGAGCGAGTGGGGTCTCGTACAGTAGCTGAGCAGTACTCGGGACAGGCGGGTTTGGAGTGAGCCTTCTGTGACTCGTTTAAGGCTCTGTTTGATTGTTTGTACTGTCTGCTCTGCCTGCCCATTAGAGGCTGGTTTAAATGGGGCCGAGGTGACATGTTTGATCCCATTGCGGGTCATGAATTCTTAAAATTCGGCACTGGGGAAAAATGGCCCGTTGTCACTGACCAGTATGTCAGGCAGGCTGTGGGTAGCAAACATGGCCCTCAGGCTTTCAATGGTGGTGGTGGCGGTGCTTCCCGATATTATTTCACATTCAATTCATTTTGAAAAAGCATCCACCACCACCAGGAACATTTTACTGAGAAACGGGCCCGCATAGTCGACACGGATCCTCGACCATGGTCTGGAGGGCCAGGACCACAAACTTAGTGGTGCCTCTCTGGGCGCGTTGCTCAACTGAGCACATACGCTGCATTGCCGTACACAGGACTCTAAGTCAGAGTTGATACCGGGCCACCACACGTGGGATCTGGCTATCGCTTTCATCATTACTATACCCGGGTGTATGCTGTGGAGATCCGAGATGAACGTCTCATTGCCCTTTTTTGGTTGCACTACGCGGTTACCCCACAACAGGCAGTCTGCCTGAATGGACAGCTCGTCCTTTTGCCGCTGGAACGGCTTGATTAGATTTTCCATTTCAATGGGGATGCTGGCCCAGCTCCCATGCAGTACACAGTTTTTTACTAGGGACAGCAGAGGATCTTGGCTGGTCCAAGTCCTAATCTGGCGGGCCACGAAATGATTTATCATTTTCAAACGCTTCCATGACCATCAACAAGTCTGCGGGCTGCGCCACCATCAACAAGTTTGCAGGCTGCGCCATTTCCACCCCCGTGGTGGGCAATGGTAGCCGACTGAGAGCATCCGCACAGTTCTTGGTGCCTGGCCTGTGGCGGATGGTATAGTTATACGCTGATAGCGCGAGTGCCCACCTTTATATGCGGGCTGAGGCATTAGTATTTATCCCCTTGTTTTCAGCGAACAGGGATGTGAGGGGCTTGTGATTGGTTTCCAGCTCAAATAGGTACTGATGCATTTTCTTTACCCCAAACACACACACTAATGTCTCTTTCTCAATCATGCTGTAGGCTCTCTCGGCCTTAGACAAGCTCCTGGAAGCATAGGCGATAGGTTACAACTTCCCCGCAACGTTAGCTTGTTGTAATACACACCCGACTCCGTACGACGACGCGTCACATGCTTGCACAAGTCTTTTACACGGGTTATACAATGCAAGCAGCTTGTTGGAGCATAAAATGTTTCTGGCTTTCTCAAAAGCAATTCTCACCTTTGCGCAATAACACATGTAGGGGCTCTAAAAGGGTGCTTAACCCCGGTAGGAAGTTACCAAAATAGTTGAGGAGTCCCAGGAACGACCGCAGCTCCGTGACATTCTGTGGCCTGGGCGCGTTCTTGATAGCCTCTGTCTTGGCGTCTGTGGGCCGAATGCCGTCTGCCGCGATCTTTCTCCCCAAAAACTCCACTTCTGTTGCCATGAAGACGCATTTCGACCTCTTCAGCCGCAGCCCTACGCGATGCAGTCGCTGGGGGACCTCCTCCAGGTTTTGTAGGTGCTCGGCGGTGTCCCGACCCGTGACCAATATGTCGTCCTAGAAAGACCACCGTGTGTGGTACTGACTTGAGTAGTCTCTCCATGTTTCTCTGGAAGATCGCTGCAGGCGACCGAATTCCAAACGGGCACCTGTTGTAGATGAACAGTCCCTTGTGCATGTTGATGCAGTTGAGGCCCTTCGAAGACTCCTCCAGCTCCTGCGTCATGTAGGCCGAAGTCAGGTCGAACTTGGTGAACGTCTTGCCTCCTGCCAGCATGGCAAATACGTCGTCTGCCTTAGGTAGCGGGTATTGGTCCTGTAGCGAGAAACGATTAATAGTTACTTTATAATCGCTGCAAATCCTGACCGTGCCATCACTTTTGAGTACTGGAACAATCGGGCTGGCCCGCTCGCTGAATTCCACTGGGGAGATGATGCTCTCGAGTTTCAGCCTGTCCAACTCGATTTCCACTCTCTCCCTCATCATGTGAGGTACCGTTCGCGCCTTGTGGTGAATGGTCGTGCCTCTGGGACCAAGTGGATCGGCACCAAGTGGCTCAGTGATAGCTAAAGAATGGAGTAGGGTGTTTGTAGTCAAACTAGACAATGGACAAATTTGCAGAAAGCACCTGGACCAAACGAGGCTACGGTTCACAGACTGCCGTGAACAACCCACAGCAGACACCACCTTTTTCGAGCCCACAACACACACCCAAAGGATCAACGACACCACTCTGGACCAGGAAATCGAACCCATCATGCCCAACAGCCTAGCAAGGCCAGGCTCACCTAGCAGCCCTGCAGGGACAACAACACGCCAACCCAGCGAGGGCACAGCCAACACACCAGAACAGACATTTGTACCGAGGCGGTCCACCAGGGAAAGAAAGGCTCCCGACCGCCTCACCTTGTAAATAGTTTTCACTTTGACTTTGGTGGGGCGGGGAGTGATGTTGTGTATCTGTAACGCATGCACTCCCATGTTCCGCCACCAGGGAGCTCATCCCCTGAAGTCCCAAGGGATCCCAGCATCCCTTGGAAGCACTGTATATAAGCCGGCCCCTAAGGCCTGTTCCTCACTCTGGAGTGTCTTATTAAAGACTGAGGTCACTGTTACTTTAACCTCCCTGTGTGCAGCCTCATCTGTGTTAGGAACACAATATATGGTATCAATGTTTTATTTAGTGAGCATTTACGTCCATCAGGAGCTGACAGTACACCAAATACAGTACTAGCATTGTGGCCCCAAATTCCTCTTTTTTGAAATGTCAAGCAATATTTGTCAATGCTTTTGTGGTTGTGTTTATGTCACATTTTGGAGAAGGATTGTGAAACACACACACATTCTTAGAATGTGTGCTCATTAAAGTGAGATCTTGGGGAATAGAATCATCAGCAACGTTTAGATGCTCCTCCTGTCTGTTCTTGACTCCAAAAACAACCTTGCCCGTGTAATGTTTCCATGTCGTTGTGGCCTCACTGCGCCAGATTGTCAATTTAGATCAAATTACAAGGAGTTCTATCGTAAGGTCACATGCCCATGATGACCTGGGCCGAGTTGGCTCGAAAGCTGTTTATTTTTCACACTCACTGGAGCGGAGAGAGAATCAAATCAACCTGGGCCTGGCATCAATCCAGATTATACAGGCAAATGACAGCGTTAGCACCACATGGCTTCCCTCCACTTGTTACTTTGAGCAGGTTACGTTACACAGTTCACAATCAGTTACAACAAATCCTCTATTTCTTGTATTGGGTGGATATGCATTTTTAAATTATAAATGAATATCGGGTGAATATTGTATTAGGTTTATTTGATTAGAGAGCTTGACATACTCTTTTCGAGCTATTTAAACTTTCAACAACAACAACTTGTATTTATATAGCACCTTTAACGTAATGAAACGTCCCAAAGCGCTTCACAGGAGTATTATGAGATACAAAAAATTTGACACTGAGCCGCATATGTAGAAACTAGCGCAGATGACCAAAACCTTGGTCAAAGAGATAGGTTTTAAAGAGCGTCTTGAAAGAGGAAAGAGAGGTGGAGAGGTGGAGAGGTTTAGGCAGGGAGTTGCAGAGCTTGGGGCCCATATAATAGAAGGCACGGCCACCAAAGGTTGAGCGATTATAATCAGGGATGTTCAGGAGGGCAGAATTAGAGGAGCGTAGACATCTCAGGGGGGTTGTGGGGCTGGAGGGGATTACAGAGATAGGGAGGGCTTTGAAAATAAGGATGAGAATTTTGAAACCGAGGCGTTGCTTAACTGGGAGCCAATGTAGATCAGCGAGCACAGGGGGTGATGGGTGAGTGGGACTTGGTGCGAGTTAGGACACGGGCAGCCGAGTTTTGGATCATCTCTAGTTTACGTAGGATTGAATGTGGGAGGCCAGCCAGGAGTGCGTTGGAATAGTCAAGTCTAGAGGTAACAAAGGCATGGATGAGGGCTTCAGCAACGGATGAGTGGGAAGGCGACAGTTTGAGGGGCCAGCATCACGAGAGGAGCGGCACGGGAGGATAAAGGGTGGCGGCAGCGACTGGGAGCGGCGGCAGTCCGAGGGGCCAGCTGCTGCAGGGAGAGAAGGCAAAAAAGAAGTAGAAAGAAATCGAAGGGTGACGTTACAACCAAAGGGATTGGCTGGTGATTGGTGAGTAGTTTTTCTTCTTTTTCTTTTCCTTTATCAGCAGGTAACCTTTATCATTGTTGCCAAATTAAGTTAATCTAAGGGTTAAGTCATGGCAGGAGAGCTCGGACTTGCTCCTCCTATGCTATGTGGGAACTCAGGGACGCTTTCAGTGTCCCCGACGACTACATGTGCAGGAAGTGTATCCTGCTGCAGTACGTGACAGACCGCATTCACTCTGGAGCATCCGCGATGCTGAGGATGTCGTGAATAGCACGTTTAGTGAGTTCGACACACCGCAGGTAAAGGTTACACAGGCAGATAGGGAATGGGTGACCAGCAGGAAGAGCAGTGGAAGAAAGGGAGTGCAGGGGTCACCTTTGGTCATCCCCCTCCAAAACAGATACACCATTTTGGTACTGTTGGGGGGGATGATTCATCAGGGGAGGGCAGCAGCAGCCAAGTTCATGGCACTGTGGGTGGTTCTGCTGCACAGGAGGGCAGGAAAAAGAGTGGCAGAGCTATAGTGGTAGGGGATTCTATTGTACGGCGATTAGATAGACGTTTCTGCAGCCACAATCGAGACTCCAGAATGGTATGTTGCCTCCCTGGTGCAAGGGTCAAAGATGTCTCGGAGCGGCTGCAGGACATTTTGGAGGGGGAGGGTGAACAGCCAGTTGTCGTGGTGCATATAGGAACCAACGATATAGTTAAAAAATGGGATGAAGTCCTACAAGCTGAATTTAGGGAGCTAGAAGTTAAATTAAAAAGTAGGATCTCAAAGGTAGTAATCTCAGGATTGCTACCAGTGCCACGTGCTAGTCAGAGTAGGACTTGCAGCATAGCTCAGATGAATACGTGGCTTGAGGAGTGGTTCAGAAGGGAGGGATTCAAATTCCTGGGACATTGGAACCTGTTCTGGGGGAGGTGGGACCAGTACAAACCGGATGGTCTGCACCTGGGCAGGATCGAAACCAATGTCCTAGGGGGGAGTGTTTGCTAGTGCTGTTGGGGAGGGATTAAAGTAATATGGCAGGGGGATGGGAGCCTATGCAGGGAGACAAAGGGAAGTAGAATGGGGGCAGAAGCAAAAGATAGAAAGAAAAAAAGTAAAAGTGGAGGGCAGAGAAACATAGAAACATAGAAAATAGGTGCAGGAGTAGGCCATCCGGCTCTTCGATCCTGCACCACCATTCAATAAGATCATGGCTGATCATTCCTTCAGTACCCCGTTCCTGCTTTCTCTCCATACCCCATTATCTCTTTAGCCGTAAGGGCCATATCTAACTCCCTCTTGAATATATCCAATGAACTGGCATCAACAACTCCCTGCGGTAGGGAATTCCATAGGTTAACAACTCTCTGAGTGAAGAAGTTTCTCCTCATCTCAGTCCTAAATCCTAAGACTATGTCCCCTGGTTCTGGACTTCCCCAACATAGGGAAAATTCTCCTGGCTCTAACCTGTCCAATCCCGTCAGAATTTTATCTGTTTCTATGAGATCCCCTCTCATCCTTCTAAACTCTAGTGAATAAAGGCCCAGTCAATCCAGTCTCTCCTCATATGTCAGTCCAGCCATCCCTGGAATCAGTCTGGTGAACCTCCGCTGCACTCCCTCAATAGCAAGAACGTCCTTCCTCAGATTAGGGGACCAAAACTGAACACAATATTCCAGGTGGGGCCTCACCAAGGCCCTGTACAACTGCAGTAAGACTTCCCTACTCCTATACTGAAATTCCCTTGCTATGAAAGACAACATGCCATTTGCCTTCTTCACCGACTGCTGTACCTGCATGCCAACCTTCAGTGACTGATGAACCATGACACCCAGGTCTCGCTGCACCTCCCCTTTTCCTAATCTGCCGCCATTCAGATAATATTCTGCCTTCGTGTTTTTGCCACCAAAGTGGATAACCTCACATTTATCCACATTATACTGCATCTGCCATGTATTTGCCCACTCGCCTAACCTGTCCAAAGCACCCTGCAGCCTCTTAGCATCCTCCTCACAGCTCACACCGCAACCCAGTTTAGTGTCATCTGCAAACTTGGATTTATTACACTCAATTCCATCATCCAGATCATTAATATATATTGTAAAGAGCTGGGGTCCCAGCACTGAGCCCTGCGGCACTTCACTAGTCACTGCCTGCCATTCTGAAAAGGACCCGTTAATCCCGACTCTCTGCTTCCTGTCTGCCAACCAGTTCTCTATCCACGTCAGTACATTACCCCCAATACCATGTGCTTTGATTTTGCAACCCAAGGTAAAAATCAAAAAGGGCCACATTACAGCAAAATTCTAAAGGGGCAAAGTGTGTCAAAAAGACAAGCCTGAAGGCTCAGCGCCTCAATGTGGGGAGTATTCGTAATAAGGTGGACGAATTAACTGCGCAAGCAGCAATTAACAAATATGATATAATTGGCATCACGGAGACATGGCTCCAGGGGACCAAGGCTGGGAAATCAACATCTAGGGGTATTCCACATTTAGGAAGGAGAGACAGAAAGGAAAAGGATGTGGTGTAGCATTGCTGGTTAAAGAGGAAATTAACGCAATAGTAAGGAAGGACATTAGCTTCGATGATGTGGAATCTGTATGGATGGAGCTGCGGAATACCAAAGGGCAGAAAACGCTAGTGGGAGTTGTGTACAGACCACAAAACAGTAGAAGTGAGGTTGGGGGCAGCATCAAACAAGAAATTAGGGATGCGTGCAATAAAGGTACAGCAGTAATCATGGGGGACTTTTATCTACATATTGATTGGGCTAACCAAACTGGTAGCAATGCGGTGGAGGAGGATTTCATGGAGTGTATTAGGGATGGTTTTCTAGACCAATATGTCGAGGAACCAACTAGGGAGCTGGCCATCCTAGACTGGGTGATGTGTAATGAGAAAGGACTAATTAGCAATCTTGTGCAAGGCCCCTTGGGGAAGAGCGACCATAATATGGTAGAATTCTTTATTAAGATGGAGAGTGACACAGTTAATTCAGAAACTAGGGTCCTGAACTTAAGGAAAGGTAACTTCGATGGTTTGAGGTGTGAATTGGCTAGGATAGACTGGCAAATGTTACTTAAAGGGTTGACGGTGGTTAGGCAATGGCAAACATTTAAAGATCACATGGATGAACTTCAACAATTGTACATCCCTGTCTGGAGTAAACATAAAATGGGGAACGTGGCTAACAAGGGAAATTTAGGATAGTGTTAAATCCAAGGAAGAAGCATATAAATTGGCCAGAAAAAGCAGCAAACCTGAGGACTGGGAGAAATTTGGAATTCAGCAGAGGAGGACAAAAGGTTTAATTAGGAGGTGGAAAATAGAGTATGAGAGGAAGCTTGCTGGGAACATATAAACGGACTGCAAAAGCTTCTATAGCTATGTGAAGAGAAAAGATTAGTGAAGACAAATGTAGGTCCCTTGCAGTCAGAATCAGGTTAATTTATAATGGGGAACAAAGAAATGGCAGACCAGTTGAACAAATACTTTGGTTCTGTCTTCAAGACGGAAGACACAAATAACCGTTCGGAAATAATCGGGGACCAAGAGTCTAGTGAAAAGGAGGAACGGATGGAAATCCTTATTAGTCGGGAAATTGTGTTAGGGAAATTGATGGGATTGAAGGCTGATAAATCCCCGAGCCTGATAGTTTGCATCCCAGAGTACTTAAGGAAGTGGCCCTAGAAATAGTGGATGCATTGGTGATCATTTTCCAACAGTCTATCGACTCTGGATCAGTTCCCATGGATTGGAAGGTAGCTAATGTAACACCATTTTTTTAAAAAGGAGGGAGAGAGAAAACGGGTAATTATAGACCGGTTAGCCTGACATTAGTAGTGGGGAAAATGTTGGAATCAATTATTAAAGATGAAATAGCAGCACATTTGGAAAGCAGTGACAGGATCGGTCCAAGTCAGCAAGGATTTATGAAAGGGAAATCATGCTTGACAAATCTTCTAGAGTTTTTTGAGGATGTAACTAGTAGAGTGGACAAGGGAGAACCAGTGGATGTGGTGAATTTGAAAGGCTTTTGACAAGGTCCCACACAAGAGATTAGTGTGCAAAATTAAAGCACATGATATTGGGGGTAATGTACTGACGTGGATAGAGAACTAGTTGGCAGACAGGAAACAGAGAGTCGGGATCAATAGGTCCTTTTCAGAATGGCAGGCAGCCAGCTATTTACAATGTACATCAATGATTTCGATGAAGCAATTGAGTGTAATATCTCCAAGTTTACAGATGACACTAAGCTGGGTGGTGTTGTGAGCTGAAAGGAGGATGCTAAGAGGCTGCAGGATGACTTGGACAGGTTAGGTGAATGGGCAAATGCATGGCAAATGCAGTATAATGTGGATAAATGTGAGGTTATCCACTTTGGTGGCAAAAACACAAAGGCAGAATATTATCTGAATGGCGGCCGATTAGGAAAAGGGGAGGTGCAACGAGATCTGGGTGTCATGGTAGATCAGTCATTGAAAGTTGGCATGTAGGTACAGCAGGCAGTGAAGAAGGCAAATGGTATATTGGCCTTCATAGCTAGGGGATTTGACTATAGGAGCAAGGAGGTCTTACTGCAGTTGTACAGGGCCTTGGTGAGGCCTTACCTGGAATATTGTGTTCAGTTTTGGTCTCCTAATCTGAGGAAGGATGTTCTTGCTATTGAGGGAGTGCAGCGAAGGTTCACCAGACTGATTCCCGGGATGGCAGGACTGACATATGAGGAGAGACTGGATCGACTGAGCCTGTATTCAATGGAGTTTAGAAGGATGAGAGAGATTTCATAGAAACATATAAAATTCTGACGGGACTGGACAGGTTAGATGCAGGAAGAATGTTCCTGATGTTGGGGAAGTCCAGAACCAGGGGACACAGTCTAAGGATAAAGGGTAAGCCAGTTAGGACTGAGATGAGGAGAAACTTCTTCACTCAGAGAGTTGTTGACCTGTGGAATTCTCTACCGCAGAGAGTTGTTGATGCCAGTTTGTTGGATATATTCAAGAGGGAGTTCGATATTGTCCTTACGGCTAAAGGGATCAAGGGGTATGGAGAGAAAGCAGGAAAGGAGTACTGAGGTGAATGATCAGCCATGATCTTATTGAATGGTGGTGCAGGCTCGAAGGCCCGAATGGCGTACTCCTGCACCTATTTTCTATGTTTCTATGAGCTGAGGCAAGGACGGAGATGGGTGATGTTATGGAGTTGGAAATAGGCGGACTTAATTATGCTGCGGCTATGTGGTCGAAAGCTCATTTCAGAGTTAAATATGGCACCCAGGTTGCAAACAGTTTGGTTCAGCCTCAGACAGAAGTTGGGGAGAGGGATGGAGTCACTGGCTAGGGAATGTAGTTTGTGAGGGGGACCGAAAGCAATGCCTTCGGTCTTCCCAATATTCAATTGGAGAAAATTTATGCTGATCCAGAACTGGATGTTGGACAAGCAGTCTGACAATTTAGAGACCATGGAGGTGTCGAGAGAAGTTCTAGTGAGGTAGAACTGGGTGTCATCAGCGTACATGTGGATCCTTCAAATTAGGGTACATATTTCTTCTGGGTATATTTCACATTTCTGATCTGTTAGTTGAAGTTTATGGATTGACCAGTGGGTTTGTGGAAAATTATGACTTGCCCATTTAAAGATGTCACTCTCCAGTATTTGACAACCAAGTCACCATTTCTGACCGGGAGTTTGCAGAGGATGGTGGGAATGTTTTTAGGAAATTTGTCTAAAATGGTTTAAAATTGTGAGCAATGGTGTTGAGTATATTGTTGAGTCATTGAGTATATTCAAGGCTGAGATAGACAGAATTTTGGATATTAAAGGATTCAAGCGACATGGAGATCGGGCGGGAAAGTGGAATTGAGGTCAAAGATCAGCCATGATCTTATTGAATGGCAGAGCAGGCTCGAGGGGCCGTAGGGCCTACTCATGTTCCTAATTCTTATGTTGTTAAACTAGCAAAGTGTGTGAGCGTGTTTGTGTGTCTGAGAGTGTGTGGATATGTTTGTGGGTGTGTTTGTGTGTGAGCATGTGTATGTGTGTGTATTTGTGAGTGTATATGAGTGTACAAGTGTGTGTGTGTGGGGGTGTGTTTGTGTGTGTGAATGAGTGAATGTGTGAGTGTGTGTGTGTGAGTGGGTGTGTGGGTGTGTGTATTTGTGGGTGTGTGTATTTGTGAGCGTGTGTGTGTGTGTGAGTGTGTGTATTTGTGAGAGTGTGTGTCTGAATTAGCAGAATGAAGGGGCAGAATTATTCAACATATAGGCAGAATACCACTGTCTGTTGGGGTGGGCTTTCCTGCTGTTTAAAACAAGCCACTTGTTATTATCATCATCATCAGCGGTGGTCCCTCGAACGAGGATGACTTGCTTCCACATGAGTTCACAGATGTTTCAATGAAGGACCCAATGTTCCAATCCTGAACTCCAGTTGAGGGGATGGAAGATGCCTGTGTGTGGATTTTTTTAACGTGTGATGACAGTTGCACATCAGCCACCACACGGGCTCGACAGAGCTAGACCTTTATCCAGTGGCAAGGGTTAACCAGAACGACTGGAGACCTGCTCTGCTGCATGGACCTAGGGCGCACACATATGGCAGTGTGGGCTGGCCCCTGCTGCCCCTGGGCCCTGAATTTCCTACATTACAACAATGACTACACTCAAAGTATTTAACTGGCTGTAACGCGCTTTGGGACGTCCTGAGGTTGTGAAAGGTGCTTTATATGTATTTTTTCTTAGTTGCGTGCTGACACCAGTTGGGTGACCCAACCGTCTGGATGAAGTGCAGTAATGCACCATAGTCACCAGTGGGACCTGTTAAACCAAATGCATGAATGCAGTCTTGGTTTAAATGAGTCGCAGCACACGAATTGGCCAATGGCAGGTCAGGTGGGTGAAAGGATACTTTGCACAGGTCTCCTTCAAACTGAAAGGGCTACTTGGGCTGAGGGCCATGTTTGTGGAAGCACTGCAGCACAATGCCTGTTTAATTCAGGAGAGGTGGCCGTATCAGGTCACTGGGCTACTTGTGTAGCCCAGTGACCTGACTCTTCTGTCAGGTTCCAGTGTCCTCCTGCGGCACTGAAACTCACTGCCTCGAAAGAGAGAGACTGGTGTAATCAATGTTATCTGTCCGCAAGTGTAGCTCTTCTCATATGACTGGCTCAGCCACTCACAATGCCACAGCTCGACAAACCTGTGGTCATCCTTACAGGTGCGTCCATTACAGTGGAGAAAGTGACTGGGAATAATCCGCCGTTCTTCAGAACAAATGGAGCGAATCCTTTCTTCTTTCAACTATTACTGATTTTAATCTTTGCAAAGTAGACAGTCCCATCCTCCTTCAAAGCCATACTTGCTGGAATTGTGTAGACGGAGACCACCCAGCGCTGGGGCGAGCTTTCCCGCTACTACCCTTCACTCTAATGGATTTTGCCATCTTCCATTCTTCTCGACCAAGCACAACTTGCATATTTTCGCCCCCACTTTAATTTTAAGTAAGCCGTTTTTCTCTTTCTGCCAGTCAACACCGTGAAGTCTAACCCTTTAAGATGGCCACCTGTAAAAATGTACCCTCTCCTGACCAGGGGAGTACAGATCTCCACACGTTACCACATATTCAGATTAGAACAGGTGCAGGGATGGATTCTGTGGATGGTCGAGTTTCATTACAACCAGCACTCTGTGCCATCGGGCCAATAGACAGACAGGGCTTTGATCAATGATTTGAACATTAAGATTTATGCAAAACTACGATGCCACTACCTATATCCTGTATGCAGAAACATAGAAACATAGAAAATAGGTGCAGGAGTAGGCCATTCGGCCTTTCGAGCCTGCACCACCATTCAATAAGATCATGGCTGATCATTCACTCAGTACCCCTTTCCTGCTTTTCTCCATATCCCTTGATCCCTTTAGCCGTAAGGGTCACATCTAACTCCCTCTTGAATATATCCAATGAACTGGCATCAACAATTATCTGTGGTAGGGAATTCCGCAGGTTAACAACACTCTGAGTGAAGAAGTTTCTCCTCATCTCAGTTCTAACTGGCTTACCCCTTATCCTTAGACTATATCCCCTGGTTCTGGACTTCCCCAACATCAGGAACATTCTTCCTGCATCTAACCTGTCCAGTCCCGTCAGAATTTTATATGTTTCTATGAGATCCCCTATCATCCTTATAAACTCCAGTGAATACAGGCCCAGTCGATCCAGTCTCTCCTCATATGTCAGTCCTGCCATCCCGGGAATCAGTCTGGTAAACCTTCGCTGCACTCCCTCAATAGCAAGAATGTCCTTCCTCAGATTAGGAGACCAAAACTGAACACAATATTCCAGGTGAGGCCTCACTAAGGCCCTGTACAACTGCAGTAAGACCTCCCTGCTCCTAAATTCAAATCCCCTAGCTATGAAGGCCAATATAACATTTGCCTTCTTCACCGCCTGCTGTACCTGCATGCCAACTTTCAATGACTGATGTACCATGACACCCAGATCTCGTTGCACCTCCCCTTTTGCTAATCGGCCGCCATTCAGATAATATTCTGCCTTTGTGTTTTTGCCACCAAAGTGGATAACCTCACATTTATCCACATTATACTGCATCTGCCACTCATTTGCTCACTCACCTAACCTGTCCAATTCGCCCTGCAGCCTTTTAGCATCCTCCTCACAGCTCACACTGCCACCCAGCGTAGTGTCATCTGCAAACTTGGAGATATTACACTCAATTCCCTCATCCAAATCATTAATGTATATTGTAAATAGCTAGGATCCCAGCACTGAGCCCTGCGGCACTCCACTAGTCACTGCCTGCCATTCTGAAAAGGACCCGTTTATCCTGACTCTCTGCTTCCTGTCTGCCAACCAGTTCTCTATCCACGTCAGTACATTACCCCCAATACCATGTGCTTTAATTTTGCACACCAATCTCTTGTGTGGGACCTTGTCAAAAGCCTTTTGAAAGTCAAAATACACCACATCCACTGGTTCTCCCTTGTCCACTCTACTCGTTACATCCTCAAAAAATTCTAGAAGATTTGTCAAGCATGATTTCCCTTTCATAAATCCATGCTGACTTGGACCGATCCTGTCACTGCTTTCCAAATGTGCAGCGTACAATTAAAATACCCAGTACACAATATAATTGCACTTTTTCTGTATAAAATCCAACATTGAACTTTGGAGACTGAGATGAGAGAGTCTGAATGGAGTCCTGGTTGGAGATCAAACATGGGTCAGTTTACTATTGGTTACTGAGATCACCGGGTTTCAACTGGTCCCTCCTCATCAAAAAACTGGTTTGCAACAAAAGCATTCCCCACTTACCACAAATGGTTCAAATATGTTTTTCATTTCTCTTGTTCAGACTTGGTGAATTATAATTCGGCTCAATTGTGTGTATTTGTTTTTCGAAATTGGTGCATTTTTAACAAAGCGCAGCAGTGGTACATTAAGTTACTGCAGGTGATTGTATTAAATGTGGTAAGATGTATAATCAGGGTAAGGGTTGGCACTGGGCACGAGCACTAGCCACTAACAAATGTAACAAGCACCGATGAAACTGTTCCAAACAAGAGCTGACTTTGCACTGCCAGTTCAGTCAGACGGAGGGACTGATTAATGAAACTCATCATCATAAGCAGTCCCTCGAAGCGAGGATGACTTGCTTCCACACCAAAAAGGGATGCGTTCACAGGTGTTTCAACTAAGGACCCAATACTCCAGATTCCGAACTATACCTTGAAGGGTGGAAGATGCCTGTGCGTGGATTTTTTTTAGCGTGTTTTGGCCGTTGCACACCAGCCACCAAATTGAGGTCAGGGTTGGATGTATTAAGCGTGCAAATTCTGCTTATCCATCTCTCCGATCTCTCTGCAGCTGCCCACATTCTCAGACCGTGACCCTGATCCCTGTTGCTGCAATGTCCCCTCTTGCTTGAAGTGGAGTCATGTCGAATCCCGACGAACAGAAAATCTGCCAGTCGCTCTTGCCTGGGTGGTGGCAGCCTGGTCCCAGAGCGTCAAAACCCTATCAGTGTTCTGCCTAACTTTAAACAAATTGTAAAAATATATATATATATTTTTCTCTTGCATTATTTCATGACGTACATACATTTGGGGTAGTTAAAACCTGTCAGCTAATTTTTGAAAAGGTGGAGTTGAATAAAATCAAACAGATTTCCTTCCTTGTGATTTTTGTTGTTGTGTGCGATGGAGTGAAGTTTGCACGTGAACCCATCCAGTGCTTTGACGCCATTCTGCTATCTTGAACATCCTTAGTATGACTTCTCACTTCTTCTCCCTCCTCCCCCAAACAAGGCTCAGTGATTCAGTCCAATATACAATATATAGCTGAGCCATACATTATTCACTGGCAAGGCCGGCCTTTATTGCCCATCCCTAATTGCCCTTGAGAAGGTGATGGTGAGCCACCTTCTTGAACCGCTGCAGTCCGTGTGGTGAAGGTGCTCCCACAGTGCTGTTAGGGAGGGAATTCCAGGATTTTGCCCCTGCGACGATGAAAGGATGGTGATATATTTCCAAGTCAGGATGGTGTGTGACTTGGAGGGGAACGTGGAGGTGGTGATGTTCCCATGCGCCTGCTGCCCTTGTACTTTTAGGTGGTAGAGGTCACGGGTTTTGGGAAGTGTTTGATGTGTTCCATCCAATTCTAGACTCCCTGACGCTTAAAACCGTTCCATTTTTTTGTAAAGTTAAAAGGGCAACTGTAGTGCTTAGGGAGTGCTGCATTGTTGGAGGTGCTGTCATTCGGACGAGAAGTTAAACGTAGTCTTGCAAGGCAGGGTGGATGGCCAAATGGGTTGCAAGATGAGCTTTTAGCATGAAATGTGTTGGGAGATTATTGCCTCTATATGAAACGTTTGATTGCTTCATGCTATCAAATTTTAAACCTAGTGGAGAGTGTGGTGGTGACCAAGTATAAACCCAACCAGAACACAGGGACAGGGACTGCACTGACAGCAGATCCCTGCGACTCCAGGATAGACTTCAAGCACAGTTCAGGGAGCCCGGACCTGGTCACAGTGCAAGGTACCATCCCTTGGGTGACGATGTGAAGGAACTGAGCAGTCGGGATGGGCTGGTGGTTGAATGGATGGCAACCAGGGCTCCCAGTCTGGAGCTCAGAGCCCTGGTCCTGTTAGAAGGAAGATCAGGAATAGTTTAAGGGATAGGGGAGAGCTAAAGTGTTAAACCAGAGAATTGAACATCCAGGAGGCCGGAGTGGTGCACGGGACAGCGAGTCCACTTCCCATACCTCTCTGCTGGGGGTTCAATCCCCACTGAAGCCCTTTTGAGAAGGTCCAAAGTTATAATTTAAGATAAAATGCAGGGAGCCGAGAGGTTAAGTATAAACTCCGTGTGGTTGTCAGCAGGGAAGGCAGAGTGGCTGAAAGGATTTGCTCACTCGCCTGCCTGCGATATGGGTGTTTGAGGTCCGGTTTCGATTCCAAGCCAGGAACAAGTGGCTGAGACGAACTGGGGTGTGTAGTGGTGTGTGTGAGAGGGGAAAAGTGTAGCTGGAAGGGTAGAACGGCGATATCAAACGGAGAATTTCTCCTGTTGTAGCCTGCGCAGCATAAAACGAGTGTGATTGGAGAGTGCATGTTGCAGAAAGTGCTCCCAATATGTGACATCATTGGAGTAAACCCTGTGTATGATATACTGACAGTACCAATACCATTTATGGAAGACAAGTGCCTGGATGTGAATTATTGATAACAGAGATAAGGTAACATTGTGTCCTTCTTAAAGGTTCTGTGTAAATTAGAAACAAAATGGGAATAAGTTTACAGGAAAGTGAAAGGATAGCTGTAACACAAAAGCTATGTTGCATAAATTAACATATAATTAATATTCAGATGAATCCACTGAACATATATTACATATAATTACATCGAGTGTACAGCACAGAAATAGGCCATTCGGCCCAACCGATCAATGCTGGTTTATGCTCCACACAAGCCTGCTTCACCTAACACTATCAGCATTCTTTTCTCCCTCATACACTTCTCCAGTGTCATGTATCTTACATTATTATATATAACTGTATCTTAACATGCTATACATGACTGTAATAAGATATGACCTGTAACCACCAGCATACCTTACCACCGGGGGTGCACTTGCAAGAGACAGGTATATAAGCACAGGTCTCAGGCAAGTGCAGCATTCCAGAACTGAGAAATAAAGGTGCAGGTCCAGAGTGACCTTGACTTCACTACATGCCTCGTGTGAATCTGTACTGAGGGGACAGGACTTTACAGTGGCGACGGGTTACGGGATTACAGAATCCACAGAATGGCGAACAACGGATCAGATGAAAAGTACAATGCGGGAGACAATTGGGAGGACTTTATAGAAAGGCTCCAGCAAAGCTTTATAACCAAAGACTGGTTAGGCGACGATAAGGCAGACAAGAGAAGAGCCCATCTCTTGACCAGCTGTGGCTCGAAAACATAATGAAACTTTAATGAAGGATCTGTTGGCACCTGAGAAACCAGCAAGCAAGTCGTTTGAAGAATTGAGCACACTGGTAAGAGACCACCTGAAGCTAGCGAGCAGCCTACACATGGCCAGACACAGGTTCTACAACTACAGACGCTGTGTGGGCCAGAGCATACCCGACTTTGTGGCGGAACTTCGGAGGCTGGCTAGTTTATGTGAGTGCTCCGATGAACTGAGGAGAGAAATGCTGAGAGACTTTTTCATTGAAGGAATAGGCCACGCAGACATATTCCGAAAGCTCATAGAGACCAAGAACCTGACCTTAGAGGCAGCAGCACTGGTTGCACAGACATTCTTGGTAGGGGAAGAAGAAACGAGGTTGATTTACAATGCAGGTACGACAACTAACGAAATCATGGAACAAGAAGTTCACAGCATTAGAAAAGCTGCTACCCCCACACACAGACAAAACCGGCAGAACAGGCTTTCGACAGCAAGCAGTGGCAACAGAAGCCATCAAGGGCCACAGGAACGCCGTTCACACCTCATCAACCCACAATGAGAGCAATCAACTACAAACTGAGAGAAGCTCAAGAGAGATCAGCCAGACGCAGCTCATTCTTTGCAAGCAGTCTGTGCTGGAGGTGAGGGGGTTGGCACTCGTCAAGAGAATGTCGATTTCAGCAGGCTGTTTGCAGGAACTGTGAATATACAGGGCATTTGGCCCGCATGTGCAAAAACACGGCAGCTTGGATGGTATACGAATCGGATGGGTCGGAAAGCGGACCAGAAGACGGTGGGGACAGTACCCGGGACACCGATGTACAGCAGGTCAACACGATCAATGGTCGCTGCTCCTACGACAGGACACCTCCTATAATGATGAGGGTCCTACTCAATGGGATATCTGTCAACATGGAGCTGGATACAGGAGCGAGTCAATCTCTCATGGACGCTCAACAATTTGAACAACTGTGGCCGCATAAAAGAGACAGACCAAAACTCACAAGGGTCGACACCAAACTAAGGACTTATACCAAAGAAATCGTACCAGTCCTCGGCAGCGCCATGCTCTCTGTCACACACAAAGGGATAGTGAACCGACTTCCCCTGTGGATTGTCCCCGGAGACCCCCCAGCACTGCTGGGGAGAAGCTGGCTGGCAAAACTAAACTGGAAATGGGATGATGTCCATGCCATGTCATGAGAGGAATGGACCTCCTGCTCAACAGTTATAAAGCGATTTGAACATCTCTTTCAGCCAGGTGTGGGCACTTTCAAAGGGGCCAAAGTCAAAATCTACATCACACAGGATGCTAGACCGGTCCATCACAAGGCCAGAGCTGTACCCTATGTGATGAGGGAAAAGATTGAACACGAATTAGACAGGCTGCTGCGGGAAGGCATTATATCACCTGTGGAATTTAGCGACTGGGCAATCCCATCATCCCAGTCATGAAGCCTGATGGATCCGTACGAATCTGTGGGGACTACAAATCTACCATAAACAGAGTCTCCCTACAGGACCAGTACCCGCTGCCCAGAGCGGAGGACTTATTTGCCACATTGGCTGGAGGTAAACTTTTCTCAAAATTAGACCTCACATCTGCGTATATGACGCAAGAATTGACCAAGGAATCCAAGCTACTCACCACCATCAACACACATCGAGGCCTTTTCATGTACAATCAATGCCCATTCGGCATCAGGTCGGCAGCTGCCATATTCCAGCGCAACATGGAGAGTCTGCTCAAGTCCATCCTGGGGACGGTTGTATTTCAAGACGACATACTTATCACGGGCAGGGACACCGACTCCCATCTCCGTAATTTGGAGGAAGTACTAAAGCGGTTGGATCGGGTAGGCCTACGAGTCAAGAAATCCAAGTGCCTGTTTCTCGCACCCGAGGTTGAATTTTTGGGCAGAAGGATTGCCGCTGATGGAATCCGCCCAACAGAGTCCAAAACAGAAGCAATTCGCCTGGCACCCAGGCCCCGGAATGTCTCAGAACTGCGCGCCTTTCTCGGGCTACTCAATTACTTTGGGAACTTTATGCAGAACTTAAGCACGCTGCTGGAGCCTCTCCACGTGCTACTCAGGAAGGGGTGCGATTGGTTTTGGGGGGCCGCCCAGGAACGCGCCTTCAATAAGGCACGCAACCTTCTGTGTTCCAACAGTGTTTTGACTTTCTTTGACCCAGGTAAAAAGCTAGTTCTCACATGCGGTGCTTCAGCGTATGGGGTCAGGTGCGTTTTGCAACATGTCAATAGTGCGGGCAAATTACAACCCATAGCTTATGCCTCCAGGTCACTTTCGCGGGCGGAGCGCGGGTACGGAATGGTAGAGAAGGAGGCGCTCGCGTACGTGTACGGTGTCAAAAAGATGCACCAATACCTTTTCGGGGCCAAGTTCGCATTAGAAACCGACCACAAGCCCCTCACGTCCCTCCTATCCGAGAGCAAGGCAATAAACGGCAACGCCTCGGCGCGAATTCAACGGTGGGCACTCATGCTGGCGTCCTACGACTATACCATAAGGCACAGACCAGGCACAGACAACTGTGCCGACGCGCTCAGCAGGCTACCCCTGGCGACCACGGAAGGGTCTGACGAACAGGACTGTGAGATAGTCATGGCAATCAATGACTTTGAGTCCACAGGTTCGCCCATGACGGCTCGCCAAATCAGAGCCTGGACGGCCAGCGACCCCACGTTATCCTTAGTAAAAAGATGTGTCCTAACCGGTGAATTGGCAGAGGCTCGCGATGACTGACCCGAGGAATTAAAACCCTTTCACAGGTGTATGCATGAGTTATCACTACAAACAGAGTGCCAGATGTGGGGCAGCCGAGTAGTCATGCCTCTGTGAGGCAGAGAGGCATTTGTCCTGGAGCTCCACCGCAAGCACCCGGGGATTGTTCTGATGAAGGCCATAGCCAGATCCCACGTCTGGTGGCCTGGAATTGACGCGGACCTGGAGCTCTGCGTCCGAAGGTGCACCATTTGTGCCCAACTCAGCAATGCCCCCAGGGAGGCTCCACTGAGCCCCTGGCCCTGGCCTACCAAACCGTGGTCGCGGGTGCACGTAGACTATGCGGGCCCATTCATGGGCAAAATGTTCCTCGTAGTTGTAGATGCATTTTCAAAGTGGATCGAATGCACCATTTTAAACTCGAGCACAACCTCCACCACTGTGGAGAGCCTCGCAACCATGTTTGCAACGCATGGAATCCCTGACATATTGGTCAGTGACAATGGTCCGTGCTTCACCAGCGCAGAATTCCAAGACTTTATAATTGACCATGGCATAAATCACGTCAAAACGGCACCGTTCAAGCCGGCCTCCAACGGCCAGGCGGAGAGAGCAGTGCAAATCATTAAACAAGGCATGCTTAAAATCCAAGGTCCCACGCTGCAGGGTCACCTGTCACGGCTGCTGTTGGCATACAGATCTCGTCCGCACTCACTGACTGGGATCCCCCCCGCGCAACTGTTGATGAAAAGGACTTTAAAAACAAGTCTCTCATTAATCCTCCCAGACATGCACGAAATCGTTGAGGCAAAGCACCATAAGCTGACTGAGTACCATGACAGAAATTCGAGGGGGAGATGGAATAAGTTAGGGGACAAAGTGTTTGTACTGAACTATGGCAGGGGTCCCAAATGGCTTGCAGGGACAGTAACGGGCAAGGAAGGAAACAGGCTACTGGTAGTACAAATGGACAATGGCAAAACCTGCCGGAGGCATGTAGACCAAGTCAAAAGCAGATTTACCAACAGCACTGCGGAACCAGAGGCAGACTATAATGTGGAACTCGCACCACACCTGGTGGACAGACAGAGGGAACAACCTGAGGAAAGGGCAATCCCAACAGACAGCCCAGGCGAGTCAACAACAATCACACCAATCGAAACAGACAGCCCAGGCGAGATACCAGCAACCACACCCAAAGAAAAACAGACACCAAGGCAAACAACTGAACCACAACTCAGACGCTCCACGCGAGAGCGTAGACCACCTGAGAGACTGAATTTATAAAGACAATAAGACCTTGGGGGAGGGTGATGTCATGTATCTTACATTATTATATATAACTGTATCGCAACATGCTATACATGACTGTAATAAGATATGACCTGTAACCACTAGCATACCTTACCACCGAGGATGCACTTGCAAGAGACAGGTATATAAGCACAGGTCTCAGGCAAGTGCAGCATTCCAGAACCGAGAAATAAAGGTGCAGGTCCAGAGTGACCTTGACTTCACTACATGCCTCGTGTGAATCTGTACTGAGGGGACAGGACTTTTCATCCAGCCTCACTTCAAATGTATCTCTGCTATTTGCCTCAACCACTCCCTGTGGTAGCGAGTTCCACATTCTCACCACCATCTGGGTAAAGAAGTTTCTTCTGAATTCCTTATTTGATTTATTAGTGACTATCTTTTTGACCCCTACTTTTAGTCTCCCCCACAAGTGGAAGCATCCTCTCTACATCTGCCCTATCAATCCCCTCTATTAGCTCACCCCTCGGCCTTCTCTTTTCTAAAGAGCCCCAGCCTGTTCATCCTTCCCAGATAGTTGTATAACCTCTCAGTTCTGGTATCATCCTGGTAAATCTCGCCTTCTCCAGTGCCTCTATATCCTTTCTATAATATGGAGGGCAGAACTATTCACAGGACTCCAAGTGTGGCCTAAGCAAGGTTCTATATAAACTTAACATAATCTTTGTATTTTGTGATTGAGAAGTCTACAATCCATAATGCTCTTTTATAATCATTTCATGATTTATTCCATTGTGTTTTTTATTGCTTTCATCTACTTCACTGCACCGATGAATATATAAAACACACACTCTAAACTCTTGTTCTTTAAATCACCTTTATGAGAATTTGATATCCCAAAACGTTATTCGCTTGTATAGCAATTGAGAATTGAGGCTGTGTGGTGGAAAGACTTTACTGTGATTTTAAAACTTGAAGAGTGACAGGTATATCTTGCAGATTGCTAATTGACTGGGTGCTACAAGACCATTTTGCAAATTCATTCCTGGGATGTGGGCGTCGCTGGCAATGCCAGCATTTATTGCCCATCCCTAATTGCCCTTGAGAAGGTGGTGGTGAGCTGCCTTCTTGAACCGCTGCAGTCCGTGTGGTGAAGGTACTCCCACAGTGCTGTTAGGGAGGGAGTTCCAGGATTTTGACCCAGCGAAGATGAAAGAATGACGATATATTTCCAAGTCAGGATGGTGTGTAACTTGGAGAGGAAATTGCAGGTGGTGGTGTTCCCATGCGCCTGCTGCCCTTGTCCTTCTAGGTGGTAGAGGCTGCGGGTTTGGGAGGTGCTGTCGAAGAAGCCTTGGCGAGTTGCTGCAGTGCATCTTGTAGATAGTGCACACTGCAACCACGGTGCGCCGGTGATGAAAGGAATGTTTAAGGTGGTGGATGGGGGCCAATCAAGCGGGCTGCCTTGTCCTCGAGCTTCTTGAATGTTATTGGAGCTGCATTCATCCAGGCAAGTATAGAGTATTCCATCACACTCCTGACTTGTGCCTTGTAGATGGTGAAAAGGCTTTCGGGAGTCAGGAGGTGAGACACTTGCCACAGAATACCCAGCCTCTGACCTACTCTTGTAGCCACAGTTTTTAATGTGACTGTTCCAGTTAAGTTTCTGGTCAATGGTAACCCACCATGATGTTGATGTTGGGGGATTCGGTGATGATAATGTCATTGAATGTCGAAGGGTGGTGATTAGATGCTCTCTTATTGGAGATAGACATTGCCTGGTACTTGTGCGGCGTGAATGTTACTTGCCATTTATCAGCCCAAGCCTGAATGTCGTCCAGGTCTTGTTGCATGCAGGCATGGAATGCTCCATTATCTGAAGAGTTGCGAATGGAACTGAACACTGTGCAATCATCAGTGAACATCCCCACTATGATGGAGGGAAGGTCAATGATGAAGCAACTTATTTTGTATGTAATAACTCGATAGACTGAATACTGTAAACTAACACAGGTACAAACCTGACTCTGCTTTATTGGAGCCCGAAGTGATTACATTACGTGATGGCATGCCTTTTATACACACACGTGCATACAGCCCAATGACCTCCGACAGTGGCGCCACCTGTTGGCTAGTAACCCCAAGCAGACATACATGACAATATCGCCCTTTAAGATATTAGTAACAGTCTTTTTACAATTTGAGACGGTCCAGGGCTTTCCGCTCCTGAGTTGATCGTCACAGTTCAACTCCAGCCTTGGGCGAGTCTGCTAAGACTGGGGGCTGGGTAGCCGATCTGATGGGAGTGGCAATATCAGGGATTGAAAGTCCAGATTCATTGATGACAGCGGTGTCCTCTGATGACTGAGGGTAGGTTGGTTGGTCACTGATTGTGTCTTCCTCAGACTGTTCCGGTTCATCCTTGTGCTGCAGCTTTATCTGATCGACATATTTCCTGCATGTTTGCCCATTCTTGAGCTTGACACTCTGTTACCCTCCTTGGCCATAACAGTACTGGCAATCCATTTGGGACCTTGACCATAATTTAGTGTATACACAGGATCGTTAACAGAAATGTCGCGTGACACAGCAGCGCGATTATGATACCACTGCTGAATTTGAAGTCTGTATTCAACATGATCGTTCAAGTCAGGGTGGACAAGAGAGAGCTTGGTCTTGAGACCTCTCTTCATCAATAGTTCAGCAGGGGGGACCCCGGTATGCGTGTGGGGTCTTGTCCTGTAACTAAGCAATATGCATGACAAACGAGTCTGCAGTGAACCTTGAGTTACACGTTTCATACTCTGCTTGATGGTTTGGACAGCACGCTCTGCTTGACCATTAGATGCGGGTTTGAATGGTGCTGACCTCACATGTTTGATACTATTGAGTTTCATGAACTCTTGAAACTCCAGACTAGTGAAGCAAGATCCGTTGTCGCTTACAACGATGTCGGGCAGACATTGAGTGGCAAAAATGACACAAAGGCTCTCAATGGTAGCTGTGGATGTATTGAATGACATGATTATACACTCTATCCACTTGCATCCACCACAACTAAAACCATCTTTCCCAGAAAGGGACTTGCAAAGTTCATGTGGATTCTGGACCATAGTTTAGATGGCCACGACCACAGACTCAGCGGCGATTCCGCTGGTGCTTTACTTAGCTGCATGCAAGTGTTGCACTGATGCACACATGATTCCAGATCAGAGTCAATTCCAGGCCACCATACATGAGACCCGGCAATGGCTTTCATCATGACAATATCGGGATGAGTCCTATGTAGATCATGTACAAATTTCTCTCTGCCTTTCTTAGACATAACAACACGATTACCCCATAATAAACAATCTGACTGAATGGATAATTCGTCTTTGCGACAGTTGTAAGGTTTGGTCTCATCACCCATTTGCTTGGGTATGGCAGATCAATCACCACTAAGGACACAACGTTTCCACAACCGATAATATCGGGTCCTGGCTGGTCCAGGTCTTAACTTGTTGAGCCATGACAGGGGTTCCTTCACTTTCAAAAGCATTCATAACTAACAGTAGGTCTGCAGGTTGTGGCGTCTCCACCTCTGGTGTGGGCAATGGCAGATGACTCAGTGCATCGGCACTATTCTCGGTGCCAGGTCTGTGGCGAATGACATAATCATAGGCAGATAATGTCAGCGCCCACCTCTGGATGCAGGACGATGCATTAGTATTGATACCTTTGTTTTCTGAAAACAACTAAATGAGTAGCTTGTGATCTGTTTCCAGTTCAAACCGAAGACCAAACAGGTGCTGATGCATCTTTTTAACCCCATACACACAAGCTAATGCTTCTTTTTCTACCATGCTGTAGGCTCTTTCCGCCTTTGACAAACTTTTAGAAGCATACGCAACAGATTGTAGTTTACCCGACTCATTAACTTGTTGGAGCACTCAACCAACTCCATATGACGAAGCATCACAGGCCAATACTAGACGCTAACACAGATCATAATGTACTAGCAGCTTGTTAAAGCAAAGCAGATTAGTAGCTTTCTCAAAAGCTCTATCTTGAAACGCGCCCCAAACCCAGTTGTCGCCTTTTCTGAGCAGCATGTACAGTGGCTCTAATGAAGTGCTCAATCTAGGTAGAAAATTACCGAAGTAGTTGAGTAGACCAAGGAAACGAATTCAGCTCCATCACATTCTGAGGCTTGGGTGCATTTTTGATGGCCTTGGTTTTCGAGTCCATAGGCGTGATACCGTCAGCAGCAATTTTCCTCCCCAGGAATTCGACTTCTGTGCCATGAAGATGCATTTCGAAAGTTTCAGTCTGAGTCCCACTTTGTCCAGACGATGTAGAACCTCTTCCAGGTTGTTCGGATGTTCGGCGGTGTCACGACCTGTGACCAGGATGTCATCTTGGAACACGACGGTTCTAGGGACGGACTTCAGTAGACTCTCCATGTTCCTCTGAAAAATGGCTGCAGCCGAGCGAATTCCGAAAGGACATCTTTTGTAGATAAACAGTCCTTTATGAGTGTTGATGCAAGTAAGTTTCTTCGATGTCTCGACCAGCTACTGTGTCATATAGGCCAACGTCAGATCCAGTTTAGTGAACGATTTCCCCCTGGCTAGCGTTGCAAGCGGGTCATCAGCCTTCGGTAACGGGTAATGATCCTGTTTCGAAATTCAGTTGATTGTAACCTTGTAGTCTCCACAAATTCTGACAGTGCCATCACTCTTCAACACAGGGACAATGGGGCTGGCCCATTCGTTAAATTTGACCACTGATATGACCCCTTCACGCTGGAGTCTGTCCAGTTCGATTTCGACCTTCTCCCTCATCATGTACGGAACCGCACGAGCTTTATGATGGATGGGTCTTGCATCCGAGTCCACGTGGATCTGCACCTTGGCTCCGTGAAATTGCCAATGTCTGTTTCAAACAGTGAGGGGAACTTGCTCAGCACTTGACCACATGGAATATCATCCCCTGACGACAACACTTTGATATCGTTCCAATTCCATTTGATTTTTATCTAGCCAATTCCTGCCAAACAGCGTTGGATCATTGCCTGGAACAATCCATAACGGTAAATCATGAACCGCACCATCATACGACACCTTGACTACTGCACTGCCAATCACCGTTATGAGTTCTTCAGTGTACGTACGCAACTTGGCATTGACTGGACTCAGCTTAGGCCTCACAGCCTAAGTATCCCACAGCTTGTCGAATGTCCTCTGACTCATTATTGATTGACTCGCACCCGTGTCCAATTCCATCGGTACCGGCACACCGTTAAGTTTCACATTAATCATTATCGGTTGGCTCTTTGTTAGGAACGAATACAGTCCATACACTTCCTCCTCTGGTATCTCGGATTGCATATCCGGATCCGCGCTATACTGCTCATCATTCTCCACGTGGTGTATCGCAGCACGCTTGTTCAGTTGCAGACACATGCGCTGGAAATGCCCCAGTCTTGAAAAGCCTTTACAAATGTACTGTTTAAACCAACACTGATGAGACTGATGATTGCCCCCACAACACCAACACTGTGAAATCGGATTCATTCCCATTGGCGGACTTTGGCCAGTCACAGGTTTCGCATACGGAGCCAAGTAGGCCCTGCCATATGCAGCTCTGCCAAACGACAATATAATCTTGTTTCCAGCACTTGCCAAGTTCTGATTTTTCGATGATATCAGCTTTAAGTTTTGTCCGTCGTCATGCATGCCTGGGCAATCGTGATGGCATTGCTCAAATCCAGCGTCTCCACCGCCAGTAGCTTACGCAGGATCACCTTGTGGTTAATGTCGATTACAAAGAAGTCCTGCAGTATGTCTCCCAACGCGTTTTCGAACTGACACAGTCCAGCTAGACGTCTTAGGTCGGCAACGAATTCCGACACATCCTGGCCCTCAGAATGAACATGCGTGTAGAATCAATATCGTGAGATGATGATGCCTTCTTCTGGTTTGAGATAGTCACGTACCAGAGCACACAATTCCTCATAGTCCTTGTCTGTTGGACTTGCAGGCGAGAGAAGATTCTTTATGAGTCCATAGATTTTCGGACCACAAACCGTGAGGAAGACCGCCCTGTGCCTAACTCTGTCAGTGGGTTCCTCCATTTTGTTGGCCACGAAGCACTGGTCTGGGTGAGCTACAAAATCTGCCCAGTCCTCTCCCTCCACGAATCTCTCCAGAATTCCAATTGTGCTCATTTTTGCATACGAAGGTTCTTAAGTTACCTCGTCGCCAAATGTTATGTATGTAATAACTCGATAGACTGAATACTGTAAACTAACACAGGTACAAACCTGGCTCTGCTTTATTAGGGCCCAAAGTGATTACATTACATGATGGCTTGCCTTTTATACCTGGGCCGCACACTCGTGCGTACAGCCCAATGACCTCCGACAGTGGCGCCACCTGGTGGCTAGTAACCCCAAGCATACGTACATGACACAGCTGAAGATGGTTGGGCCAAGAACACTCAAGGGATTAGATTGATATAATACACAAGGCAGGAGCTGGATTGATTGAATCTGGGTGTACTGAAGTTGTGAACACTCACCCAGATTTCCTTTGCACTATGTCCATTTTTCCTTTCTTTTCTCCTGTATTTAAGCTTTTCCATTGGAGTTCGTATCTTGTATTATCGTTGTCAATCTTTTCACATCGCCAATCAGAGCCATCAAACCATAGGTTCTGGATAAAACATGTGAGGTGTTTTTAAAACACTTAGGGCTAAAAATTGAATGGAACAGCAGCACCCGTTAGCGCTGGAGAGGGGCGGTAACGGGGCGCGAATCGATTACCATCGGAGTGCGCGTGTCAGCGCCTCCCGAGAACTTGACTGAAGGTTTACCGGCGGCGCTAACAGTTAGCGCCATGCACTCTAGCTCCACCCACTTGGTGGCATCAATGTGGGTGCAACGCCACCGTAGCGTCACGGTCGGGAACGTCAATGGGTCTTAGTGCCGGGCATTCATCATGGCACAGGAAGTGGGCATCCCAAAAGCTCGTGGGGCGATACTGAAACGGATCATCCGGTGAGTGGCTAGAAGGTGAGGTTTTTCATTTACATACACTTTATTTAGCTTTGTTTCACTTTGGCCGATATTTTAAAATATTCCAATCCATTCCCTTGCGTTTATTTTCACTCTTCGGGTGGGCCAGCTGACCTCCCCTTTAGGCACTGGGATAGCGCTTTCCTCACGCCAGAACTTCATTACCGTCCCGTGCTCGCGCCCCACAATTCAACGTTAGTGCTCTGCGAGGAACACTTCCCCCAGCGCCCCACTTCGGGCGTGAAAAATCTAATCTCCCGGTTGGAGGCGGTAAACATCGCCCGGCGCTAACGTTAACGACCAGGCAGTGTTACCGCTTCAAACCGGGAGATAATCCATTTTCCCCCCGAAGATTATGTTCCCAGGTCGGGGATATTACAAGAAAATAGAATATGGGTTCTTCTCTCAGAGAACACGAATGAAAAATACTCTTTCATTCCATTTTCCATTCTTTCCTTTTGCTGGCAATGTGTATCCTAGTGAACATCGAGAGTGAAGGAATGTCAGCAGCTATTCCAGGAAAACATTCCAGCATCTGCAGTATTTTGCTTTCCATGAAAACATCTGTTTGGACAGATTAGTTATAGTGAGATAATCATTGTGATTTTATCTCATGATAATAGAGAGAAAGAACTTCTATATCACAGATTATCAAAAATGCCCTAAAGCCCTTCAAAACCAATGAATTACTTTTGCAGTGCAGTCACTGTTATTATGTGGGCAAATGCAGCAGTCAATTTGCACACAACAGGATCCCATAATCAGCAACTGGATGATAACCAGTTTGTTTGTTTTTGGTGGTGTTGCTTCAGGAGTTTTGAAGAGAAATCCCTGATCTTCTTCAGATAGTGCCTTGGAATTTTAATGTTGAGCACTCCCTCAGCACTGCACTGGAGTGTCAGCCTGGATTTCATGCTCAAGTCTCTGGGGTGCGACTTGAATCGATAAACTTCTGACTCAGAAAAAGCTATCAATTTATCACACTATCAACATATTCTAACATATTCTCTCTTCCTTCTGTTCCAATGATTCGGAAGTCATATCATCCTGTAGAATATCATTATTTCTCGTGCTCATTAATAGTGGCAATTCAGTCTCTAACAAGCGACTGCCTGATGTACCCCCCCTCCCTCCCATTAGGTGCCAGCTGTTGCTCAGTGGGTAGCACCCTCGCCTCTGAACCAGAAAGTTGTGGGTTCAAGTCCCACTCCAGAGACTTGAGCACAAAATCTAGGCTGTTGTTCTAGTGTATCGGAGGTGCCATCTTTTGGATGAGATGTTCAACTGAGGCCCTGTCTGCTCTCTCAGATGGACATAAAAGATCCCATGGAACTATTTTGAAGAAGAGCAGGGGAGTTTACATAGGATATACAGCACAGAAATTATTCATTCAGCCCAACCAGTCCATGCTGGTGTTTAAGCTCCACTCGAGCCTCCTCCCGTCTTTCCTCATCTAAATCTACCAGCATAACCCTCTATTCCCTTCTCCCTCATATGCTTATCTCATAGGCAGTCCCTCGGAATCGAGGAAGACTTGCTTCCACTCCTGAAGTGAGTTCTTTGGTGGATGAACAGTCCAATAGGAGAGCCACAGACTCTGTCACAAGTGGGACAGATAGGGAAGGGGTGGATGGGACTGGTTTGCCGCATGCTCCTTCCGCTGCCTGCGCTTGATTTCTGCACGCTCTCAGCGACGAGACTCGAGGTGCTCAGCGTCCTCTCGGATGCACTTCCTCCACTTAGGGTGGTCTTTGGCCAGGGACTCCCAGGTGTCAGTGGGGATGTTGCACTTTATCAGGGAGGCTTTGAGGGTGTCCTTGTAACGTTTCCGCTGCCCACCTTTGGCTCGATTGCAGTGAAGGAGCTCCGAGTAGAGCACTTGCTTTGGGAATCTCGTTTCTGGCATGCGAACTATGTGGCTTGCCCAGCGTAGCTGATCGAGTGTGGTCAGTGCTTCAATGCGGGGATGTTAGCCTGGACGAGGGCACTGATGTTGGTGCGTCTGTCCTCCCAGGGGATTTGTAGGATCTTGCGGAGACATCGTTGGTGATATTTCTCCAGCGACTTGAGGTGTCTGCTGTACATGGTCCACGTCTCTGAGCCATACAGGAGGGCAGGTATTACTACAGCCCTGCAGACCATGAGCTTGTTGGCAGTTTTGGCGGCCTGGTCTTCGAACACTCTTTTCCTCAGGCGGCCAAAGGCTGCACTGGAGGCAGTATTGGATCTCGTCATCGATGCCTTCTCTTGTTGATAGAAGGCTTCCGAGATATGGGAAGTGGTCCATGGTGTCCAGGGCCACGCCGTGGATCTTGATGACTAGGCGGCAGTGCTGTGCGGTGAGGACAGGCTGGTGGAGGACCTTTGTCTTACGGATGTTTAGTGTAAGGCCCATGCTTTCGTACACCTCAGTAAATACGTCGACTATGTCCTGGAGTTCAGCCTCTGTATGTGTGCTGACGCAGGCATCGTCCACATACCGTAGCTTGACGACAGAGGTTGGGGTGGTCTTGGACCTGGCCTGGAAACGGCCACAGGTTGAACAGGTTCAGTACTAGTTCAGTAGTTTAGTTCCACTCCAGCGGGGAGCTTGTTGACTGTGAGGTGGAGCATGCTTAACTAGCCTCCCCTTAAATGCATCTGTACTATTTGCTTCAATCGCTCCCTGTGGTAGTAAGTTCCACATTCTCACCACTCTCTGGGTAAAGAAGTTTCTTCTAAATTCCCTATTTGATTTCTTGGTGACTATCCTATATTGATGGCCTCTAGTTTTAATCTTCCCCACAAATGGAAACACTCTCTCTGTATCTACTCTATCAAAACCTTTCTTAATTTTAAAGACCTCTATTAAGTCACCCCTCAGCCTTCTCTTTTTAAAAGAGACCCAGCCTGTTCATCCTTTCCTGATATGTATACCCTTGCATTTCTGGTATCATCCTTGTAAATCTTTTCTGCACCCTCTCCAGTGCCTCTATATCCTTTTTATAATATGGCTACCAGAATTGTGTGGAAAACTCCAAGTGTGGTCTAACTAAGGTTCGATACAAGTTTAGCTTAACTTTTCTACTTTTCAATTCTATCGCTCTAGAAATAAACCCTAGTGCTTGGTTTGTTTTTTTATGGCCTTGCTAACCTGTGTCGCAACTTTCAGTGATTTGTGTATTTGTACTCCAAGATCCCTTTGCTCCTCTACCCCACCCAGACTCTCACCCTCCAGATAATAAGTGACCTCTTTATTCTTCCTACCAAAATGTAATACGTCACATTTATCTGTGTTGAATTACATTTGCCAATTATGTGCCCATTCTGCAAGTTTATTAATGTCCTCCTGTAAATTATTGCAGTATTGACTATCCCCACCATCCCCAAATTTGATGTCATCCGCAAATTTAGAAATTTTGTTTTTTCATTCTAAAGTCTAAATCGTTAATATAAATTGTGAACAACAGTGGTCCCAGCACTGCTCCTTATGGAACACCATTACCCACCTCCTGCCACTGTGAATAGCTACCTTTTACCCCTACTCTCTGCTTTCTGTCTTGAAGCCAGCTAGCTATCCATTCTGCTACTTGTCCCCTGACTCCACATTCTCTGACCTTATTCATTAGTCTATTATGTGGTACCTTATCAAAGGCCTTTTGAAAATCTAGATTAATGACATCTACTGTATTACCCTTGTCTACTCTCTCTGTTACCTCTTCAAAAAATTCAATGAGGTTGGCCAAGAAAGACTATAGCCTTTGAAATCCATTCTGACTATTCATTATTATATTTTTGGTTTCTAGATGTTCTTATATTTTCTCCTTTAGTAGGGATTCCATTATTTTTCCTACCACTATGATAAGCTGATTGGTCTATAGTTCCCTTGTCTCCAACCTCACTACTACTCAAGGTCCAGGTCGGTGATTGGAGCGTGGGCAGACACAGCAGGAGCAGCGAGAGACTGTGGAAGGATGTGATCAGGGCCCAGGAGAGGCGTGAGTTTGGGGCCCGGGGCAGCATGGGCCAGCCCACACTGTGATATGTGTGCGCAGTAGGTCCGTGCAGCAGAGCTGGTCTCCAGTCGTCCTGGGTAATCCTTGCCAGTGGATCAAGACCTAGCTCTGTCAAGCCCGTGTAACACCTGTGAACTCATCCCTTTTTGGCATGGAAGCTAGTCATCCTTGTTTCGAGGGACTGCCTATGATGATGATGATAGTTCCCTGGACATGTTCTATCTCCCTTCTTAAATATAGGTATTACATTAGCTATCCACCAGTCCTCTGGCACTACACCTTGTTCTAACAAATTATTAAATATGTGTAGTAATGCCTCTGCTTTCTCTTCCCTAGATACTTTTAAAATGCGTGGATGTAATCCATCTGGACCACGGGTTTTATCCTCTTTGAGTTTGATTAGTTTATTTAATATTTCTTCTTTTTATTTTAAATGCAGTTATCTTATTACTAATCTCATCATCCGATGTCACGTCCATCTGTTCTCATCATCATCATTATAGGCAGTCCCTCGAATCGAGGATGACTTGCTTCCACCTCAAAAAGTTCAGAGGTGTTTCAATGAAGAACCTAAAATTCCAAGTCCCGAACTAAATCCTGAAGGGTGGAAGATGCCTGTGCGTGGATTTTTTAATGTGTGGTGGCCGTTGCACACCGACCACCACACGGGCTTGACAGAGCTAGGTCTTGGTCCAGTGGCAAGGATTAACCAAGACGACTGGAGACCAGCTCTGCTGCACAGACCTAGTGCGCACACATATCGCAGTGTGGGCTGGCCCGTGCTGCCCCTGGGCCCTCGCCTCCTGAGGCCACCTGTTCTATCTCCCTGGTAAGTACCGAAGCAAGGTAATTATTTAATATGTCTACCATCTTGCTATCGCTGCCTGTGATATTATTCTGTACATCCCTTAGTGGCCCTATTCCTATCCCGACCTTCCTTTTTTTATTTATGTGCCTGTAAAATATTTTACTGCTTTGTTTTATGTTCCTTGATAATGTAATTTCATAGTCCTTAATAATTTAATTACATAGTTTTTGATAATATAATTTTGTAATCCTTAATAATTTAATTTCACAGTTTTCCCTGGTGTCCTGACCAATATTTGGCCCTCAATCAACATCACAAAAGCAGGTTATCTGGCTGCTGTGTTTCCTATATCGCAGCAGTCATTAATTGGCTGTAAAGCAATTTAGGATGCCCTGAGGTTGTGAAAGGCGCTGTATAAAAATGCAAGTCTTTCTTTTAAATACTTTTACAAGGATAATAGAGTTGGTGACATGGTGGTACATCACATTGCACTGTGATAAGGCAGTGAGGGATACAACTTTGATTCTTGTGCTGCTGAGCTGAAAATATCAACACGTGGCTGCAGTAAATGCCAAGAAAAATGACAGCTATATCCATGCGAAGGAAGGTGCTATATCAGAGGGAGTCACGTAATCAGCTTAGAGTGTCACTGGCAAATATTTGGAGCTATTTCCCCACCTTTTCTTCAATGATGGTGTGGATCCTGAAGTTATCAATTCGAAATCCTCACAAAGTTACAACCTGTTTAAAAAAAAAATGAATACAGCATGTGTGCATTATATATATATATAAAAAAAGATGGATTGCAACGATTTTATTGTGCATCAATATGGGTGTCCAAGCAATTTTATTTGTTGTGAAGGAATATTGTCTTATGAAAAAAACACAACCTGAGACTTTTATTAGTTGCAAGCTCAATGGCTATTCAACCCACAATTAGGGTTGCTACCAGTAAGGAGGTTTCTGATTGGCCATGGATAGAAGCACAATATGAACATGAATCTAACATTTTTCCTTTGCAAGTCAGCGCACAAATGAACGAGATTGGCATCATGCTCAGCAACTGATAAGAATCTCAACTATTTGGACTTGTTTATATTACCCTCTATACACACAATTTAGTCTCAAGTTCTTTTAAAATAAAGAATAAGTAATTAACAGCCAGCTTTGTAAGAGAAAAAAAAAACGAATGTGAAGTAGATTTATTCAAACTGAACCAACGCTTATCATGTGCTGGAGCTTACAATGCAGTGACTTCGACCACTACTCCAGACCCTGAGCACAGAGGCCTTGAATTTCTTTGCCATTGTTAGCAAGAGAGGGATGTAATGTGTACAGGTCATTTTTCAGGCGTAGATTTTGGGGTGGGGTCTATTTCCACTGGGTTGCTGCTCTATTTTGGGCCCATTGAAATAGCTGGTCCAGGTGCGGAGGGAGCAGTTTCCTCTGTGCCTCAGCAGCGCACATTTATGAGTGAGATAGCGTAAAACATCATAATTCCCATCATTTCTACTCCTGTTATACTCGGGTGTAACTTGCGATCAAAGAAATGCAGCTTTCCAGGATCAGTTGACCAGCAGATGTTGTGAGCCGACTGCCCCCCTCCCCACTGGGACAGGAAATTTCAGTGCATGCAAGAAAGCGCAGAAACCCAGCCCAAAATGCATTCCTGAAAAATGACATGTCCACATTACATCCCTCGCTCACCAAAAATAGCCACTGGCAAAGCTGTTCAGGCACTTACGCTGGGCTGCAGGTCAGTGTGCAGAAACATGCATAGATCATCCACGACTTCCTTAGTGAATCCAAGCCTGAAAAGGCACAACTCCTCTCTTATCCCCTCATGAGATTGCCAGGATCTATAGATTCATTGTGGGGAATAATCGTGGTTTGGCTTCATCCTTTCTTACGTCTGCTCTCTCAGGTGGACGTAAAAGATCCCACGGCACTATTTCGAAAAAGAGCAGGGGAGTTATCCTTGGTGTCTTGGGCCAATATTTATCCCTCAATCAACATAACAAAAAAACAGATTATCTGGTCATTATCACATTGCTGTTTGTGGGAACTTGCTGTGTGCAAAATGGCTGCCGTGTTTCCTACATTACAACAGCGACTACACTTCAAAAAGTACTTAATTTGCTGTAAAGCGCTTTGGGATGTCCAGTGGTCGTGAAAGGCGCTATATAAATGCAAGTCTTTCTTTCTTAATGCTGCTGTGCTCCTTTCTGGTCTCCTCCTCCATCAAGATTGCAAACAAGGAATCCACAGAGGGAAACCCCTAATGCTCGCAGCAGGTGAGGGTTGGAAAGTTGCCAGTATCGAATGAACCTCTAACTCTGTCACTTGTCCAGGCAGAAAGAAAGAAGAATTGAATTTATATAGCATCTTTCACAACCTCAGGACCTCCCAAAGTACTTCACAGCCAATTAAAGTGTTGTAATGTCGGGAAACGCAGCAGCCAATTGCACACAGCAAGATCCCACAGATAACAATGTGATCAATGACCAAATAAGCTGTTTTTAGTGATGTTGGTTGAGGGATAAATATTGGCAGAATTTCCCTGCTCTTCTTTGAAATAGTGCCGTGGGATCGTTTTCATCAACTTGAATGGGCAGATGGGGACTCGGTTTAACGTCTCATCCGAAAGACAGTACCTCTGACAATGCAGCACACCATCGGTACTGCACTGAAGTAGCAGCCTAAATATTTATGCTTAGGTCCCTGGAATGGGACTTGAACCCATTGACTTTTGACATGGAGGCGAGTGTGTGACCAACTGCACCACTATGGACGAGTTAGTAGGGAGCGTTAAATAGCTCAAGTGCCCAGACTGCTATGCCAGTGGTTGCAATAGTCCATCTTCAACAGGACTGGGTTGTTCATCCATTTTGGAATGACTCCCAGGCCACAGCACAACAGGATTATTCAGTTTTAACATGTTGCTGTTTTCCCCCAAAGTTCAGGGGGCAAAAGGCGGCACCCCCGTGTTGCACTGCAGCCTGCTAATGTGAACCCATTTTGTATTCCCTGAATAGAAAGGGGATTCCACTATTTCAATGCTCAGATTGTGAGCAGCTACAATGAATTGTTTATGTCATTGCCAGATTTGCAGAGGCTTGTCACAACGCTTTTGTCAGGCGATTGTCCAGCTTCCTAGCTTTATGTCGGGAAGGCAGTGAAATATTACGACGGTTTTTTGGCACATCCTTTGCTTCCATGGCTCATGCTCCCATTCCACGTGCCAGCCTTACTAGCTGAACATCGGTACAATAAAGCCCATTGTCACACTGGAATGGACATTGAAAATGGGATTGTAAAAGGATGATAGATCAGGAAGGCCAGTGCAACATGTTCTCAAGCAAGTCTCTATCATCGTGGATACTTGCTGTGCCCTTTAGAACCTCATTATTCAGAAAGGACTTGAACTCGAATACCCGGAGGAGGTGGCTGCTGGGGAACCTGGAACTCAGACGCAAAAGGATTGGGACTCGGAAGAATCGCTGCTGAATGTCAGGAAAATCCATAGGCAGATTATGAGTGATACATACATTAGGCCTCAGCTGTGGCTCAGTGAGTAGCACTCTCACCTCTGAGTCAGAAGGTCGTGGGTTCAAGTCCCCCTCCAGGGACTTGAGCACAGAATCTAGGCTGACACTCCAGTGCAGAGCTGAGGGAGTGCTGCACTGTCGCAGGTGCTGTCTTTCAGATGAGACGTTAAACCGAGGCCCCGTCTGTTCTCTCAAGTGGATGAAAAATATTCTGTGACACTTGTTATGTGCATAATAAAGTAAAGTAACTGAGTACTGTAGATGTGAGTAAGTGTGACCTTAGTTTCTTTATTCTAACTCCAGAGTGCAGGTACAGCATGGGAGGAATGCTTATATACAGTGCTCCCAAGGGATGCTGGGATGCCTTGGGACTCCAAAAGATACGCCCTCTGGTGGCGGTAGGATACTGGTTACATAGGGTTGCATACATAACATCACTCCCTCCCAAAGTCAATAGTACACTTATTTACAGGGTGAGATGATCTGGGGCCTTTCGCTCTCTAGTCAATCGTCTCAGTACAAACACAGGTGCAGGTGAGTTGGTTGGTTCTTCGCTGGGCTGTTGCGCAGCTGGCCTTGCTGGGCTGTTGGGGATGATGAGTTCAGCTTCGTGATCAACCATGATGTCGGTTGCCACTTGTGACTGTCTCGGAGGGTCGAAGTTGATGGTGTCCTCTTCATGTTGCTCGTGGCTGTCTGTGAATTGCAGTTTGGTTCGGTCCAAATGCTTTCTGCAAGTTAGTCCATTTGTGAGTTTGACCTGAAACACCCTACTCCCTTCTTTGGCTATTACAGTGCCAGCAAGCCATTTGGGACCATGTCCATAGTTAAGTACAAATACAGGGTCATTGACTTCAGTATCGTGTGACAAATTTGTGCGATTATGGTACATGCTTTGTTGATGCCGCCTGCCCTCGACGTGATCAGGGTGGATGAGAGAAAGCCTTGTTTTGAGCGCCCTTTTCTCGAGATGCTCGGCTGGGGGAACGCCGGTGAGAGAGTGGGGTCTGGTGCGGTAGCTGAGCAGGACCCAGGACAGGCAGGTCTGCAGGGAGCCTTCCAACACGCGTTTCAAACTTTGCTTGATAGTTTGGACTGCCCGTTCTGCCTGGCCGTTGGATGCGGGCTTGAACGGGGAAGATGTGACGTGCTTGATCCCATTGCGGGTCATGAATTCTTTGAATTCAGCTCTGGTGAAGCACGGCCCATTGTCACTGACAAGGACATCAGGCAGGCCGTGCATGGCAAACATGGCTTGTAGGCTTTCGATGGTAGCAGTGGACGTGCTCACAGACATTATTACACACTCAATCCATTTTGAATAAGCATTCATAACTACCAAAAACAGCAAAGTAAACATGGATTCTAGACCACGATTTGGAGGGCCATGACCACAAACTTAGAGGTGCGTCCCTGGGTGCATTGCTCAGTTGAGAGCAAGTGTTGCATTGACGCAGACAAGACTCCAAATCTAAGTCAATAATGGGCCACGACACATGGGATCTGGCTATAGCTTTCATCATTACTATGCCTGGGTGGGGACTGTGTAGATCGCGTATGAACATTTCCCTGCCTTTCTTAGGCAAAACCACGCGATTACCCCACAAAAGACAGTCCGCCTGTATGGACATTTCGTCTTTGCGTCGTTGGAACAGCTTGATCTCTTCATGCATCTCTGCTGGGACGCTGGACCAGCTTCCATGGAGGACACAATTTTTTACAAGGGACCGTAAAGAATCCTGGCTGGTCCAGGTTCTGATCTGGCGAGCCGTAATGGGTGACTTTTCGTTATCGAATGCATCCATCACCAAGAGCAAGTCTGCAGGCTGTGCCATTTCCACCCGGTGGTGGGCAATGGTAGCCGACTGAGAGCATCAGTGCAGTTCTCTGTGCCCGGGCTGTGGCGAATTCCATAGTTATATGCAGACAGCGTGAGAGCCCATCTTTGGATGCGAGCAGAGGCATTGGTATTAATCCCTTTGCTCTCTGAGAATAGCAATATGGTTGGCTTATGGTCAGTTTCTAACTCGAACTTACAGAGAAACATAGAAAATAGGTGCAGGAGTAGGCCATTCGGCCCTTCGAGCTTGCACCACCATTCAATAAGATCATGGCTGATCTTTCACCTCAGTACCGCTTTCCTGCATTCTCTCCATACCCCTTGATCCCTTTAACCATAAGGGCCACATCTAACTCCCTCTTGAATATATTTAACGAATTGGCATTAACAACTCTCTGCGGTAGGGAATTCCACAGGTTAACAACTCTCTGAATGAAGAAGTTTCTCCTCATCTCAGTACTAAATGGCTTACCCCTTATCCTTAGACTGTGTCCCCTGGTTCTGGACAACCCCAACATCGAGAACATTCTTCCTGCATCTAACCTGTCCAGTCCCATCAGAATTTTATATGTTTCTATCTGCCATGCATTTGCCCACTCACCTAACCTGTCCAAGTCACCCTGCAGCCTCTTAGCGTCCTCCTCGCAGCTTGCAACGCCACCCAGTTTAGTGTCATCTGCAAACTTGGAGATATTACACTCAATTCCTTCATCTAAATCATTAATGTATATTGTAAATAGTTGGGGTCCCAGCACTGAACCCTGCGGCACCCCACTAGTCACTGCCTGACATCCTGAAAAGGACCCATTTATCCCAACTCTCTGCTTCCTGTCTGCCAACCAGTTCTCTATCCACGACAGTACATTACCCCCAATAACATGTGCTTTAATTTTGCACACCAATCTCTTGTGTGGGACCTTATCAAAAGCCTTTTGAAAGTCCAAATACACCACATCCATTGGTTCTCCCCTGTCCACTCTACTAGTTACATCCTCAAAAAATTCCAGAAGATTTGTCAAGCATGATTCCCCTTTCATAAATCCATGCTGACTTGGACAGATCCTGTCACTGCTTTCCAAATGCGCTGTTATTTCATGTTTAATAATTGATTCCAACATTTTCACCACTACTGATGTCAGGCTAACCGGTCTATAATTACGTGCTTTCTCTCTCTCTTCTTTTTTAAAAAGTGGTGTTACATTAGCTACCCTCCAGTCCATAGGAATTGATCCAGATTCGATAGACTGTTGGAAAATGATCACCAATGCATCCACTATTTCTAGGGCCACTTCCTTAAGTACTCTGGGATGCAGACTATCAGGCCCTGGGGATTTATCGGCCTTCAATCCCATCAATTTCCCGAACACAATTTCCCACCTGATAAGGATATCATTCAGTCCCTCCTTCTCACTAGACCCTCGGTCCCCTCGTATTTCCGGAAGGTTATTTGTGTCTTCCTTCGTGAAGATAGAACCAAAGTACTTGTTCAACTGGTCTGCCACTTCTTTGTTCCCCATTATAAATTCACCTGAATCTGACTGCAAGGGACCTAAGTTTGTCTTCACTAACCTTTTTATCTTCACATATCTATAGAAGCTTTTACAGTCAGTTTTTATGTTCCCGGCAAATTTCCTCTCACACACTATTTTCACCCTCCTAATTAAATCCTTTGACCTCCTCTGCTGAATTCCAAATTTCTCCCAGTCCGCAGGTTTGCTGCTTTTTCTGGCCAATTTATATGCCTCTTCCTTGGATTTAACATTATCCTTAATTTCCCTTGTTAGCCATGGTTGAGCCACCTTCCCCGTTTTATTTTTACTCCAGACAGGGATGTACAATTGTTGAAGTTCATCCATGTGATCTTTAAATGTTTGCCATTGCCTATCCACCGTCAACCCTCTAAGTATCATTTGCCAGTCTATTCTAGCCAATTCACGTCTCATACCATTGAAGTTACCTTTCTTTAAGTTCAGGACCCTAGTCTCTGAATTAATTGTGTCACACTCCATCTTAATAAAGAATTCTACCATATTATGGTCACTCTTCCCCAAGGGGCCTCGCACAACAAGATTGCTAATTAGTCCTTTCTCATTACATATCACCCAGTCTAGGATGGCCAGCCCTCTAGTTGGTTCCTCCACATATTGGTCCAGAAAACCATCCCTAATACACTCAAGGAAACCCTCCTCCATCGTATTGCTACCAGGTTGGTTAGCCGAATCTATATGTGGATTAAAGTCGCCCATGATAACTGTTGTACCTTTATTGCACGCATCCCTAATTTCTTGTTTGATGCTGTCCCCAACCTCACTACTACTGTTTGGTGGTCTGTACACAACTCCCACTAGCATTTTCTGCCCTTTGGTATTCCGCAGCTCCACCCATACAGATTCCACATCATCCAAGCTAATGTCCTACCGTATTATTGCATTAATTTCCTCTTTAACCAGCAATTCTACCCCACTTCCTTTTCTTTTCTGTCTCTCCTTCCTGAATGTTGAATACCCCTGGATGTTGAGTTCCCAGTCTTGGTCACCCTGGAGCCATGACTCCGTGATGCCAATGATATCATATTCATTAATTGCTGCCTGTGCAGTTAATTTGTCCATCGTTTTACGAATACTCCTCGCATTGAGGCACAGAGCCTTCAGGCTTGTCTTTTTAACATACTTTGCCCTTTTAGAATTTTGCTGCAATGTGGCCCTTTTTGATTTTTGCCTTGGGTTTCTCTGCCCTCCACTTTTACTTTTCTCCTTTCTATCTTTTGCTTCTGCCCTTATTTTACTTCGCTCTGTCTCCCTGCATAGGTTCCCATCCCCCTGCCATATTAGTTTAACCCCTCCCCAACAGCACTAGCAAACACTCCCCTTAGGACATTGGTTCCGGTCCTGCCCAGGTGCAGAACGTCCAGTTTGTACTGGTCCCAACTCCCCCAGAACCGGTTCCAATGTCCCAGGAATTTGAATCCCTCCCTTCTGCACCACTCCTCAAGCCACGTATTTATCTGAACTATCCTGCGATTCCTACTCTGACTAGCACGTGGCACTGGTAGCAATCCTGAGATTACTACCTTTGAGGTCCTACTTTTTAATTTAACTCCTAACTCCCTAAATTCAGCTAGTAGGACCTCATCCCGTTTTTTACCTATATCGTTGGTACCGATATGCACCATGACAACTGGCTGTTCAGCCTCCCTTTTCAAAATGTCCTGCACCCGCTCCAAGACATCCTTGACCCTTGCACCAGGGAGGCATCATACCATCCTGGAATGTCGGTTGCGGCCGCAGAAACGTCTATCTATTCCCCTTACAATTGAATCCCCTATCACTATTGCTCTCCCACTCTATTTCCTCCCCTCCTGTGCAGCAGAGCCACCCACGGTGCCATGAATTTGGCTGCTGCTGCTCTCCCCTGATGAGTCATCCACCTCAACAGTACCCAAAGCGGTGTATCTGTTTTGCAGGGGGATGACCGCAGGGGACCCCTGCACTACCTTCCTTCCACTGCTCTTCCTGTTGGTCACCCATCCCCTATCTTGCTGTGTACCCTTTACCTGGGGTGTGGTCAACTCACTAAATGTGCTGTTCACGTCATTATCAGCATTGTGAATGCTCCACCCGCAGCTCCAGTGCCACAATGCGGTCTGTCAGGTGCTGCAGGCAGACACACTTCCCGCACATGTAGTCGCCAGGGATGCTAGAAGCGTCCCTGAGTTCCCACATAACACAGGAGGAGCATAACACGTGTCCGAGCTCTCCTGCCATGACTTAATCCCGAGATTAACTTAATTTGGCAACAACAATGATAAAGGTTACTTACTGATAGGGAAAAGAAAAAGAAAAACTACTCACCAATCACCAGCCAATTACTTACCCCCTTGGCTGTGACGTCACCTTTCGATTTCTTTCTACTTCTTTGTGTACCTTCTGCCCCTGCTGCAGCTGCACCGGCTGGGCCTTTATAGGCCTCACGAACTCCTGCTCCGCCTCTCCGATGCTGCCCAAACAGATACTGGTGCAATTTTTCTACCCGGTAAACGCATGTCAGAGCTTCTTTTTCAATCATGCTGTAGGCCCTTTCGGCCTTGGACAAACTCCTGGACGCATATGCGATCGGTTGCAATGTTCCCGTTTCAATTGCTTGTTGTAACACACACCCAATCCCGTATGAAGACGCATCGCAAGCTAGCGCTAAACATTTACATGGGTCATACAGAACAAACAGTTTGTTGGAACATAACAGATTTCTGGCTTTCTCAAAAGCAACCTCTTGTAATTTCCCCCATACCCAGTAATCTCCCTTGCATAGCAACACATGTAGAGGTTCTAGTAAGGTGCTTAACCCAGGTAGGAAATTACCAAAATAATTGAGGAGCCCCAGGAACAACCACAGCTCCATCACGTTCTGTGGTCTCGACGCGTTCTTGATGGCCTCCGTCTTAGTGTCGGTGGGACCGATGTCGTCTGCCGCGCTTCTTCTCCCTAAGAACTCGACCGTTGGCGCCATGAAAAGACACTTCGAGTGTTTCAACCTGAGTCTCACATGATCTAGCTGACTTAGAACCTCTTCCAGGTTCTTCAAGTGTTCAATGGTGTCCTGACCTGTGATCAATATGTCGTCCTGGAAAACCACGGTGCATGGAACCGACTTTAGCAGGCTCTCCATGTTCCTTTGAAAAATAGCCGTGGCTGATCGAATCCCAAACGGGCATTTATTGTCGATGAACAGACCTTTGTGCGTGTTGATGCAGTTGAGGCCTTTCGAAGATTCCACCAGCTCCTGCGTCATGTAGGCCGAGTCAGATCCAACTTGATGAATGTCTTTCCTCCTGCCAGGGTCGCAAATAGATTGTCTGCCTTGGGTAGCGGGTACTGGTCCTGCAGCGAAAAACGGTTAATCATTACTTTATAGTCCTCACAAATTCTGACCATGCCATCACCGTTGAGGACCGGAACAGTCGGACTGGCCCACTCGTTGAACTCCACCGGCGCGATGCTGCCTTCTCGTTACAGCCTGTCCAGCTCGATCTCCACTTTCTCTCGCATCATATATGGCACCACCCGTGCCTTGTGGTGGATGGGAACCAAGTGGATCTGCACCTTCGCCCCCAAGAAACTTCCGATGCCTGGCTCAAACAACGACGGAAACTTGCTCAGAACCTGGGCACATGAGGCGTCGTCGCTGGACGAAAGCGCTCGAATGTCGTCCCAGTTCCAGCGGATTTTCCCCAGCCAGCTTCTGCTGAACAGTGTGAGACCATCTCCTGGTACAATCCATAGTGGGAGTTCGTGCATTGCTCCATCATAGGAGACTTTTACTGCTGCGGTGCCAATTACAGGGATCAGCTCTTTAGTGCAAGTTCTTAGCTTGGTATGAATGGAGCTCACCTTGGGCCTGTGTGTCTTGTTGCACCACAGCCTGTCGAAGGCCTTTTTGCTCATGATGGACTGACTCGCACCCGTGTCCAGTTCCATGGATACTGGAATTCCATCCAGTTTGACTTTTAACATGATCGATGGACATTTCGTGGTGAAGATGTGTACCCCGTACACTTCTGCCTCCTCGGGTTGAGTCTGTGGTTCAGTTTGATCTGCTATGGATCAATCTTCCTCTGCAATGTGGTGGTTTGAAGGGTTTGCAGCTCGTCTGCACATTCGCTGGAGGTGTCCCATTGTTCCACATCCTTTGCATGCATAAGTGTTTGAAGCGGCATCGATGGGCTCGATGATCACCTCCCCAGCGCCAACAAGGTGTTAACTATCTCGCATTAACGTTTGATGGCGGACTCTGAGTCATCTGAGGTCGTGCACCTGCAGGCGTGTACGTTCTGCCATTTGCATTCCTGCCTGAAAACAACGTTACTTTGTGTACAGTACTTGCCAAAACCTTTTTATGCTGCAAAATTTGTTTGGTGTTATTGCTGGTGCCTGTGCTATCGTTATGGTTTTGCTCAGGTTCGGTGTTTCAACAGTCAATAGTTTGTGAAGGATAACCTCATGGCCAATGCCAAGCACAAAAAAGTCTCTTAGCATTTGCTCCAGAAATCCATCGAATTCATAATGTCCTGCAAGGCGACGTAGCTCGCCACTTCCTGGTCTTCAGACCATTGACACATGTAAAATCGATACCTTGCCATCAGAACGCTTTTCTTTGGATTTAGGTGCTCCCGGACCAGCGTACACAGTTCTTCATATGATTTAGTTGTTGGTTTCACCTGAGCAAGAAGATTCTTCATGAGGCCATAGGTTGTTGCCCCACAGATGGTGAGGAGGATCGCTCTTCGTTTGGCAATGTTCTCTAGCTCATTGGCCATGAAGTATTGGTCGAGTCGCTCCACTAAGACCTCCCAATCGTCCCCTTCTGAGAATTTCTCCAGGATACCAGCTGTTCTCTGCATTTTTGCGTGATGGTTCGTTATCTCGTCGCCAGTTGTTACATAATAAAGTAACGTGATTGAGTACTGTAGACGTGAGTAAGTGTGACCTTAGTTTCTTTATTCTAACTCCAGAGTGCTGGTCTGGAGTTAGAACAGCATGGGAGGCCTGCTTATATACAGTGCTCCCAAGGGATGCTGGGATCCCTTGGGACTCCAACGGATACGTCCTCTGGTGGCGGTAGGATACTGGTAACATGGGGTTGCATACATAACAACACTATTGAAGAGCAGGGGAGTTCTGGCTGGTGTCCTGGCCAATATTTATCCCTCAATCAACATCAGTAAAACAGATTATCCGTTCATTTTTATTTATCACATTGTTGTTTGTGGGAGCTTGCTGTGCATAGATTGGCTGATGCATTTCCTACATTACAACAGTGACTACACTTCAAAAGTAATTAATTGGCTATAAAGCACTTTGGGATGTCCTGAGGTCATGAAATTTGCTAAATAAATGCAAGTCTTTCTTTTATTTCTTTATTCGCATTAAAACTCTCCCGTTTGAAAACTTCCATCACCAAATGTCCCAAAGCCTTTATGCTACTCTTACCTTAAACATCTGACTGTTTCACATAAATGTACCACTCCAGCCCGGCCAAACCTCAATACACCTTATGAGCTCATTGAACAACAAAGCTGATTACAGGTGCAATCTATTATACATTGACATTATTCAAATATGCTCTAAGCCCCGACTCCCTTTCACAATGAATCCCAGTGGGACCAGTAGCACAAGCACCAGTGCGCAGTCTTCCCATCCCCATGGCATATCGGATGCATAAACAGCCTTCATGGAATTTTGGGGCCACACTCTAGGTCGATGGTTGCATCGTCGGAATAATCTTCGGGGTGAAAATTGAGATTAAAGCACCCGCTCCTTGTTGGGGTGTGTGTAAAAGATCCCATGGGTTTGTGTAAAAGATCCCATGGGAGGGGATGTAAAAGATCCCATGCCACCTTTTGATGAAGATCAGGGAGGTCCCCCGGTGTCCTGGCCGACATTCCTCCTTCAACCAACACGATCAAAACAGCAGATTATTGGTTTTATCTCAGCAACTGTCTGCACATTGGTTGTATCTGCTATTTGCATGATCTTCCTGTGTGGATATTTGCTGTTGTGTTTGCTTATATAACTTTAACAAGTAACGTATTTGGTTGTGAAGTACTTCATGTTCATAGAATCATAGAAATTTACAGCATGGAATGAGGCCATTTCGGCCCATCATGTCCAAGCCGGTCGACCAAGAGCTATCCAGCCTAATCCCACTTTCCAGCTCTCAGTCCGTAGCCCTGTAGGTTACGCCACTTTAAGTGCACATCCAAGTATACGTTAAATGTGATGAGGGTATCTGCCTTTTTCAGGCAGTGAGTTCCAGACATCCATCACCCTCTGGGTGAAGAAATTTCCACTCATATCTCCTATAAACCTCCCCCCAATTACTTTAAATCTATTGCAGCACTGGAGCTGCGGGTGGATTCACTCTGGAGCATCCGCGATGCTGAGGATGCCGTGAATAGCACGTTTAGTGAGCTGGTCATACCACAGGTAAAGGTTACACAGACAGATAAGGGATGGGTGACCAGCAGGAAGAGCAGTGCAAGGAAGGTAGTACAGGGGTCCCCTGCGGTCATCCTGCTCCAAAACAGATACATCGCTTTGGGTACTGTTGGGGGGGATGACTCATCAGGGGAGGGCAGCAGCAGCCAAGTTCATGGCACCGAGGGTGGTTCTGCTGCACAGGAGGGCAGGGAAAAGAGTGGGAGAGATATAGTGGTAGGGGATTCTATTGTAAGGGGATTAGATAAACGTTTCTGTGGCTGCAATCGAGACTCCAGGATGGTATGTTGCCTCCCTGGTGCGAAGGTCAAGGATGTCTCGGATCGGCTGCAGGACATTTTGGAGGGGGAGGGTGAACAGCCAGTTGTCAAAGTGCATATAGGTACCAACGATATAGGTAAAAAACGGGATGAAGTCCTACTAGCTGAATTTAGGGAGCTAGAAGTTAAATTAAAAAGTAGGACCTCAAAGGTAGTAATCTCAGGATTGCTACCAGTGCCACGTGCTAGTCAGAATAGGAATTGCAAGATGGCTAAGATGAATACGTGGCTTGAGGAATGGTGCAGAAGGGAGGGATTCAAATTCCTGGGTCATTGGAACCTGTTCTGGGGGAGGTGAGACCAGTACAAACCGAACGGTCTGCACCTGGGCAGGACCGGAACTAATGTCCTAGAGGGAGTGTTTGCTAGTGCTGTTGGGGAGGGGTTAAAGTAATATGGCAGGGAGACAGAGGGAAGTAGAATGGGGGCAGAACCAAAAGATAGAAAGAAGAAAAGAAAAAGTGGAGGGCAGAGAAACCTAAGGCAAAGATCAAAAAGGGCCACATTACAGCAAAATTCTAAAGGGGCAAAGTGTGTTAAAAAGACAAGCCTGAAGGCTCTGTGCCTCAATGCGGGAGTATTCGTAATATAGTATTCGAATTAACTACGCAGGCAGCAATTAACAAATATGATATAATTGGCATCACGGAGACATGGCTCCAGGGTGACCAAGGCTGGGAACTCAACATCCAGGGGTATTCAACATTCAGGAAGGAGAGACAGAAAGGAAAAGGACGTGGTGTAGCATTGCTGGTTAAAGAGGAAATTAACGCAATAGTAAGGAAGGACATTAGCTTGGATGATGTGGAATCTGTATGGGTGGAGCTGCGGAATATCAAAGGGCAGAAAACGCTAGTGGGAGTTGTGTACAGACCACCAAACAGTCGAAGTGAGGTTGGGGATAGCATCAAACAAGAAATTAGGGATGCGTGCAATAAAGGTGCAGCAGTTATCATGGGCGACTTTAATCTACATAAAGATTGGGCTAACCAACCTGGTAGCAATATGGTGGAGGAGGATTTCCTCGAGTGTATTAGAGATGGTTTTTGAAACCAATATGTCGAGGAACCAATTAAGAGGGCTGGCCATACTAGACTCGGTGATGTGTAATGAGAAAGGACTAATTAGCAATCTTGCTGTGCGAGGCGAGGCCCCTTGAATAAGAGTGACCATAATATGGTAGAATTCTTTATTAAGATGGAGAGTGACACAGTTAATTCAGAGACTAGGGTCCTGAACTTAAGGAAAGGTAACTTCGATGGTATGAGACGTGAATTGGCTAGAATAGACTGGCGAATGATACTTCAAGGGTTGACAGTGGATCGGCAATGGCAAACATTTAAAGATCACATGGATGAACTTCAACAATTGTACATCCCTGTCTGGACTAAAAATAAAACGGGGAAGGTGGCTCAACCGTGGCTAACAAGGGAAATTAAGGATAGTGTTAAATCCAAGGAAGGGGCATATAAATTGGCCAGAAAAAGCAGCAAACCTGAGGACTAGGAGAAATTTGGAATTCAGCAGAGGAGGACAAAGGGTTTAATTAGGAGGGGGAGAATAGAGTATGATAGGAAGCTTCCTGGGAACATAAAAACTGACTGCAAAAGCTTCTACAGATATGTAAAGAGAAAAGATTAGTGAAGATAAACATAGGTCCCTTGCAGTCAGAATCAGGTGAATTTATAATGGGGAACAAAGAAATGGCAGACCAGTTGAACAAATACTTTGGTTCCGTTTTCATGAAGGAAGACACAAATAACCTTCCGGAAATACTAGGGAACCGAGGGTCTAGTGAGAAGGAGGAACGGAATGAAATCCTTATTAGTCGGGAAATTGTGTTAGGGAAATTGATGGGATTGAAGGCCGATAAATCCCCAGGGCCTGATAGTCTGCATCCCCAGAATACTTAAGGAAGTGGCCCTAGAAATAGTGGATGCATTGGTGATCATTTTCCAACAGTCTATCGACATTGGATCAGTTCCTATGGATTGGAAGGTAGCTAATGTAACACCACTTTTTAAAAAAGGAGGGAGAGAGAAAACAGGTAATTATAGACTGGTTAGCCTGACATCAGTAGTGGGGAAAATGTTGGAATCAATTATTAAAGATGAAATAGCAGCGCATTTGGAAAGCAGTGACGGGATCGGTCCAAGTCAGCATGGATTTATGAAAGGGAAATCATGCTTGACAAATCTTCTGGAATTTTTTGAGGATGTAACTAGTAGAGTGGACAAGGGAGAACCAGTGGATGTAGTGTATTTGGACTTTCAAAAGGCTTTTGACAATGTCCCACACAAGAGATTGGTGTGCGAAATTAGAGCACATGGTATTGGGAGTAGTGTACTGACGTGGCTAGAGAACTGGTTGGCAGACAGGAAGCAGAGAGTCGGGACTAACGGGAACTTTTCAGAATGGCAGGCAGTGACTAGTGGGGTGCTGCAGGGCTCAGTGCTGGGACCCCAGCTATTTACAATATACATCAATGATTTGGATGAAGGAATTGAGTGTAACATCTCCAAGTTTGCAGATGACACTAAGCTGGTTGGCGGTATGAGCTGTGAGGAGGATGCAAAGAGGGTGCAGGGTGACTTGGACAGATTGAGTGGGCAAATGCATGGCAGATGCAGTATAATGTGGATAAATGTGAGATTATCCACTTTGGTGGCAAAAACATGAAGGCAGAATATTATCTGAATGGTGGCAGATTAGGAAAAGGGGAGGTGCAACGAGACCTGGGTGTCATGGTATATCAGTCATTGAAAGTTGGCATGCAGGTACAGGAGGCGGTGAAGAAGGCAAATGGTAGCTTGGGGATTTGAGTATCGGAGCAGGGAGGTCTTACTGCAGTTGTACAGGGCCTTGGTGAGGCCTCACCTGGAATATTGTTTTCAGTTATGGTCTCCTAATATGAGGAAGGAAGTTCTTGCTATTGAGGGAGTGCAGCGAAGATTCGCCAGACTGATTCCCGGAATGGCAGGACTGACATATGAGGAGATACTGGATCGACTGGGCCTGTATTCACTGGGGTTTAGAAAGATGAGAATGGATCTCATAGAAACATAAAATTCTGACGGGACTGGACAGGTTAGATGCAGGAAGAATGTTCCCAATGTTGGGGAAGTCTAGAACCAGGGGACAAAGTCTAAGGATAAGGGATAAGCCATTTAGGACTGAGATGAGGAGAAACTTCTTCACTCAGAGAGTTGTTGTCTTGTGGAATTCTCTACCGCAGGGAGTTGTTGATGTTAGTTCATTGGATATATTCAAGAGGGAGTTAGATATGGCCCTTACGGCTATAGGGATCAAGGGGTATGGAGAGAAAACAAGAAACAGGTACTGAAGTGAATGATCAGCCATGATCTGATTGAATGGTGGTGCAGGCTCGAAGGGCCGAATAGCCTACTTCTGCACCTATTTTCTATGTTTCTACGCCCTCTGGTTGTTGACCCCTCTGCTAAGGGAAATAGGTCCTTCCTATCCACTCTATCCAGGCCCCTTATAATTTTATAGACCTCAATCAGGTCTCCCCTTAGTCTCCTCTGTTCCAAAGAAAACAGACCCAGCATCTCCAATCTTACCTCACAGCCAAAATTCTGCAGTTCAGGCAACATTCTCTTAAATCTCCTCTGCACTCTTTCCAGTGCAATCACATCTTTCCTGTAATGTGGTGACCAGAACTATACGCAGCACTCCAGCTGTGGCCTAACTAGTGTTTTAGACAGTTTGAGAATAACCTCCTTGCTCTTGTATTCCATGCGCCGACTTATAAAGGCAAGTATTCTATTTGCCTTCTTAACCACCTTATCTACCTGGCCTGCTACCTTCAGGGATCTGTGGACCTGCACTCTAAGATTCCTTTGTTCCTCTACACTTTTCAGTGTCGTACTATTTAATGTGTATTCTCTTGCCTTATAAGACCTCCTCAAATGCATTACCTTACACTTACCCAGACTGAATTCCATTTGCCACTGTTGTGCCCTCCTGACCAGTACATTGATATCTCCCTGCAGTCCGCAGCTTTTTTCCTCATTATCTGCCACACAGCCTATTTTAGTGCAATTTACAAACTTCTTAATCATACCCCCAACATTTAAGTCCAAGTCATTGATATATACCACAAACAGCAAGGGACCCAGCATTAAGCCCTGCAGAACCCCACTAGATACAGACTTCGAGTCACAAAAACACCTATCAACCATTACCCTTTGCTTCCTGCCTCTGAGCCAATTTTGAATCCAACTTGCCATTTTGTCCGAGACCCCATGGGCTATTACTTTCGTGACCAGCTTGCCATGTGGGACCTTATCAAAAGCTTTGCTGAAATCCATATACACTACATCATACGCACTACCCTCATCGACCCTCCTGGTTACCTCCTCGAAAATTTCAATCAAATTAGTCAGACACGACCTTCCTATTTGTCCTGAGAATATGATAAAGCCATTCCATTCAATCGTGGGTGATCAACTCTTTTTATCCGCCATTCCTTCTGTCCCTTAACACCCTTAACTGACAAAAATTGATTGATCTCATATGTAATAGCTCCAATCATCCTCCAGCATCCACAGCCTTTTGGGGTAAGAGAGTTTCAGATTTCTGCTATCCTTTGTGTGAAAGCATTTGCTGGAAGTGTGCAAAGTCAAGACATCAGTTTGCCATGTAAATCAGGGAGAATGTGGCCCAGTGGTATGACCCATTGGTATACAGACACCCTGCCGCAGTGGTGGACAATGGATAACATCTGCAATTGTATACAGAGTAATGTTCCAGTTTCAGTGCGGCTGTAACAATGAGGCACATCCACACAGGGAGGGGCAATCTAAAACAATCTATGCTCCTCTAGTGTAACTGGCCATTCAAACGGCACAACAGCCAGTTGATGGGATTATGATGTGGGAATTTAAGGAGAGAAAAAAAACAAAAGAAAAATGTTTGGTTGTCTGGCCAACCAGGAAAAATAACAATTACGCCCATTCCTTTCAGAGACATTTTGGGTGGAGTCATGTGATCTTCCCCTTCCTCCAACATATGACAAAAGGCTGTGATTCATTAAAGGGACAGTCTTCATAAGACATCTGGAAAACCGTTTTGGGTTTGTAAACATACGATGTAATGGTACCAAAACGCACCATCGCAGCACACAAACGCGTTTCTATTGTGATGAAAATGTTTGCATAATTCTTCTCTTTCTTCAAACAAAAAAGAAGTTAGTCAAACACATTTTTGCAATAACTTTCCTTTTCAGAACTAGAACTGGCACGAATGACAGTGACAAAAGTTCAATCTGCGAACACAACGGAAACAGTATGAGTGGTGTCAGCTGTGGCTCAGTGGGTCGCACTCTCTCCTCCTCAGGTTGTGGGTTCCAGTCTCACTCCAGAGACTTGGTTCACATGATCTAGTCTGACATTCCAGTGCACCTCAGTTGAAGATGCCATCTTTCAGATAAGACATAAAAGATCCCATGGCACTATTTTGAAGAAGAGCAGCGGAGTTCTCTGCGCTGTCCTGGCCAATATTAATGCCTCAACCAACAGCTCTAAAAACAATCATCATCATAGGCAGTCCCTCGGAGTCCAGGAAGACTTGCTTCCACTCTAAAAGTGATTTCTCAGGTGACTGAACAGTCCAATATGGGAATTACAGTCTCTGTCACACATGGGACAGACAGTGGTTGAAAGAAAGGGTGGGGAGTCTGGTTTGCCACACGCTCCTTCCACTGCCTGCATTCTGCATGCTCTCGGCGACGAGACTCGAGGTAGTCAGCGTCCTCCTAGATGCTCTTCCTTCACTTAGGGCGGTCTTTGGCCAGGGACTCCCAGGTGTCGGTGGGGATGTTGTATTTTATCAAGGTGGCTTTGAGAGTGTCCTTGAAATGTTTCATCTGCAGATGATCTGGTTTGTATCACATTGCTGTTTGTGGGAACTTGCAGTGTGCAAATTGGCTGCTGCATTTCCAACATTTTAAAAGTACTTCATTGGCTGTAAAGCACTTTCTTTCTTAAGATCCTTCTCTGAAATTCAGTGGTTTAGGTAATGGTTCTCTTCACTAACCAAATAGTTATCTTTTGTGGCATGTTTGCACATGTACGCTGATGATACCCAGCTCTACCTCACCACCACTTCTCTCGACCCCGCCATGGTCTCTAAGTTGTCAGACTGCTTGTCCGATATCCAGTACTGGATGAGCGGAAATTTTCTCCAATTAAATATTGGGAAGACAGAAGCAATTGTTTTGGGTCCCGCCACAAACTCCATTCCCTAGCCACTGACTCCATCCCTCTTACCAGCATCTGTCTGAGGCTGAACTATACTGTTCACAACTTTGGTGTCATACTTGACCCTGAAGTGAGCTTCTGACCACATATCTGCGACATAACTAAGACCACCTATTTCCACCTCCGCCCGTCTCCATCCTTGCCTCAGCTCATCCGTTGCTGAAACCTTCATCCATGCATTTGTTCGCTACAGACTTGACCATTCCAACGCACTCCTGGCTGGCATTCCATGTTCTACCCTACGTAAACTTGAGGTCATCCAAAACTCAGCTGCTCGTGTCCTAACTTGCACCAAGTTCCGTTTACCCACCACCCCTGTGCTTGCTGAACTACATTGGCTCCTGGTTAAGCAATGTCTTGATTTCAAAATGTTTATCCTTGTTTTCAAATCTGTCCCTATCTCTATAATATCCTCCAGCCCCAAAATCCCCCTTGAGATATCAGCACACCTCTAATTCTGCCCTCTTGAACATAAGAACAAAAACATAAGAAATAGGAACTTGAGTAGGCCATACGGCCCCTCGAGCCTTTTCAGTCATTCAATAAGATCATGGTTGATCTGATCATGGACTCAGCTCCACTTCCCTGCCCGCTCCCCATAACCCCTTATCTCCTATTCGTTTAAGAAACTGTCTATTTCTGTCTTAAATTTATTCAATGTCCCAGCAGTGGATTTTGAGGCAGTGAATTCCACAGATTTACAACATTTCTTCTACAGGGAAGAAATTTCTCATCTCAGTTTTAAATGGGTGACCCCTTATTCTAAGATCATGCCCTCTAGTTCTAGTCTCCCCCATCAGTGGAAACATCCTCTCTGCATCCACCCTGTCAAGACCCCTCATAATCTTATACGTTTCGATAAGATCACCTCTCATTCTTCTGAATTCCAATGATTAAGGCCCAACCTACTCAACCTTTCCTCTTAAGTCAACCCCCTCATCTCCGGAATCAACCTAATGAACCTTCTCTAAACTGCCTCCAAAGCAAATATATTCTTTCGTAAATATGGAAACCAAAACTGCACGCAGTATTCCAGGTGTGGCCTCACCAATACCCTGTATAGTTGTAGCAAGACTTCTCTGCTTTTATATTCCATCCCCTGTGCAATAAAGGCCAAGATTCCATTGGCCTTCCTGATCACTTGCTGTACCTGCATACTATCCTTTTGTGTTTCATGCACAAGTACCCCCAGGTCCCGCTATAATGCAGCACTTTGCAATCTTTCTCCATTTAAATAATAACTTGCTCTTTGATTTTTTTTTGCCAAAGTGCATGACCTCACACTTTCCAACATTATACTCCATCTGTCAAATTTTTGCCCACTCACTTAGCCTGTCAATGTCCTTTTGCAGATTTTTGTGTCCTCCTCACACATTAACGGCCATTTTACCGCTGAAATGACATATAACGCCCATATATCGCCCATTTTGGCACAAAATGGAAACTGGCAGGCATTTTTTGGAACCTTATCGCGAGCGTTACTTGCCCCCTGTGCTTAACGCCAGGAAAAGATATTACTGCCCGCCCACTTTTTTGGGGCGAAATCAGCAGAATGGGCGAATTCAACGCCCATAATATCGGCCAGTGTTACTTTCCGCACAGATTTAACGCCGAGATTCAATATTAACGCCGTCCCACTTTTTTTGTCGTAAAGCGCATATTTACCGAAAGTAGCGGCCATGAGATCGCCCAGCATCAATTTAACCACCTCGCACACATATCACCCACAATTTTGCTCGCCCAAAAAAACGCCCAGATAAAGTGGAACTAACCGGAACAAAACACAGCGTTATGGACACCATGTTCGAGATCACTTGTCGCCTCCTTTGAAAGGCTGCTGTGCTTCAACCTCGGCGGAGTTCGGATGTACTCTGCAAGTCGTTGGAGTTGATGTGAACATCTGTAAAAACATCTTGACCATACTGTGACCGATTGGAATTGAAGAGGTGTCTTCGTCAGGGCATTCCTTGTTTGTGACTAATCGGTGGAAAACAGAGAGCTACTGCAATGGGGACTGTCCTTTCTCACCCTCTCTTGCTGACCAATTATATGCAGCAGACTCGACATCGCCGAAGGAACGCTCCACTGCATTATGTGCCCAATGTAAGACATGACAGACAGATGAGGAGGACCAGATGTTACACCCCCCGCAAGTACAAGGAGAAGCATTCTTACCTCGACTTGCCCAACACCACCTGTCTTCAGAGACTGCGCTTCCACAAAGAGGTTATCACTGAGGTATGCCAGCTGATAAAGGCAGATGTGCAGCCTGCCAGCACCATCAGTACTGCACTGTCCGTTGAGGTCAAAGTCACAGCGGCACTATCGTTCTACGCCTCGGGTTCTTTGCAGGCCACAGCTGGAGACATTTGCGGACTTTCTCAGCATGCCACACATTGCTGCATTAGATATGTCACTGAAGCCCTGTATGCACACAGGAGGGACTTGATCAGCTTCCCTATGACCAGGGAGGCACAGAGTGAGCGGGCTCTAGGATTCCCCAGAATTGCAAACTTCCCCAAGGTGCAGGAAGCAATAGACAGATTTATTGCTACCTAACGGTCTAAAGGGTCTACACACCAACGAGTCAGAACATCACTTCCCTGTTGTACAATTAAAGTAGGTATATTTTAACAAAACTGAATTATATAAGCGCCTACTGATGTGGGCACCTTTTCAGGATGCTGAGGTTTTCAGGAACCGCAAAGGATTTCACTCCCTGAATGTCCAACTGGTTGTCGACCACCAGCAAATTATACTGGCAGTGAATGCTCAATTTCCGGGTAGCATCCATGATGCTCACATCCTGTGTGAGAGCACTGTATCTGACTTGTTTAACAATGAGCCACAAAGTCAATGCTGGATGCTTGGTGACAAAGGATACAGCCTCGCCACCTGGCTGATGACCCCCTCTGCGTGACACCCACACCGAAGCCGAGAAGCAATACAACGAGAGCCACAGAGCAACTCGCAATATCGTTGAGAAAACCATTGGAGTGCTGAAGCAGCGCTTTAGATGCCTGGACCACTCAGGAGGCGAGCTCCAATACCACCCTGAGCAGGTAGCTAAAGTCGTAGTGGTGTACTCCATGCTCCACAAGTTGGCTATCAGGAGGGGACAAGAATTGCCTGATGAGTCTGACAGTACACCTCACCAGAGAGGGGAAGAGGAGGACGAGGAGGCGGACATTGACATCGGCCCAGACAATCAGGCTGATGCTGAAGCCATGTAGACCGCATGAAAGGGCCCATGGTGGCATGATAGCTGCAAGAGATCTTACGTCAGGAGTTTATCAATGATCGCTTTGCCTCAAAGAACGTTGGTGGTATTTACAAGGCTGACATACTGCTGGATGTGCAGGTCATACATCAATGGTGGTCATCACCTTGGTGACAGTTAAAGTTTAAGTTGATTGAAGTTAAGTGTGATTATACCCTTTGATGTAAAGGAATCACCAGCGTGTAATGGTGCAGATATCTGAGCCAATGTGTTGCAAGGTTTTGTTGAATAATGGCCGAAACGCTGCTTGGATGGATACGGGAGAGGACGGTTCCCAGGTGGGAACGTACTCCGAGCCAGAAGCAAGATGTTGCTGCTGGCTCTCATGTGTTTGGCAATGGGGATGCGGCACCTTGGGGTGCAGTGCGGCGTCTGGGGACACTGGGAGCCCTCTACCACCAGTGTTCTTGGCTACCAGCTCCAGGGCCTCCTCCATCCCTTCCATGTTATATCTTATTTGTTGGACAAAAACTCGGTGCCAACTATATTCTTGGTGCTTCGTAAACTTTTTGCTACTGGTGAATCTCCGTCGTTCCTCCCACAACAGCCAGACAAGCACACACCACAGCCACACAAGCTTTCAGTGCCTCTGAGCTCCCTCTCTCTCTGTCTCCTCTTCTGCGTATGTCATGATGACCCTTGACTTCCTGAATCGCGGGAATCGAGCGTTGCCATGCCATTGCTAAGGACGGTCACACTTTACGGCAGAAGGTCAAAAAAATTTACGCTACTGCCCATTTGATATCGCTCGTGGTAACGCCCATTTTCAAAAATGAAAACTAGGTGTTTTGAGAATGGACGAGAAGCCGACGATCTGAAAACCCCTTTTTTAACGCCCACGCCGGAAATAACGCCCATTTTTGGGCGATAAGCACCTAAGTGGAGGTTCTAGCCCTATGTTTCTATGGGCCAGATTTTCCATAAAGGTCCTCAACGTTATCGCCCACATCTGAAGTCGCCCGCCGGGACCAAACCACCCACATGCAACACCGAGAACAACCGCCAGGGGCGTAAGTTTGGCCTCAACCGTCGGTGTCCAGATCATGCAAAAAAAGGTAAGTTAAAAGTTCTTTAATTTAAAAAATTTTTTTTAACATGACGATTAGGGTTAAAACTGTCTTGGGAATGGTTTGTACATGTTTATTTCTTTTTAAATGACATTTTAAAAACATTTTCCTCCTCTCTTGGCCCAACAGCAGCCTCGGGCTAAATTTTTCTACTTATCGTCCATTCCGGTAACGACCGCCCATTTGTCTAACTTTGCACTTACCCGCCAAGAAAACCGCCGCGAATGAGTGTGCAATGCCCATTTTCTCACCGGGCGATCAGTTCTACTTTTAGCTTCAAAATGGAAATTCTCGGCAACTTTTTTCGCTGAACGCTGGCGGTCCTTCTCAGCGTGCAAACTCTCGCCGGGCGAAAAACCAGCTGTAACGCCGAGAAAATCGCCGACAATGAAGCCGAAAGTCTGACCCTATGTTTCTAAATGTGGGTGGGTGTGGTGTTTGGGAGTTTAGTCTGAAAAGCCAACCAAAGACCTCCAAAATATATAAGAATTTGTTAATTGGCACAACAATAGCAGATTCAATATATTACACTGCTTAAATATTAAGTATTGCATATAAGAAAAAATAGGCAACGTATACACTTTATATCTTATGATCAGCCATGATCTTATTGAATGGTGGTGCAGGCTCGAAGGGCCGAATGGCCTACTCCTGCACCTATTTTCTATGTTTCTATTAGTGTCAGCTACGGCTCAGTCATAGCAGTCTTGCCTTTGAGTCAGAGGGGTAGATATCCATCGCCGCTCGAAACGGGTCGTACCTACCGCTTCTGATGTGTTTTCAACGCCGCGTTGAATGAGGTGACCATTTGCGCGAAATTCAGCTCTTTATCATTTTTTTTCGAGCAGACCAGAAGTCGCTCATAATGGGGGCGGGAGTGCGACGGTGAGCACACTAGAGGGACGGACATGGAGGCGGGACGGAGTCTCCACCGCTGTCAGTTATCAACGTAGTGCTGATGACGTCATGACATGTGCGCGTCACCATGCTCTCTCCCCTCCGTTAAACGGGAGTGATTCTGTTGTATGAAGAATTCCTGTTTTTGGTTCTAAATTTGCCTTTTATTAGTTTGAAACTTTGTCCTACTCTTACAATTTAGTTTTGCAACATTAAACTTTCAATTCCCTTAACTATTTTATACACTTCTGTAAGATCACCTCTCAGACGCTTCCTTTCCAGACTGAAAACGTCACTGGAGAAATGGGCAAAGAAAGTATTCTGCTGGTGGAGCAGGAATTGCTCTTTAGAGGCTGGAGTTAAAACACAACGTTTGAGTTCACAACATTTGCATTCGACTTGGAACTTACACCACGACAGGGTTCCGATGCTGACACTGGATGAAAAGGAGGAAAATGCTCCATTTATCAAAAATGACATCTCTTCTTTTAAATGAGCCATAATTCCAGCACAAACTTAAAAATGTTTTCCTTATGTTTCAATTAAAACACGCTGACATTGCCACACACACACAGCTTCTGCGTGCTCCTCTCGCGATCCACCCATTATGTTGGCTGTTTGAAAGGACACTCATGATCTTTCATTTGTCACTATCCTAAATTTGGCATTCAGGAAAATAACTATTTTCTAGAACCATCGAGGGAAGACTGTTGGCATTGACAGCAAAATGGTAAATGTACTTACAGGCTATAAATAGCAAACAACAAAAAAAATCTCCCTAAAAGTGTTTCCACCCAGTTAATAACTTCTGACAGAATAACAAAAAGCTTGTATGAAATAGGTTATTTTCTCACCCTTGTCAGGAATCATGTTGCCCTTATTTATGCAATACCAACTACTTTATTCAAAGGGTGCAAGCTTCAACTGCCCACAGCATGTCCTGTATTCAGTGCTGAAACACCCACGTTAATATTAATAAGTAACAACTGCTTAGTATGTAAAGCATCCAGGCTATTTTGAGACTTTTCCCCCCTTCCTTATGCCAGCAATGACTAACTCTCTACAGCAGAAGCTGTTTTCTGTGTCGAATGAATTTCTAAAAGCAGGAAGTGGCTCCTTTTGTACGTATCTATTCGGAGATTAGCAGCTGCTCACTGAAGCAGCTCTGAGCATCAAAACTTGTATAAGCTTAAAAAAACACACACACTAAAAATGATCGAGTAGTTCTCTTTACAGTTTTGTGTTTTTAATGGTGATCTAAAGGGGAAAAATTCTCACGTATTCATCTAAGCGTCTTGGCTACGAGAGAAATAAATCACATTTTGGGAGCTTTGGTGGTTCCTTTTATAACTCTCATAAATATTCATGTTGGTGAGAATGCGCTAATGTCTGTCACCTTTTCATCACATGCATTCTATTATCAGTTTCAGAAACCAAGCAACCATGAATGCAAGACAACTTCTTCATTTACATTCACATGACTCAGGATACAAGCAGTTCAGGTACGCTGCCAAACCTGACATGTAGGTAGCCCATCCCTGGAGATGGAGCACGTGGTGTCCACTGGTACGCTCGCGGCCTTCCATGAGAGGTAGGCACCAGAGGGACTGGAGTGCATCATCACCCCCGGCAACCAAATTTTAATTTAATTTGATTGGCAAAGTTCCCTTTAATGTTTAATTGTTAATTTGTGGGTTTTGATGCCCTTAAAAATGAGGGCACTTGATTTAAAGTTACACCAAAATAGTTGTAGGTAGCCCAACTGGCTAATTAAAATAAAAACCTGCTCTAAAGTATTCCTTGTGCCTATTTGGCTTACTGAATTCTACATGTGCAATAGAACAGGGACATATCCATTAGAATTTTAATTCAAAGTAAATTTTAGCTTTTCACACAATAATGTAAACTTGATGTCCCTCCATAAAATTCAGCATCATTTGTTCCTAAATTAAAGGGGAAACATGTTTGTTAAAGTACTTTCAATTCACATTTTGTAGAAATAAATCATATTCTTACCAGGGAGCCAATATTTAAAAAAAATGTAGATGTGAGCAGTAATATGAAGATCCTCCAATCAAACCCTTGCTTGACCATTTGTCAAATCAACTACAGACCTCCACCCCGTCCATCCTGCACCACCTTCATTACAATCTTTCATTTTTCTAGAGACATTGATGAATGCCATAACTGAAAAAGTTAACCTCTCCCCTGCCCCCCTCTCAAACTTTCTAATTTTCTGAAGGTGTTGACACTTGCTGGGTATAACAAGCTCCCCACTGGAGTGGAGTTAATCTACAGGACAAGCGGGAAATTGTTCAACCTCCGATGCCTCCAGTCCAGATCCAAGGTTGTTCCAACTTGTCATTGAATTACAATATGCGGATGACGCTTGCCTTTGTGCACACTCGGAGTCCGAACTCCAAACCATCGTTGACACCTTCACTGAAGCGTATGAGGGTCTGGGCCTTACATGAAACAACAGTAAGACAAAGGTTTCTACCAACCTGCTCCCGTCACAAGGTACTGCTCCCCGATTATCAAGATCCATGACGAGACCTTGGACAATGTGGACCACTTTCCATACCTTGAGAGCCTACTATCAACAAAGACAGACATCGTGACGATGTCCAACACCATCCTTCAGTGTGCCAGTGCAGCCTTCAGCTGCCTGAGGAAAAGTGTGTTCGAAGACCAGGATCTCAAACACGGCACCAAGCTCATGGTCTACAGAGCAGTAGTAATACCCGCCCTCCTATATGCTTCAGATACATGGACAATGTACAGTAGGCACCTCAAAGCACTGGAGAAGTACCACCATTGCTGCCTCCGCAAAATTCTGCAAATTTCTTAGCAGGATAGGTGCACCAACGTTAGCGTTCTCTCTCAGACCAACATCCCCAGCATCGAGGCACTGACCACGCTCGATCAGCTTCGATGGACGGGCCACATTGTCCGCATGTCCGATACTAGACTCCTGAAACAAGCACTCTACTCCGAGTTACGTCACGGCAGGCGAGCCCCAGGAGGGCAGAGAAAATGCTTCAAGGACGCTCTCAAAGCCTCCTTGCAAAAATGTAACATCCCAACCGACTCTTGGGAATCCCTGGCCCAAGACCGCTCAAAGTGGAGAAAAAGCATTCGGGAAGGCATCAAACACTTCGAGTCTCTTCGCCAGGAGCACGTGGAAGCCAAGCGCAAACAGCAGAAGGAGCATATGACAAATCAAGCACCCCAGCCACCCGTCCCTCCAACCACCGTCTGCCCCACCTGTGACAGAGACTGTAGGTACCGCATTGATCTCATCAGTCACCTTAGAACTCATTTTAGTGTGGAAGCAAGTCATCCTCGACTCCGGGGGACAGCCTAAGAAGAAGAAGGATGGTCCTTCGGGTGCTACCTTGCATAAGTTGCGACTGTTCATGGAGCACCGCTGTGTACTGGTTTCTGTCAGAATGTAGCTTCCGGCAAACGATAACTCTGATTCCCCAGCTAGCGTCAACACCAAGAAATATGGCTAACGATCAGAGATTCAGAATTCAAATCCTTTAATAAATGTAGTGTGAACTGCAAACAGAAACAAAGACAGACTCTAGAATTCTTATAGCACAACCAAGGAATAATCGAATAAAGCAGCAATAAAGAGAAGTTACTTATCTCTTACTGTCCATCAAAGATACAATTCAGTAATTCCAGAACGATTGGATAAGGAGAGATTACTTACATAACTGTCGTTCTGGAGTGGTCACATAAACCGAGGTCTAATTTATAAATTATAAGTTAAAGATTTTCAGAACAAAATGGAGAGCTGGCTCCCTGTGGCTTGCTGGCTTCAGTGTCTCTCTGCCTCTATCGCTAATCGGAAAAGGCCCCCCAGTGACGGGAAATGGTAAGACACGATACAGTGTCTCCAAGCTGTCAAGAAGCATCTCAGTCCATCACACGCTGGTTACTTTCCTCCTCCTTAACTCATGGGCACAACGGCCAATTGTGACATCCAACCGCAATTAGCTAACTCAGCACAGCCTGCAAACTCCGCCTCAGACCTTTGATAATACAATGAGCCATACCTTGGTCCAGTGGAGCACTTGCACCTCTGAGTCAAAAAGATGTGGATTCAATTCCCGCTCCATGCACTATAATCTAGCCTGATTCTCCAGCGCAGTACTGAGGGAGTGCTGCACTGTTGGAGGTAGCATTTTTCACTAGAGATGTTAAACCGAGATCATGTCTGCCCTCTCAGTTGGATGTAAAAGATCTAACAGCACTATATTGAAGAATAGGGGAGTTTATCTCTGGTGTCCTGGACAATATTTATCACTCAATCAACATCAAAAATATATTATCTGATCATTTATTTCATTGTTGCTTATGAGACTTCATTGTGCGCAAAGTGGGTACAAGGTAAGTACTCTTATCTGTACTCTTAATTTAGTATCCTCCCTCCACCACAGGAGTCTACCATAACATGGGAGCCAAAAGTAAAGTCAGCCTTAGCTGAAGAGGAAAAGAGTGGCTAAAGTAAGTGTTGGTCCCTTAGTGTATGAGACTGGGGAATTAATAATGGGGAACAGGGAAATGGCAGAGATTTTGAACAAATATTTTGTATCAGTTGTCACAGTAAAATACGCTAAAAACATCCCAATAGTGGATAATCAAGGGGCTATAGGGAGGCAGGAACTTAAAACAATCACTATCACTAAAAAAGTAGTACTCGGTAAAATAATGAGACTAAAGGCGGACAAGTCCTCTGGACCTGATGGCCTGCATCCTAGGGTCTTAAAAGAAGTGGCTGCAGAGATAGTGGATGCATTGGTTGTAATCTACCAAAATTCCCTGGATTCTGGAGAGGTCCCAGCGGATTGGAAAATCGCAAATGTAACGCCCCTATTTAAAAAAGGAGGCAGATAGAAAGCAGGAAACTATAGACCAGTTAGCCTAACATCTGTAGTTGGGAAAATGCTGGAGTCCATTATTAAGGAAGCAGTAGCAGGACATTTGGAAAAGCATAATTCAGTCACGCAGAGTCAGCATGGTTTTATGAATGGGAAATCATGTTTGACAAATTTTCTGGAGTTCTTTGAGGATGTAACAAGCAGGGTAAATAAGGGGGAACCAGTGGATGTGGTGTATTTGGATTTCCAGAAGGCATTCGACAAGGTGCCACATAAAGGTTCACGGGGTTGGGGGTAATATATTAGCATGGATAGAGGTTTGGCTAACGAACAGAAAACAGAGAGTAGGGATAAAGGGGTAATTTTCCAGTTGGCAAACAGTAACTACTGGGGTGCTGCAGGGATTGGTGCTGGAGCCTCAACTATTTACAATCTATATTAATGACTTGGATGAAGGGACCGAGTGTAATGTAGCCAAGTTTGCTGATGATGGGTTGGAAAGAAAATTGTGAGGAGGACACAAAACATCTGCAAAGGGATATATTATTTAAATGGAGAAAAATTGCAAAGTGCTGCAGTACAGAGGAACCTGGGGGTCCTTGTGCATGAAACAAAGAAAGTTAGCATGCAGGTATAGCAAGTAATCAGGAAGGCAAATGGAATAGAAACATAGAGTGGCAGAAGGAGGCCACTTCGGCCCATCGTGTCCGCGCCAGCCAACAAAGAGCCGCACGGCCCTTGGTCAGCAGCCCTAAAGGTTACATATAAACTTATGAACAATAACGGAAAGGCAAAGAGCACCCAGCCCAACCAATCCGCCTCATACAACTGCAACACACCTTATACTGAAACATTCTACACTCCACCCCAACTGGAGCCATGTGATCTCCTGGGAGAGGCAAAAACCAGGCCAATTTAGGGAGAAAAAAATCTGGGAAAATTCCTCTCCGACCCATCCAGGCGATCGAAACTATTCCAGGAGATCACCCTGGCTGTATTCTATTCCCTGCAGTACTTACCATTATATCTGCGCCGTCCCACAAAAGGTCATCCAGTCTAATCCCAATTACCAGCTCTAGATCCGTAACCTTGCAGGTTACTGCACTTCAAGTGCCCATCCAAACATCTCTTAAAAGTGGTGAGGGTTTCTGCATCCACCACAATTCCAGGCAGCGAGTTCCAGATCCCCACAACCCTCTGCTTAAAGAAGCCCCCGCTCAAATCCCCTCAAATGTTGGTCTTTATTGCAAGGGGGATGAAGTATAAAAGCAGAGAAGTCCTGCTACAACTGTACAGGGTATTGGTGAGGCCACACCTAGAGTGCTGCGTACAGTTTTGGTCTTCGTATTTAATAAAGCATATATTTGAATTGGCGGCAGTTCAGAGAAGGTTCACTAGGTTGATTCTGGAGATGAGGGGGTTGACTTATGAAGATAGGTTGAGTAGGTTGGGCCTGTACTCATTGGAGTTCAGAAGAATGAGAAGTGATCTTATCGAAACATATAGGATAAGGAGAGGACTTGACAAGGTGGATGCAGAGAAGATATTTCCACTCATAGAGGAAACTAGAACTAAGGGGCATAGTCTCAGAATAAGGGGCCGCCCTTTTAACACTAAGATGAGTAGGAATTTCTTCTCTCAGAGGGTTGTAAATCTGTGGAATTCTCTGCCCTAGAGAGCTGTGGAGGCTGGGTCATTGAATATATTTAAAGCGGAGATAGGCAGATTTTTGAGTGATAAGGGAATAAAGGGTTATGGGGAGCGGGCAGGGAAGTGGAGCTGAGCCCATGATCAAATCAGCCATGACCTTATTAAATGGCGGAGCAGGCTCGAGGAACCAGGTGGCCTACTCCTGTTCCTATTTCTTATGTGTTTATGTTCTTATGTAGCTCAGTGGTAGCTTTCTGAGATAGAAGGTTGGGGGTCAAATCCCATTTCAAGAACAATAACGCAGTAAAATATCCCAAGGCGCTTTACAGGAATGTTATAAAACAAAATTTGACACCGAGCACATAAGGAGATATTAGGACAGATGGCCTGTGACTTGAGCACGTAATCTAGCTTGACACTTCAGTGCAGTATTGAGGGAGTGCTGCACTGTTGGAGGTGCCGTCTTTCAGATGAGATGTTAAACCAAGACCCCGTCAGTCCTCTCAAGTGGATGTAAAAGATCCTATGGTAACATTTAACGAAGAGCAGGGGAGTTATCCCAGTGTCCTCATCAATAATTATCCCTCAACCAATATCACTACAACAGATTGGGGCCGTAAATTGGCACATTGTTTAAAAGCTGTGACCGCCTCAAAGAGGTGGTTATGGGTCGGTAATGTCTCTCCACCTAGTCAGTGCGGAGTAAAGACCTTTCCCAGCAGTAATTGCTACTGCTCTGACCTTGCTCCCGCCCTGTCGGGCACGTGCGGACCCCCACCGACTGGTGGTGATCCCCTTTCCGCCCCGCTCGGAAAATTGCCCCGTAGGAGTGGCTCCGCCGCCAATCGGTGCCACTGATAGCGGGAAACTGCTGTGCGTGGGCGTCGCGTCCGCCCTTAAAGGGGAGGGCACACTGCCGCAGACCCCATGTTATTTTATTTGTTGGCCGACGACCAGGTCAGTCCGACAATGATGCCCACGGGTTCGGTCGGTCCACCGACATGCAGCGCGGCACCCCCTCTTGGGTCCCAGGCTGCTGGCCCGGACAAAACCCTCCCTGGTAGCCCAGTGGAGTTAATTTTAAAGTATGCAGAGCTCGCAGCAGCCCTTCCCTTTAACTGAAGGGGAGGGACGTTGTGATGCGTCAGCGCGACTGGGCGGGGCGACCGATCCAACCGAAAATTTCCAAGTGCAGAATTTTGCCGGACTTTCCGCCCCATGGATTTGGGCGGAGAAAAACTTCAAAGGTCAGTAAGTGCTCAATTTCAGCCCCTTTATCTTGTCATCTATTTCAGTGTTATCCAATATAAATTGCTAACTAGCCACAGATGTGGCTATGACAACACAGTTTTAGCCAATGCTCTAATTTTAGTGGTAAACACATTACACAAGTTCACATGGAAACGCCGTGCCAATATAAGTATTGAGATCACATGCCCAACAACGATGTCTATTATTCAATTTTTATTTACTAATCAGAAATGCAATTAGCCACATTTGGAATCCCAATTATCCGCATGTGGCTAGTGGCTTTTTAGTGTCCCCCTCCCCTTTTATAGGGGGCACTTGTAAATTATGGTTTTAGTGCCCAAGAAAAAACACCAAAAAAAACTACAAAAATACAAAATCCCCCCCCAAAAAAAACAATAAAGGGCCTTGGGAAATGTTTGGAGTGTCCCCCAGATCGGGGGGCACGATTTAATGTTTGTTTATTGTTTACTCCAAAAGAGTTGTGGCTAGTGGCTAATGTCTTGGATAATACTGCTCTCTATCAATGCTATTTGTGGGACCTTGCTGTGTGCAAATTGGCTGCTGTAATTGCCTACATAACAAGTGACTGCATTTCAAAAATAATTCATTGGCTGTGAATTGGACGTTGAGGATTTGAAAGACGCAATATAAATGCAAGTTCTTTCTTTCTTTAAAACACCAGAGACCAGTACTGAATTCAAGAGGGGTGGGGGGGAAACTCCTGCAAAGCAGCCAACAACACCAGCTGCCTGAATGGATCTGGCAAATGACACTGTCATGTGTTGTAAAAACTAGACATTAAAACTTGTTAAATTTGTGAGGATTACTCCATCAGATTCTTTTGAAAATACAAATCAAGGAGAATGATTGAGAGTGTCCAAAATGCCCTGTACAAGTGGTGGAATGACCTTTAACCTGCCCGAGGTTTCTTGCCTACATGATCGCGGTGAAGAATAACCTCGACCATCGAGTGACGTTCTCTGCTGGTGGTCATGAGGTTTGCCTCAGGTCTTTGAGTCATACAAAATAAACTGACTACACGTCTGAAAATTCTGAGCATGGGTGATGTGTTCGCTTAAGGTACTCAATGGCACTTTACCAACTTCTTCATTCAAACCAGATTCACAAAACAAACTTTGGCATAAACTCTGGGTATGTCCTAAGGACTGCCTAATCCCAATATATGGTTGGTAGTTTACAAACTCGGTGACCAAATTTTAAAGTTACCAACATAAAAGTAACATGCTGAAAGAGATGTAAATAGTGAGTACTTCACCACTGTCTTGTGGAGGTTCTAACTGAGGAATGCTGAAGGCCTGTACAAGCTCAACTTCCAATAGGGTTATGGACAATGGAATAAAAATGGGTGATTCTTTTGTACATGAACAGAACTTCAAGTAGATGCTGGAGATATTCCAGGATGCCGCAAAATGGTAGAAGCATTCTTAGAATGGTAGAAGCTTCCCAGCACAAGTAGGCCATTTGTGTACTGTGTACGCTTTTGTGCTAAAGGAATCCAAAACTAATTCTACTGCCACACTCTCCCCAAAGCATTGTATCTTCATCTGCTTCAAATATTTATGCACTGAAGAGAATTTTCCATGTGACGGATTCTTTTCTATATCTCTTCACACGTTACTAAAGATTAAGCCTCAGGACAAAATCTTAAATGAGACCGTACACATCTAACTAATCAACCACCACTGCCCTGATTGATTTGCCGTTACCAGCTCCTCTTGCATCACCCCAAAGCTGGCCCTGCCAGAGGACAACATGGACGAGGCAGACCCAGACAAGATGGGATGGCAACATTAAAGTGCTCCTTCACAGCATGGACCTTACTGTCGATGAGGCACAAGGAGAGCCCGGAGCCGTGACAGTTGGAAGAAGCTGGTACTGGCAATGTCCTCTTATCGCTGATGGTCTCTCACAGGTCGGGGTCCAGGGGCCGCCGCTCGCTGCTACTTTTATGGCCCCGGCCTGCCACTGATGGTCTCTCACAGGTCGGGGCCACCACACGTGGTGGCGTACCACTTCAAGGTACAGCGCGAGCTGGTGCAGGAGGGCGACGGCAGCGAAGAGGGCCATCATCAAGGTCCAGGTCGGTGATTGGAGCGTAGGCAGGTACAGCAGGAGCGGTGAGGTCGGGTCGAAGGAGCAGCGAGAGAATGTAGAGGGATGTGATCGGGACCTAGGAGAGGCGTGAGTTCAGGGCCAGAAGAAGCGAGGGCCCAGGGGCAGCACAGGCCAGCCCACACTGCGATATGTGTACGCTCTAAGCCCATGCAGCAGAGCTGGTCTCCAGTTGTCTTGGGTATTCCTTGCCACTCTGCCAAGCCCATGTGGTAGCTGGTATGCAATGGCCACCACACATTAAAAAAATCCACGCACAGGCATCTTCCACCCTTCAGGATGTAGTTCAGGATCTGGAATATTAGGTCCTTCATTGAAACACCTGTGAACTCATCCCTTTTTGGCATGGAAGCAAGTCATCCTTGTTTCGAGGGACTGCCTATGATGATGACTTATCGATAAGCCCCTAGATGACAACATGATGTTATGGGCCACAATATTGGATGCCTTACATGAACTAGTCAATATATTCACTACCAGTGTAGACTCTGGTCAAAGAATTACCCTTTCAGTATCCAGACTATCATTTGGAAAGCCCTTGGATTTGGATGTAATATTTAACTTGTCAACAGTGGCAGAAGACTGTGTGCTATATAGCTGTGGAATCCTTGCCAGGTTGTCCAAGAAATATGGCTTGGATAATAGGGATTCACCAGTGACCTTTGCATCACCTGAGAAATGTGTACAGAAACCTGCATGTTCAGAAAAAGGAGGCACCTTTCAACTTCCAGCTAATAGGTTCTCCTCCCTTGATTAAAAACACAGGAGCTGATGATTGTGTCCAGCGAGGCAAAAGACCGATCTCTGGCTGTCCTCTTACCTTCAATATCTATTGAATTGGGTCCATGTCAATCTTCCATTTGTGAAGGTGGGTCAGGATATGACTAAATGCTGCAGCTACGTGTTGAACCAAGTGTGTCACTTCATGGTTCAGGCATCAGCAAGTCAGTTGGATTACATCCTGCAGAAGAATTAAGAGTGACACCCTTCCTGTTTGTTGACTTATCAGACCACTGTTGTGCCGTTTCCCAGATATACACTGCTGTCCTGTACTCTGAACCGCCCCAATAACAGGCAGTTAAACTGTTCCTATGTCCATTTGTGCTGAGTCCATAGCAGCTGGGGTTGGCCATCCCTCCGTGTTAGGAATATGTGTGTTGTTGTTCGCTGTGGGGGAGGTTGATGCACAGCCATCTGTCAAACGTCAAGCTTTTGCAACATTTGCTTGTTGAAATGGTCCAATGATAGTATTCATAAGCAGACTGTGGTCCTCAAGATCTGAACTCCGCCTCTCTCATTTTAACTTTGCAGAACCAGCACAGCCTGGAAATAACAATCAACCCTGATTGTGGTAACTCACTGGATTTCACGGAGGATTTCTACTTGGTCTTCTGTTTCTCATAAAATGGATAATATCAGACGCTAACCTATGTCTATATATAGGGTAAAAGAACAAATCAAATTAATTTACAATTAAACAATTTGCAACAGCAAAATCATTTAGGCAAACTATGTGGGAGTGTGGGGCACATCTCCACTGAGAAGCTTGGAAAGAAGTTTGGAGAGTTTTGCTCAGAGACAGTGTTTTTGGAATGGTTTCTGGAAAAGTGTTTCTTGGGTTTAAATTTGGAACTTTTATACAGAACTTTGCTGCCTATTTATTTTTATTTTTTTTCTGGAATACTTTGAGTACTCTCTCGCTCTCACACAGAAATAAGAGAAATGCAGATATATATAATCAGTTAGAATAAATTACAATTAGAAAAAAATTAAACAATACCAAGTCTAACATTGTCATGTCATATGTAACATACCGAACAACCACACGAATAAAGTAACTTACACCGTTTTGTCAAAATTACCTCAAAAAACGATGAAAAGTTTATGTTTTACCCAGCCTTAAATGTTTGATAGGGAAAAGAATTCCGATTACTTTTACTGTTTCTAACAATGGTTTCCCTGAGGGTTTCCACCTTCAGTAATTCCTCATCAATCCACAGGAACGGTGGATGGGGCAAATCGTGCAAACAGCATGTCTGTAAATAGCCAGTGAGAATTCTGGGAGTTACAGCATGTCACCTGTGTTGAGTCTCTAAAGTGGACAGCGCCAACACTAGAAATCTTCACAACCTCAATTCTCAGGTTTCACAGAGGGATAAGGGCCTCCAATGGAAAATGCTGGAGGTATTTCAAACACAGCTTCCCATCACCTGCCCTAATCTCGCCTTCTTTGGCTTGGCGTCCAATTTTTTCGTGCCTCTGTGAAGCACCTTGGAATGTTTTTCTACAATAAAGGCTATGTAGAAATGAAAGTTGTGCTAATATTGTGCCTTGCTCTTGTTTTTCATAATATTCGGTAGCAACTGGTGATGCAAGTCCTTGGCGATACCCAGCAAAGCCAAGTGAAATGGGGCAAGCTGTGGTATCCTGTTTGGGTGAGAAACATTTGAGTCATTCATTGTGCCTGTCAGCAATAATGGATTGGAAATGGCATTTTGCACAATGCTTAAAGACTTTGGCAGTGGTGTGGACATTTCATTGCAACCTTCACGGGTACTTGGTACTTTTAATGCAAGCAGCATAACATATTTGTGTGGGCCAAATGTCCACTGATGCATTAACGCTCAATAACACTGCTGAGGGAACACTCAATGTGCTGAGTGTTTAAATTTAAACGATTGCATCAAGCTTCCTTTGTTTTCATTTCTACTCACTGCCTTTTTGTTACTTATTCTCTTTATGGCTGTCTTAGAGAGCATATGATTAGGCCGATAGTGTGGCCAAGTGGTTAATTTGAAAGCACTATCTGCACTGAGTCTGTAAATATGTCAGCACCAATGTTTTTTCTTGTGTTGTGAACCGAAAAGGGCAGCAATTTGTCCAAATTGTTATTTTTTGAAGTGTGTTGGCCAGTATTAATCAGTACCAATGTCTCGAATCCTAAGGAGGACCAGGTTGTCCTTTGGGAGTCTCATCGCCGAGAGCATGCAGAAATCAAGCGCAGGCAGCGGAAAGAGCATGCGGCAAACCAGTCTCACCCTCCCTTTCCCTCAACGACTATCTGTCCCACCTGTGACAGGGACTGTGGTTCTCGTATTGGACTGTTCAGCCACCTAAGAACTCATTTTAAGAGTGGAAGCAAGTCTTCCTCAATTCCGAGGGGACTGCCTATGATGATGACACTGGCAATTGTCAACACCCGGAGTTCCAAACTAGAAACCTGAAAAGAGAGAAACAAGTGAACTGGTAAATTAACTTGGATGGACATTAGCTTGGATGATGTGGAATCCGTATGGGTGGAGCTACAGAATACCAAAGGGCAGAAAACGCTAGTGGGAGTTGTGTACAGACCACCAAACATTAGTAGTGAGGTTGGGGACAGCATCAAACAAGAAATTAGGATGTGTGCAATAAAGGTACAGCAGTTATCATGGGCGACTTTAATCTACATATTAATTGGGCTAACCAAACTGGTAGCAATGCGGTGGAGGAGGATTTCCTAGAGTATATTAGGGATGGTTTTCTAGACCAATATATCGAGGAACCAACTAGAGGGCTGGCCATCCTAGACTGGGTGATGTGTAATGAGAAAGGACTAATTCGCAATTTTGTTATGCGACACCCCTTGGGAAAGAGTGATCATAATATGGTAGAATTCTTTATTAAAATGGAGAGTGACACAGTTAATTCAGAGACTAGGGTCCTGAACTTGGGGAAAGGTAACTTTGATGGTATGAGACGTGAATTGGCTAGAATAGACTGGCGAATGATACTTAAGGGGTTGACGGTGGATAGGCAATGGCAAACATTTAAAGATCACATGGATGAACTTCAACAATTGTACATCCCTGTCTGGAATAAAAATAAAACGGGGAAGGTGGCTCAACCGTGGCTAACAAGGGAAATTAAGGATAGTGTTAAATCCAAGGAAGAGGCATATAAATAGGCCAGAAAAAGCAGCAAACCTGAGGACAGGGAGAATTTTATAATTTAGCAGAGGAGGACAAAGGTTTTAATTAGGAGGGGGAAAATAGAGTACGAGAGGAAGCTTGCTGGGAACATAATAACAGATTGCAAAAGCTTCTATAGATATGTGAAGAGAAAAAGATTAGTGAAGACAAACTTTGGTCCCTTGCAGTCAGATTCAGGTGAATTTATAATGGGGAACAAAGAAATGGCGGACCAGTTGAACAAAGACTTTGGTTCTGTCTTCACGAAGGAAGACACAAATAACCTTCTGGAAATACTAGGGGACCGAGGGTCTAGTAAGAAGGAGTAACTGAAGGAAATCCTTATTAGGTGGGAAATTGCATTAGGGAAATTGATGGGATTGATAGTCTGCATCCCAGAGTACTTAAGGAAGTGGCCCTAGAAATAGTGGATGCATTGGTGATCATTTTCCAACAGTCTATCGACTCTGGATCAGTTCCTATGGACTGGAGGGTAGCTAATGTAACAACACTTTTTAAGAAAGGAGGGAGAGAGAAAACATGTCATTATAGACCGGTTAGCCTGACATCAGTAGTGGGGAAAATGTTGGAATCAATTATTAAAGATGAAATAGCAGCACATTTGGAAAGCGATGACAGGATCGGTCCACGTCAACATGGATTTATGAAAGGGAAATCATGCTTGACAAATCTTCTAGAATTTTTAGAGGATGTAACTCGTAGAGTGGACAAGGGAGAACCAGTGGTGTGATGTATTTGGACTTTCAAAAAGTTTTTGACAAAGTCCCACACAAGAGATTGGTATGCAAAATTAAAGCACATGATATTGGGGGTAATGTACTGATGTGGATAGAGAACTGGTTGGCAGACAGGAAGCAGAGAGTCGGGATAAACGGGTCCTTTTCAGAATGGCAGGCAGTGACTAGTGGAGTGCCGCAGGGCTCAGTGCAGGGACCCCAGCTATTTACAACATACATTAATGATTTAGATGAAGGAATTGAGTGTAATATCTCCAAGTTTGCAGATGACACTAAGCTGGGTGGTGGTGTGAGCTGTGAGGAGGACGCTAAGAGAATGCAGGGTGACTTGGACAGGTTAGGTGAGTGGGCAAACGCATGGCAGATGCAGTATAATGTGGATAAATGTGAGGTTATCCACTTTGGTGTCCAAAGCACAAAGGCAGAATATTATCTGAATGGCGGCAGATTAGGAAAAGGGGAGATGCAACGAGACCTGGGTGTCATGGTACATCAGTCATTGAAAGTTGCCATTCAGGTACAGCAGGCAGTGAAGAAGGCAAATGGTATGTTGACCTTCATTGCTAGGGGATTTGAGTATAGGATCAGTGAGGTCTTACTGCAGTTGTACAGGGCCTTAGTGAGGCCTCACCTGGAATATTTTGTTCAGTTTTGGTCTCCTAATCTGAGGAAGGACGTTCTTGCTATTGAGGGAGTGCAGCGAAGGTTCACCAGACTGATTCCCGGGATGGCTGGACTGACATATGAGGAGAGACTGGATCGACTGGGCCTGTATTCATTGGAGTTTAGAAGGATGAGAGGGGATCTCATCGAAACATCTAAGATTCTGAGAGGACTGGACAGGTTAGATGCGGTAAGAATGTTCCAGATGTTGGAGAAGTCCAGAACCAGGGGACATAGTCTAAGGATAATGGTTAAGCCATTTGGGACTGAGATGAGGAGAAACTTCTTCACTCAGAGTTGTTAACCTGTGGAATTCCCTACCGCAGAAAGTTGTTGATGCCAGTTCATTGGATATATTCAAGAGGGAGTTAGATATGGCCATTACAGCTAAAGGGATCAAGAGGTATGGAGAGAAAGCTGGAAAGTGGTACTGAGGTGAATGATCAGCCATGATCTTATTGAATGGTGGTGCAGGCTCGAAGGGCCGAATGGCCTACTCCTGCACCTATTTTCTATGTTTCTATGATCTTATCGAAATGTGTAAGATTATGAGGGAGCTTGACAAGGTGGATGCAGAGAGGATGTTTTCACTAATAGGGAAGACTAGAACTCGAGGGCATAATCTTAGAATAAGGGGCCGCCCATTTAAAACTGAGATGAGAAATTTCTTCTCTCAGAGGGTTGTGGATCTGTGTAATTTGCTGCCTCAGGGAGCTTTAGAAGCTGGGACATTGAATAAATTTAAGACAGAAATAGACAGTTTCTTAAACGATAAGGGAATAAGCAGTTATGGAGAGCGGGCAGGGAAGTGGACCTGAGTCCATGATCGGATCAGCCATGCTCGTATTAAATGGCAGAGCAGGCTCAAGGGCCGTATGGCCTACTCCTGCTCCTGGCTCATATCGGCAGTCCCTCGTATTGAGGATGACTTACTTCCACGCCAAAAAGGGATGAGTTCACAGGTGTTTCAATGAAGGACCTAATATTCCAGATCCAGGACTACATCCTGAAAGGTGGAAGATAGCTGTGTGTGGATTTTTTTAACGTGTGGTGGCCGTTGCACACCAGCCATCACACGGGCTTGACAGAGCTAGGTCTTGGTCCAATGGCAAGGGTTATCAAAGATAACTGGAGACCTGCTTTGCTACACGGACCTAGTGCGCACACATATCGCAGTGTGGGCTGGCCCGTGCTGCCCCTCGGCCCTCACCTCTACTGGGCCCTGAAATCAACTGGGAAATGCAATACTAAGAGAAACCAATCTTTCAGCAGGAAAATAAACCAGTGTTAATGCATTGGGTCTGAGATATACAGGACTAGGAGAACTGACCACCTGTAGAGATGGCACCAGTGACATCTCTAATATCACATGCTCAAATGTGGTTGCACAATGAACCAATCAAACTAAAGTAAAATAACCAAATTTATGTGGCGCTTGACCGCGAATATAGGGAATAGCGTAAGATGTCACGCGGGATAGGCTACGGAAGTGATGGACTGTTAAATGTATAAATATGAAATTCGCTAACATCTCGGTGGAGTCGGATCTGAGAGCGGTCTCAGAAGGTTCTCCTCAGGCCTGTAAATAAAGACCGTTTTGAACCTCCAATTGAAGTCTGTCATCTCCACTAGTCGGGGCATCGACTTTGTATTTCACTTAGTCCGTCCAGAGGGGTATCAAGGCTAAGCGTCGACCTTGTATTTCACTAGGTCCACTCAGCTTACATCATAAGGAAAGAAAGACTTGGATTTATATCACGCCTTTCATGACCACCGGATGTCTCAAAGCACTTTACAGCCAATGAAGTAGTTTTGGAGTGTAGTCACTGTTGTAACGTAGGAAAGGAGGCAGCCAATTTGCGCACAGCAAGCTTCCACAAACAACAACGTGATAACAAAAAACAGATTATCTGGTCATTATGTTGATTGAGGGATAAATATTACCCAGGACATCAGGGCTAACTCCCCTGCTCTTCTTCGAAATAGTGCCATGGGATCTTTTACGTCCACTTGAGAGAGCAGACGAGGCCTCAGTTTAACGTCTCATCCGAAAGACAGCACCTCCGACAGTGCAGTGAGTCTCAGCCTAGATTTGTTTGTGTTCATGTCCCAAGTCCCTGGAGTGGGACTTGAACCCACAACCTTCTGATTCAGAAGGCTGAAAATAAAAAATCCTCAGTGTGCTGCCCACTGAGCCACAGCTGACACTGTAAACTAGGTACAACTCCTTTATGGTGTAAGGAGGATGCTAAAGAAGAATATGGTTCTATTCCGTGCACTAAAAGGCAAAATTACATTATCCGCACCTAAAAACACCATAAAAATACACTGATGACTTAGTTGCCAACTACACTGCCCAGTATGGTACTGAGCCATACAGACCAGGAGGTCCGAGTTTTGATCCCCGAGTTCATTTCAGGTGGGACAGCAGTGGGAACAGTACAACTGACCTCTCTGGGTGCATGTGAAATCAGGCGGATCACTTTCCAGTACCTCCTGACACTTCAAAGGGCCAATTTTACCGAATAAAAAATAATGGCGCTCACTCACCTGGACTCCCGTTTTCTTTTGGTCCCTCGCGCTGAAAATAAAAATCCTACATTTTCTTCCAGCATGCCTTCTGGCGCCGACGCTCCCTGAGTCGATCTCGCAGGGCGTGGCTTCCAGTGTGCGCCTGAAACGTACAGCGCAAAAAAAACCCCCCAAAAATAATCTGCACACGCGCAATACAAAGTATTAAAAAAATAGCACGTTTGGGGACGTGTGAGGCACCATTGAGAATCCATTGGTGGCAGAGGTGGATTCTCAGGCAGGAAATACAACTTCGATCACGAGATGGTTGCAGTGGAAGGGTGCAGAGAAGGTGAAAGGGCCAGGGACGGAAAAGGGAAGCTGTAAGGGCGAAGAAATTTCTCGTGGAAGAAATTGAGCCCCTGGTGGACTTAATTTAAAGTAGATGGAAAGGTCTTGAAAACATGGGGAGCTTCGGTAAAAACAAACTTAAACCCTCTGTACTCGCAAAGGTTTGGGACCAGGTCGCAGTCGAGTTTAATGGAATGTCCATGACCCCGAGAACCCGGTGCGCAGCTGAAAAAGAAGTTGCAGGATCTCGGACAAGCAGTGACTGTAAGTAATAAGTTATATTTACCTTTATTTGGGTTTTTAAATATATGTATATTTATGCACTGCAATAACATCTGTAAATGTGATCCGTGTGTGTGTGTGTGTGTGTGTGTGCTCCGAAGGACCCTCTCTTAAAGAGTTCAATTTTCATCTTTGCAGAAGGTTTTACAGATCAACCAAGAATGTTCACAAACTGGAAGAAGTTCGCCAAGTAGGCTGCAACTAACAGCTGTGGAGCAGAGGATAGCGTCAATGATTAAATATCACAGGAGAAGACCGACCATCAATGCGGAAGCAGGTCCCAGTTTTCCAATTGAGGGTAAGCCCTGCAAATGGCACAGTCTGGGTTGGCTAAATGTTCGGTCCTGCGTGTACTGCCTACGCTTCTCCTTCCTCAATGCTGCTAACCAAGCATCTATCTTTCATTTCGCAGAGGTTGAGCATCAGGAGGAGCCAGAAGGTGCACCTGAAGTTGAAGGAGAGAATGTTCAGGAAACCACCACCCCAGATATTCCAAATCAGGAGAATGATGGGCAGCAAGAAGGCATCGACGACGAGATGGTTACCCTGGATTTGGAGAAGATGAACCCCTCGAGGATTCCAAGCCCTTTAATGAGTGAATCAAGCGAGAGGACATTTCTAGGTGTGATGTCTGAGACTGTGGGTTCCAGTGTGTCGCAGCAAACCACACCTGTGAGACGTCAAAGGAGGGCGGACTGTAGACCTGATGCAGAAACACAGGATTCAGAGAATGTTATGTATGCAATAACTGTTAGACTGAGTACTGTTTAACCCCAAGAGGTATGACCTTGGCTCTGCTTTATTAAGGCCCAAAGTGCATATATACAAAATGACTGGCCTTTTATACTTGGGCTGCACACACGTGCGTGCAGCCCAATGGCCTCCAACAGTGATGCTAGTGATCCCAAAAGTACATACATGACAGAGAACATAGGACCTCATGTGGGGATAAGTGGGGAGAACATCCAGCAATCGCGATAGCTCCTGGAAGCCTTTGGTGGGGTGAGTGCAGAGTTGGGGGGACTGTCATTACAGGTGGAAAGACTTTCGGGACAGATGAACGAGGTAGTAGCGGCAATAGGGGGGCTCACCCAGGCTGTCATTGATGTGAGGAACGCTTTCTGTTCTGCACCAAAATCAAGGATTGATCCTGAGACTGAGGATGATAACGAAGAGGAACCCGGGCCTTCCACAATGACACATTTTGGCTCTGTCCCTGTTGTAACCCAGCAGCAAGAAACGCCACGTCGGAAAAAAAAAACAGACTACACCTGGGGGTACGGGGGGGACAAGGAAGCAGAAGTCTGCAACTGCGGGCATGCGCAGGGGTAGCGGCATCTACTGGGGCAGGATAGGCGCACAGCGCTAAGGAGGAGGACAGATGGGTTGTTTGTTTTTGGGTTGGTTTGGTTGATTGTTCTTTTGAAAGTTTGTCACGGTTTTGAATAAAGTTTTTAAAGTTATGAAGGTTGAAAGATAAGTCATGTTAAGCTAATTACCACTGTGCTGTACAAATGTTTAATAAACATATTTATTTTGGACTTTTAACCTGACTCCTGCACTTCATTTATTAATACTGCACTAATAAATGTTATAGGATAAAGGAACAGACTGTAAAATGGCCTCACCCCTTGCGATCTATTAGTTTAAATGATACAGGGGCAGGTTCAAGTACTAAGGTGTTCATGGATCCTGCCTTGTTCTGAGTCACTGATACATGCAACGGAGGACCATGGTGCATGTATCAGTGACCCTCACCAGTCTGGACCCATGAACAACTTAGGACAGGAACATAATTTAATATCCCTACGAATATATTATTGTATATTATTGTCCACCTAATCACTCCAACACTCCATTAAAACATAAAAGATTTGTGGTGGGATTATTTAATATATATAATGTAATGTCCAGTCTTTATTAGAAATCACTGCTGCTTTCCTATGAGCCTAGAGTGCCCTGCACTGTCTTCTGTGTGTAGACCTTCGGCCTGGGATAGCAGCGGCTGCAGTCGATGGAGTGGAGAATCAGGAGAAGGTTTTACTTGATAGTTAAAGAAGACTCCGATTTGCCTGCTGCTTTTTATACCTGGTGGATGTAAAAGACTTCCCTCGCACTTTTTGGAAGATTTTGGACAGTGAGAACATCGCTGGAAAAAGGTGAAGATTTTTTTCTTTTGCCAGCTTACATTTATCATCGCAGGAGCAGCATTATTGATAAGTTTACATTTATTTTTATTTGTATACTTGCATACAGGTCATGTTCGCTTTTTAAATTCCCTAAAAGTTTATTTATGAGAGACAGGGAGTCCCTTCGGCCGGGGATAGGAGCGGGCCAGCTCGTATTTTCTAAATGCAGGTAAGGGTTTTTCCTACGGTGCTTCTAGGGTCTGTGTGCCGGTTTGAAAAATTTTGTTGGTGGGAAAAGTTTGCCTTATGCCCAGAAATGGCACGCAACCTTCTTTTACAGGTACACCAGCGCCAAACATTCTGCCGTGCATAGTAGACGCCGGTGCCCCGATATTGGGGAATCTTTCAACTGAGCTTCAACGCCAAAAAACATCACTGGGCAAAATTGGGGCCAAAGTACATGAGCAGATTGATAGCAAAGTCCCTTACGACTAAATACCCTGCCTCACTGTCTAGGCTTACTTGGGTATGGTACTGGTGAGTTACTGGCACCTGTTGAACTGAACCCTAGCATTAAACATTTCTTTTTGCAGAGAAGCACATCAAATGGAAAACATTTGGGTGGGGATAAGGGGGAATGGGAAGAAAGAATGATCCCACCAGGATGCCATAATTCAAAAACCAGAACCATTAGATGCGACTAACAATATCTGAGGCTAATCAATTTTGTGTTCCAAATATATTTAATGGCCCTGTAGAGAAAGCACAGCACGACTGATGCTTGTAAGTTTTCTTGTGCTAAAAACAAATGGACATTCTTGCACTCATACTCAGCATCAAATGAGATGCAGTTAAATTCCTGGGTCAAATATAATTTCCTGTATTCTGACCCAGCAACGTGCTTTAATTCCAGCCTCATAAACACCAATGTGACTTCCATTTCATCACACTGTTGTGATCTCTAATTGACAACAATTAATGACTGCCAGCTTGCTCCTGAAAACTCTGCTAAGTAGACTGTTAATAAGTTGGCTGCTGAGGAAAATATGTTCTCACATCTGCTGCTGTTTAACCTCTTGTAATGCGGTTTTGAGTCATTTTCTTACTTTTCATTTAACTTAACACAATATACAATTGGTTGTGCGATGACATCACACCATTCTGCTCATTCTGATTTCAGCTGTTCACAACCAAGATGCTGTATTTAACCCCAAGATGAGCATCTGAACACATATCCACACCATCACCAAGATCGCCTACTTCCACCTCCGTAACATCGCCTGACTCTGCTCCTGCCTCAGCTCATCTACTTCTAAAACCCACATCCATGCCTTTATTACCTCTTGACTTGACTGTTCCAATGCTCTCCTGGCCAGCTTCCCATCTTTCACCCTCCATAAACTTGACCTCATCCAAAACTCTGCTGCCTGTATCCTAACTCGCATCAAGTTCTGTTCACCCATCATACCTGTGCACGCTGACCTACATTGCCTCCTGTTCCGGCAACACCTCAATTTTAAAATTCTCATCCTTGTTTTCAAATCCACCATGGCCTCGCCTCTCCCTATCTCTGTAAATTCCTCCAACCCTATATCCCTCCAAGATCTCTGCGCTCCTCCAATTCTGGACTCTTGCGCATCCCCAATTTTAATTGCTCCACATGCCTAGGCCCTCAGCTCTGAAATTCCCTCCCTAAATCTCTCTCCTCCTTTAAGATGTTCCTTAAAACCTACCTCACTGACCAAGTTTTGATCATCTGCCCGAATAACTTACGTGGCTCGTTGTCAAATTTTGTTTGATAACATTGCTCTGAAGGGCCTTGAGACATTTTATACATTAAAGGTGCTATATAAATGCAAGTTGGTGTTGTTTATTAACCTGGTAAGCTGTCTTCTAGTGAAAGGCATCCCTTTAAAGATATTTAGAAGGGTATTCTCAAGACAATGCAGTGGGTGGACAAAGTTTTCCTCATTTCTTTAAATGGATCTATTAGATTTTGAAAAGCAAACTAAATTATAATCCTGGAACAATCAGGCCTGCTTTAATATTTCTTGCACCAACACAATGTTTTTCCCACAACACAGTTGGCATCAGACTTTTGCCAGCCCATGATTTAATAGATTTGATCTTATAGTTGTGTCTCTACAGCCACACCTCTCCTAATGCCTCCATTTTTGAGCTCGGTGTCAACCTTCGCTGATTAGTGCAGGGTATGTTTGCCTACATTAAAGGCATTGTATAAATGCAAGTTGTTAAGAGAGTGTTAGTGGGATGAAGGCACAAAGCTTGAAATAATGAAATGGAAAGAAAACATAAATAAATGAGAGCAATCCAAATGATTCAACTTCTTTGTTACTAAAAATGCAATGAAAATGTAAACACTAGTGGATCTCCTGTGCCATTGCTCAGTAAGATGGATGATTTATTGTTTAATGCTAAGTAACATGTCTGCTACTGCAGCCCTCTGCTTGAGATTGGGGAAATTTTTCTTACTTGTTTCTTATTCGTTCACGGGATGTGGCAAGGCCAGCATTTATTGCCCATCCCTAATTGCCCTTGAGAAGGTGGTGGTGAGCCGTCTTCTTGAACCGCTGCAGTTCGTGTGGTGAAGGTGCTCCCACAGTGCTGTTAGGGAGGGAGTTCCTGGATTTTGACCCAGTGACGATAAAGGAATGGTGATATACTTCCAAGTCAGGATGGTGTGTGACTTGGAGAGGAAATTGCAGGTGATGGCATTCCCATGTGCCTGCTGCCCTTGTTCTTTTAGGCGGTAGAGGTTGTGGGTTTGGGAGGTGCTGCCGAAGAAGCCTTGGTGAGTTGCTGCAGTGCATCTTGTAGATGGTGCACACTATGGCCGCGGTGCGCCGGTGGTGGAGGGAGTGAATGTTTAAGGTGGAGGATGGGGAGCCAATCAAGCAGACTGCTTTGGCCTGGATGGTGTCAAGCTTCTTGAGTGTTGTTGGAACTACATTCATCCAGGCAAGTGGAGAATATTCCATCACACTCCTGACTTGTGCCTTGTAGATAGTGGATAGGCTTTGGGGTGTCAGGTGAGCCACTCGCCGCAGAACCAACCTCTGACCTGCTCTGTTGACACAGTATTTATGTGGCTGGTCCAGTTAAGTTTCTGTTCAATGATGACCCCCAGAATGTTGATGGTGAGGGATTCAGCGATGGTAATGCCGTTGAATGTCATGGGGCGGTGGTTAGACTCTCGCTTGTTGGAGATAGTCATTGCCTGGCACTTGTGTGGCACTTATCAGCCCAACCCTGAATGTTGTCCAGGTTTTGTCTTGCTGCATGCGGGCATGGACTGCTCCATTATCTGAGGAATTGCGAATGGCACTGAACATAGTCCAGTCATCAGTAAACATCTCCACTTCTGACCAAACGATTGAGGGAAGGTCATTGATGAAGCAGCTAGAAGATGGGTGGGCCTAGGACACTGCCCTGAGGAACTCCTGCAGCGATGTCCTGGGGCTGTGATGATTGACCTCCAACCACCACAACCATCTTCCTTTGTGCTAGGTATGACTCCGGGAGTAGAGAGTTTTCCCTGATTCCCACTGACTTTGGTTTTACTAGGGCTCCTTGATGCCACGCTCGGTCAAATGCTGCCTTGATGTCAAGGGCAGTCACTCTCACCTCACCTCTTATGTCCATGTCTGGACCAAGGCTGCAATGAGGTCTGGAGCCGAGTGGTCCAGGCGGAACCCAAACTGGGCATTGGTGAGCAGGTTTGGTGAGTATGTGGCACTTGATAGCACTGTTGACGACACCTTCCGTCACTTTGCTGACGATTGAGAGTAGACTGATGAGGCAGTAATTGGCCGGTTTGTATTTGTCCTGCTTTTTGTGGACAGGACATACCTGGGCAGATTTCCACATTGTCAGATAGATGCCAGACTTGTAGCTGTACTGGAACAGTTTGGCTAGAGGCACAAGTCTTCAGCACATAGCCAGTGCGTTCAGCCGTTTCTTGATATCACGTGGAATGAATCGAATTGGCTGAAGACTGGTTTCTGTGATGGTGGGGACCTCAGGGGGAGGCCGACATGGATCATCTACTCGGCACTTCTAGCTGAAGATGGTTGCAAATGCTTCAGCCTTGTCTTTTGCACTCACGTGCTGGGCTCCACCATCATTGAGGATGGGAATATTCATGGAGCCTCCTCCTCTTGTTAGTTGTTTAATAGTCCACCACCATTCATGACTGGATGTAACAGGACTGTCGAGCTTTGATCTGAGCCGTTGATTGTGGGATCGCTTAGCTCTGTCTATGGCATGCTGCTTCTGCTGTTTAGCATGCATGTAGTCCTGTGTTGCAGCTTCCCCAGGTTGGCACCTCATTTTTAGGTACGCCTGGTGCTGCTCCTGGCATGCTCTTCTGCACTCCTCATTGAACCAGGGTTGGTCCCCTGGCTTGATGGTAATGGTGGAGTGAGAGATATGCTGGGACATGAGGTTACAGATTGTGATGGAATACAATTCTGCTACTGCTGATGGCCCTCAGTACATCATAGATGCCCAGTTTGGAGCTGCAAGATCTGTTCTATATCTCTCCCATTTAGCACTGTGGTAGTGCCACACAACACGATGGAGGATGTCCTCAGTGTGAAAATGGAACTTTGTCTTCAGAATGGCTGTGCGGTGGTCACTGCTACCAATGCTGTCATGGACAGATGCACTTGTGACAGGTAGATTGGTGAGGACGAGGTCAAGTAGGTTTTTCCCTCGTGTTGGCTCTCTCGCCACCTGCTGCAGGCGCAGTCTGGCAGCTATGTTCTTCAGGACTCGGCCAGTAGTGGTGCTACCCAGAGTACATCTTTGCCCTTGCTACTCTTGGTGCTTCTTCCAAATGGTGTTCAACATGGATGAGAGTGATTCATTAGCTGAGGGAGGGCAGTAGGTGGTAATCAGCAGGTTTCCTTGCCCATGCTTGACTTGAAGCCATGAGACTTCATGGAGTCCAGTCAGTGTTGGGGACTGCCAGGGCCTCTCCCTCCCGACTATATACCATGGTGCCGCCACTCCTGGTGGGTCTGTCCTGCTGGTGGGACAGGACATACCCAGGGATGGTGATGGAGGAGTCTGGGACATTGGCTGTAAAGTATGATTCTATGAGTATGACTATGTCAGGCTGTTGCTTGACCAGTCTGTGGGACAGCTTTCCTAATTTTGGCACAAGTCCCCAGATGTTGGTGAGGAGGACTTTGCAGGGGCGACTGGGCTGGGTGCGCCGTTGTCGTGTCCGTAGCCGGTGCCGAGGTCGATGCCGGGTGGTCCGTCCAGTTTTATTCTTCAAATTGTTTCTAGTAGTGGTTTTGTTACAACTGAGTGGCTTGCTAGGTCATTTCAGAGGCCAGTTAAGAGTCAACCACATTACTGTGGGTTTGGAGTCACATATAGGCCAGACCAGGTAAGAACAGCAGATTTCCTTCCCTAAGGAACATTAGTGAACCAGATGGGGTTTTACGACAATCGGATAATTTCATGGTCACCATCACTGATACTAACTTTTTATTAGAGATTTATTTAATTAACTAAATTTTAATTCCCCAGCTGGTGGGATTTGAACTCATGTCTCCGGATCATTTGTCCAGGTCTCTGGATCACTGGTCCAGTAACATCACTACTATGCTGCCGTTCCCCCACGATATACTACTGAGTATTTTAATTTTAAATATATGCATTGATTGCTTCACTGCAGGTGAAACCGTTTCAACAAATTCCTACCTGCTGCCACAAGTTCCCCTCCCTCCCCTCTCCATGACCGAACACCGAGCCCCAACCTTGAGAGCCTCAAGGTCCAATGATCTCATTCGCACTCCCAAATGTTGCGTCCGCAGCCTTTGCCTAGAACTGGATTAAGATTTCCCAAGGAAGTTTTCAGCACTTCCATTGTTTTAAAACTATGGGATTTTTCAGCTCTTGGCAACAACCAGAAGCGGGCCTTTTGGGAGTGCGAGCAGGGGGCAGGGGTTCTGGGTCTCGGGTTGTGCGGGGGAGGGATGGTGTGAGGGGGGGGCCGAGGTTGGTTGGTCATGACAGGGAGCATCCAGTAGTTTGGTGTTGTGGGGGTAGGGTAGGATGGTGAGGGAGGGATAGAATGACAGGTAGCATCTGATCAGGGGCCTGGACAGGAGAGAAGGAAACTGCAGTTATGAGAGGTGGCAGTAGACGGCAGGTCCAATTGTAGCTGCTGCAAGCCAGGTGGTGCAGTGGACGACAGTGCCCCAGCAGTGCCCCTCTGGGAGATGCAACAGGTAAGCAGGCAACAGCTTCTTGAAGAACTCAACTAAAAGTAAGTAAAATGACTATCGATATACAGCAAAGGGAGCTCTGCAGCCCTCTGGTCAGAAGTGATTTTAGTGACTTCAGAGTTCTGACCTTAATTATGTGCTCCAGCTTCCTCCGGCCTTTTCCCATGTACATTCCACTCGCTTCTTCTATTGTTGGATCCACTTTACACCCACCTTTTGTCTTTTTTAATGAATGTTCATAGTCTTGACGGATTAATCCAGCATTTTCACTTCTTCTCAGCTATATGTAAATCTGTTAATTGCAAATAAAACTCATCACTTGCCTTTACAGGCAACAGTCAATATAATTTCTATAATCTGTACTTGTTTTCATCCTGTTTCGTTCTGCCCTAAAAGGGAGTGTCGACTTTATCAGTTGAAATGAAACTCAGAATGGCAACAAGTATTCTTGGTTTGTCTTTTCATTAAAGTTATTTTTATTCCACTAAACTGCAAATGTTGCATTCTGTCTGAGCCAAAAGCATGACTTAAATGGGAATTAACCAGACTGTTATGCCACTACACGCAGTATGTAAATGACTTGCTATTGCAATCCAATCTTCATTTCTACCACAATTATTCAACACAGCACAAAAATATTCCTGAAGAATTCTTTCCCTACCCTTCTTTACAAATACTACACTGTACTAACTGCTTAAATCGCTCAAAGACCTCCCAAACCCGCAACCTCTACCACCTTGAAGGACAAGGGCAGCAGGCGCATGGGAACACCACCACCTCCACATTCCCCTGCAAGTCACACACCATCCTGACTTGGAAGTATATCATCGTTCCTTCATCATCACTGGGTCAAAATCCTGGAACTCTCTCCCCAACAGCATTGTGGGAATACCTTCACCACACGGACTGCAGCGGTTCAAGAAGGTGATTCACCCCCACCTTCTCAAAGGCAATTAGGGATGAGTAGTACTTGCTGGCCTTGCCAGCGACGCCCACATCTCGTGAATGAATAAAAACAATGAAGATCACCACTCACTTCATAAGCAAATAATAAAAATACATGTATTCAGTCGCGCACCCATTTAATTTGTAAATAATAAATGAATAAGCTTTCATTCCCAAATTGGGACTGAAAGCACGTTAAATACCAACAGCTCCCTCAGAACAAGGGAGGCATTGCCAAAGCTAGTTATATGTTTTAACTGTGCAGCTGCTGAAATTCGTGCTGTGTGCCAATTTATTTTCCTCAAATTCATGCTATATGTAAATGTATTTTCCGTGCTGCAGGATGTCTTTGGGTAGGGCTGGAGGAACAAAATCCCCTTTTCTGAATCAAATGACAGAGTCCCTAGTGATTTGCAAGGCTAGTCACGGATCTGCACTATTCCGAGGATGCCTGCCATTTCTTTTACTTTCCCCTGGGGCTGTCAGCTAGTATTCCGCTTTGAAACAATTCTGATAAACCTCCCACAATGATGGGGTAGGGTTTCCTGAGCTCACAGATAAGAGCTTACAGTCCTTGCTGAGTTGTTTGATAGAGTACTAACCATGAGGTTTTACAGAACAAGATGTCACTTTGAAGGTGCTAATATTTTCCAGTACCTCCAGATACACCACCTTCTTTTTAATGAAAAGGTCGTGGCCCACACTATTAGATCTTGGACTACACAGGAGGATTTCCTGTCTTTCAATACCGTGGAGGAGAAACCAACCTCTACTTTATTCCAGTCTTACTTCAACAAGGCTGGTGACCAATCATTTAAAGAATGATGGCAATTAGACCTGAACGCTGACATTATAGAATCATAGAAGTTTACAGCACAGAAGGAGGCCATTTCGGCCCGCGTGCAAAGAGCTATCCAGCCTAATCCCACTTTCCAGCTCTAGGTCCATAACCCTGCAGGTTATAGCACTTCATGTGCACATCCAAGTACTTTTTAAATGTGGTGAGGGTTTCTGCCTCTACAACCCTTTCAGGCAGTGAGTTCCAGACCCCCACAACCCTCTGCATGAAGAAATTCCCCCTCAAATCCCCTCTAAACCTTCTACTAATTACTTTAAATTTATGCCCCCTGATTGTTGACCCCTCTGCTAAGGGAAATAGGCCCTATCCATTATATCTAGACCCCTCATAATTTTATACACCTCAATGAGGTCTCCCCTCAGTCTCCTCTGTTCCAAGAACAAACCCAGCCTATCCAATCTGTCCTCATAGCTAAGATTCTCCACTCCCGGCAACATCCTCGTAAATCTCCTCTGTACCCTCTCCAGTGCAAAGGGAAATTATTTAGCTCCAACTTTATGACAGCAGTAACCAATATTCTGCAGTGCTTTCATCATACTGCCGCAGTTATGTAGGAAAGAAAGACTTGGATTTATATAGTGCCTTTCATGACCACCAGACGTTTCAAAGCGCTTTACAGCCAAAGAAGTATTTTTGGAGTGTAGTCACTAATGTGGGAAATATCTCTTCATTCCCAAATGCACTCGACAAAGTCTGTAGCCAGATTGGGAAAATCGAACATATTTTCTGTTCATGCTCGATGATTCACTTTTCCTGAACAACAAGTCTTAAGAAAATTGCTGCCATAACTGGAATCGTAGGAGGTAACCTTGTGACATTGATTGGGAAAATAATCGGGAGGTAGGAGACAGAGTGCAGGGATAAAGAGTACGTACTCTGATTGACGGGATGTGACAAATGCTGTTCCCTAGGGATCTGTACTGGGGCCTCGGATTTTCACCATTTAAATCAACGACTCGGAACTATGGAGGAGCAAAAGGATTTGGGTGTCCATGTATACAAATCACTAAAAGCTAGTGCACAGGTACAAAATGCAATCGGGAAGGCTAATGGAATCACAGAAACTTTCAGCATAGAAGGAGACCTTCGGCCCATCGTGCCTGTGCTGTCTCTTTGAACGAGCAGGCTTGCTGAGTCCCACATCCCTGCTTTTTGTCCATAAGCCTGTAACTTCCTCATCCTCAAGTATCTGTGCAACTCCCTTTTTAAATTATTTGTGGAATCATGTTCCACCATCTTTTCAGGTAGAGCCTTCCCGATCCCGACAACTCTGAGTGATTAACATTCTCCTCATCTCATGTCTAGATCTTTTGCCAATGATTTTAAATCTATGGCCTCTGGTTATTGGCCCACTTGCCAGGGGAATAGCATTTCTCGATCTACTCTATCAAGACCCCTCATCATCTTGAAAACCTCTATTAGGTCATCTCTCAACCCTTTACATCTTTCATGAAGTGTGGTGCTCGGAATGGTCCACAATACTCCAGCTGAGGCCTAACATGTGATTTATAAAGTTGCAGCATGATCTCTCTGCTATTCTATGCCTCTATTTATAAACCCAAGTAATCCATCCACTTTTTTAACCACCTTATCAACCTGCCCTGCTGCCTTTAGGATTTGTGTATATGGACACCAAGGTCTCTCTGTTCATCTGCATGTTTCAAAATTGGGCCATTTCTCGCATACTGTTTTTCCATACTAGAAAAAAAAGACTTGCATTTATATAGTGCCTTTCACCACCTCAGGTTGTCCCAAATCACTTTATAGCCAATGAAGTACTTTTGAAGTGCAGTCACTGTTGTCAGAAACGCAGCAGCGAATTTGCGCACAGCAAGCTCCCACAAAAAGCAATGTGATAATGACCAGATAATCTGTTTTAGTGATGTTGATTGAGCGATAAATATTGGCTAGGACACCGAGATAACTTCCTGCTCGTCTCTGATAGTGTCATGCGATCTTTAATGTCGCTTTGTCTTGCTTTCTCCACCAGTGCTGACTCTCCGACCTGGGAGGAAAAGAAAACTAAGTGTGACGTCACAGCAAGAGGTTCGGGGATGTCGGAGCAGCCTATAAAGGCCAGTTGGTGCAGCTGCAGCAGGGAGAGAAGGCAAAAAAGTAGAAAGAAATCGAAAGGTGACATCACAGCCAAGGGGGTAAGTGATTGGCTGGTGATTGGTGAGTAGGTTTTTCTTTTTCTTTTCTTTATCAGTAAGCAACCTTTAGCATTATTCTTGCCAAATTAAGTTAATCTAGGGGTTAAGTCATGGCAAGAGAGTTCAGACACATGTTAGGCTCCTCCTGTACTATGTGGGAAGTCAGGGACGCTTCCAGTGTCCCTGACGACTACATATACGGGAAGTGTATCCGGCTGCAGCTTCTGACAGGCCGCATTGCGGCACTGGAGCTGCGGGTGGATTCACTCTGGAGCATCCACGATGCTGAGAATGACGTGAATAGCACGTTTAGTGAGTTGGTCTTACCGCAGGTAAAGGGTACACAGCCAGATAGGGGATGGGTGACCAACAGGAAGAGCAGTGGAAGGAAGGTAGTGCAGAGGTCCCCTGCGGTCATCCCCCTGCAAAACAGATACACTGCTTTGGGTACTGTTGAGGGGGATGACGTATCAGGGGAGGACAGCAGCAGCCAAGTCCATGGCATCGTGGGTGGCTCTGCTGCACAGGGCAGGAAAAAGAGTGGGAGAGCTATAGTGATAGGGGATTCGATTGTAAGGGGTATAGATAGAGGTTTCTGCGTCCGCAACCGACATTCCAGGATGGTATGTTGCCTCCCTGGTGCAAGGGTCAAGGATGTCTCGGAGCGGGTGCAGGACATTTTGAAGGGGGAGGGTAAACAGCCAGTTTCGTGGTGCATATAGGTACCAGCGATATCGTTAAAAAACGGGATGAGGTCCTACAAGATGAATTTAGGGAGCTAGGAGCTAAATTAAAAAGTAGGACCTCAAAAGTAGTAATCTCAGGATTGCTACCAGTGCTAGTCAGAGTAGGAATCGCAGGATAGCTCAGATGAATACGTGGCTTGAGGAGTGGTGCAGAAGGGAGGGATTCAAATTCCTGGGACATTGGAACCGGTTCTGGGGAGGTGGGACCAATACAAACCGGACAGTCTGCACCTGAGCAGGACCGGAACCAATGTCCTAGGGGGAGTGTTTGCTAGTGCTGTTGGGGAGGGGTTAAACTAATATGGCAGGGGGATGGGAACCTATGCAGGGAGACAGAGGGAAGTAAAATGGAGGCAGAAGCAAAAGATAGAAAGAAGAAAAGTAAAAGTGAAGGGCAAAGAATCCCAAGGCAAAAATCAAAAAGGGCCACATTACAGCAAAATCCTAAAGGGGCAAAGGGTGTTAAAAAGACAAGCCTGAAGGCTCTGTGCCTCAATGCGAGGAATATTCGGAATAAGGTGGACGAATTAACTGCGCAGATAGCAGTTAATGGATAGGATGTAATTGGCATCACGGAGACATGGCTCCAGGGTGATCAAGGCTGGGAACTCAACATCCAGGTGTATTCAACATTTAGGAAGGATAGACAGAAAGGAAAAGGAGGTGGGGTGGTGTTGCTGGTTAAAGAGTAAATTAATGCAATAGTAAGGAAGGACATTAGCTTGGATGATGTGGAATCTGTATGGGTGGAGCTACGGAATACCAAAGAGCAGAAAACGCTAGTGGGAGTTGTGTACAGACCATCAAACAGTAGTAACGAGGATGGGGACAGCATCAAAGAAGAAATTAGGGATGCGTGCAATAATGTTACAGCAGTTATCATGGGCGACTTTAATCTACATATTGAGTGGGCTAACCAAAGTGGTAGCAATGCGGTGGAGGAGGATTTTCTGAAGTGTATTAGGGAAGGTTTTCTGGACCAATATGTCGAGGAACCAACTAGCGGGCAGGCCATCTTAGACTGGGTGATGTGTAATGAGAAAGGACTAATTAGCAATCTTGTTGTGCAAGGCCCCTTGGGGAAGAGTGTCCATAATATGGTAGAATTCTTTATTAAGATGGAGAGTGACACAGTTAATTCAGAGACTAGGGTTCTGAACTTGGGGAAAGGTAACTTCGATGATATGAGACGTGAATTGGCTAGAATAGACTGGCGAGTGATACTTAAAGGGTTGACGGTGGATCGGCAATGGCAAACATTTAAAGATCACATGGATGAACTTCAACAATTGTACATCCCTGTCTGGAGTAAAAATAAAACGGTGAAGGTGACTCAACCGTGGCTAATAAGGGAAATTAAAGATAGTGTTAAATTCAAGGAAGAGGCATATACATTGGCCAGAAAAAGCAGCAAACCTGAGGACTGGGAGAATTTTGTAGTACAGCAGAGGAGGACAAAGGGTTTAATTAGGAGGGGGAAAATAGAGTATGAGAGGAAGTTTGCTGGGAACATAAAAACTGACTGCAAAAGCTTCAATAGATGTGTGAAGAGAAAAAGATTAGTGAAAACAAACTTAGGTCCCTTGTAGTCAGATTCAGGTGAATTTATAATGGGGAACAAAGAAATGGCAGACCAGTTAAACAAATACTTTGGTTCTGTTTTCACGAAGGAAGACACAAATAACCTTCCGGAAATACTACGGGACCAAGGGTCTAGTGAGAAGGAGGAACTGAAGGATATCCTTATAAAGCAGGAAATTGTGTTAGGGAAATTGATGGGATTGAAGGCCGATAAATCCCCGGGGCCTGATAGTCTGCATCCCAGAGTACTTAAGGAAGTGGCCATAGAAATAGTGGATGCATTGGTGATCTTTTTCCAACAGTCTGTCGATTGTGGATCAGTTCCTATGGACTGGAGGGTAGCTAATGTAACACCACTGTTTAAAAAAGTAGGGAGAGAGAAAACAGGTAATTATAGACTGGTTAGCCTGACATCACTAGTGGGGAAAATGTTGGAATCAATTATTAAAGATGAAATAGCAGCGCATTTGGAAAGCAGTGACAGGATCGGTCCAAGTCAGCATGGATTTATGAAAGGGAAATCATGCTTGACAAATCTTCTGGAATTTTTGAGGGACAAGGGAGAACCAGTGGATGTGGTGCATTTGGACTTTAAAAAGGCTTTTGACAAGGTTCCACACAAAAGAGATTGGTGTGCAAAATCAAAGCACATGGTATTGGGGGTAATGTACTGGATAGTGAACTGGTTGGCAGACAGGAAGCAGAGAATCGGGATAAACGGGTCCTTTTCAGAATGGGAGGCAGTCACTAGTGGAGTACCGCAAGACTCAGTGCTGGGACCCCAGCTCTTTACAGTATACATTAATGATTTCGATGAAGGAATTGAGCGTAATATCTTCAAATTTGCAGACGACACCAAGCTGGGTGGCGGTGTGAGCTGTGAGGAGGATGCTAAAAGGCTGCAGGGTGACTTGGACAGATTAGTGAGTGGGCAAATGCATGGCAGATGCAGTATAATGTGGATAAACGTGAGGTTATCCACTTTGGGGGCAAAAACACGAAGGCAGAATATTATCTGAATGGCGGCAGATTAGGAAAGGGGGAGGTGCAACGAGACCTGGATGTCATGGTTCATCAGTCATTGAAAGTTGGCATACAGGTACAGCAGGCAGTGAAGGCAGCAAATGGTATGTTGGCCTTCATAGCTAGGGGATTTGAGTATAGGAGCAGGGAGGTCTTACTGCAGTTGTACAGTGTCTTGGTGAGGCCTCACCTGGAATATTGAATTCAGTTTTGGTCTCCTAATCTGAGGAAGGACGTTCTTACTATTGAGGGAGTGCAGCGAAGGTTCACCAGGCCGATTCCCGGAATGGCGGGACTCACATATGAAGAGAGACTGGATCAACTGAGCCTTTATACACTGGAGTTTAGAAGGATGAGAGGGGATCTCAAAGAAACTTACAAGATACTGACGGGACTGAACAGGTTAGATGCGGGAAGCATGTTCCCGATGATGGGGAAGTCCAGAACCAGGGGACAGTCTTAGGATAAGGGGTAGGATATTTAGGACTGAGATGAGGAGAAACTTCTTCACTCAGAGAGTTGTTAACCTGTGGAATTCCCTACCTCAGAGAGGTGTTGGTGCCTGTTCATTGGATATATTCAAGAGGGAATTAGATGTGGCCCTTGCGGCTAAAGGGATCAAGGGGTATGGAGAGAAAGCAGGAAAGGGGTACTGAGGGAATGATCAGCCATGATCTTATTGAATGGTGGTGCAGGCTCGAAGGGCCAAATGGTCTACTCCTGCACCTATTTTCTATGTCTACCTGAGAGAGTAGAGGGGGCCTCGGTTTAACGTCTCATCTGAAAGAGCGTACCTCCGACAGTGCAGCACTCTCTCAGTACTGCAGTGGAGTGTCAGCCTAGATTTTTGTGTTCAAATCTTGAAGCCACAACCTTCTGACTCAGGCGTGAATGCTACCAACTGTGCCACAGCTCACACTTCCTCTCACTTCACACTTCTCTGCATTGAACTCCTTCTGTCATGCTTCTGCCCATTTCACCATCCTGTCTGTGTCATCCTGAAGTCTACAACTATTCTCATCACTAGCAACTACTTTGCCAAGTTTCGTATCATCTGCAACCTTTATAATACTGCTCCCTGCACCCGAGTCTAGGTCGTTTATAACAATTAAATAGTGTAATGGACCCTTGGGGAACAGCACTGCAAACCACCTTCCAATCTGACAAAACATCCACCACCTCCCTTTGCTTCCTGTCACTGAGCCAATTCCGTATCCATTCCGCCACTTTCCCCTTAATTCCATGCGCTTCCATCTTCTTAACAAGTTTCTTTGTCGAATGCCTTCCGAAAGTCCATTTATACATCTACAGCACTACCTTGATCAACTTTCTCTGTTACCTCATCAAAGAATTCAATCAAGTTAGTCAGACACAATTTGCCTTTAACAAATCCATGCTGGCTCTCCTTGATTAACCCATGCCTTTCCAAATGAAAGTTTATTTTGTTCCTCATACTGCTTTCCAGTAACTTCCCCACCAACGAAGTTAGGCTGACTGACAAGCAGTTTACTGGTTTATCCCTCTCCCCTTTCTTGAATATTAGCAACGCTCTGGTCCTCCTTCACCACTCCTGTATCCAATGAGGATTAAAAGATTGAATGTTGTCCTATATCACAAAAAGGAGAAGATGTACAGAGCCTTGGTCAGAGCCGTTCTGGAGTCGTACTGTTCTGGGCACCAAATCTCAGGAAGGATAAACTGGCCCCGGAGGGAGGACAGTGCAGATTCACCAGAATTATACCGGGGCATAAAGGGTTAAATTATGAGGACAGGTTGCATAAACTTGGTTTGTATTCCCTCGAGTTTAGAAGGTTGAGGGGTGATCGAATTCAGATGTTTAAAAATCAAAAAGGGATTTGATAGGGTAGATAAAGAGAAACAATATTCTCTGGTGGGGTAACTGAAAACAAGGGGGCATGACCTTAAAATTAGAGCTAGGTTATTTAGGAATGAAATAAAGAAGCATATTTCACACAGAGGATGGTGGAGATCTGGAAACCCCCCCCCCCCACCCCCCCCAAACGGCTGTGGATTGCTGAGGGTCAATTGAGATTTTCAAGACTTGAGATCGATAGATTTTTGTTAAGAGTACCAAGGGATAAGGAGCAAAGGTGAATAAATGGAGCTGAGCTATAGATCAGCCATGATCTGACTGAATGGCGGAACAGGCTCGAGGGGTGAATGTTCATAGTTGATTCTATTGCATGCACTCTTTTAGGGCCTACCAGCAGGGCTATTTCTGGATCCTGCCACACGTGGCCATATTGTCTTGGCATTTTTAGTTTTTTTTTTAAATTTGGCCCAATATTTTTTCCTCATCCTGACAGTTCTCTCTTCAATTCCTGAAGGTACTGATTCCTTATAGTTCCACAGGTGACAGGAGCTCTCTGACCACTCTTCACATCTGAGTAAGGACAGTGACTTTCGGCAAACTATTTACCATCCTGCCCTCACCTGATACCCCATATACACACCCACTTCCTGTAGGGCTGCTGGAGTCATAACTCAGGCAGATTTCCTCCTACCTGGCCCAGAGGTACTGAGGCCATTTGTCATGATTCAGTTGAGATCAGCAAACCTCAGCGCAAAGTAGATTGAACCTGGGAGCTTCCCAGCCTGTATGCCGTTGTACATCAACTACATGGCTCTGGATGGAATAAGGACCCGACAGTAATAGCCAATTCCCAAACAATCATACATCCCCTGTCTCTCTGAAGGGACAAATTCCCAGAATACTGCAAGTGAAACGTGCATAGATCTTTATCTTTAGCCTTTTCAGACCTCCCAAACAAGTCTGAAAAGTGGGGCTGAGGAGTTGAGAGGTTCTTATAATAGGAAGTTGTATCTTTGCAAATGGTCTCCATCAATGTTCCCTGTAAGTTGTGTTTTGTTCTGCACGGTCTGTTTCTTTTAATGCACAGTCCCTTTAGATTTCAGTGATCGCGTGGTATTTACAATGTAAAAGCTGATGAGTGGCCTGTACAGGACTTTGAGATTAATGCGCAGCCGTGCACCTTAGGTCTTCATTGGTCTCCATCACCCCTAAATGTGGAATGTTTTGCTGGCAAGGGAGGGAAGTGATATCTGAACAAAAATTGTGTTATTTGCGTTCATCAAGGATAAAGAATGTTGGTCAGGATTGGAACACTTCTATCTTGGGCAGCCAATTTCTGCATCAACCAGGTCATGCACCGCATGGTTAAGTGTTGAGTAAAGTTCCTTCTATTGTCCCCTAACAATGAGGCTTAGCTCCAATATCGGTAGTGTGCCTCTTGCTGCCCCACAGTGACCTTTTTACATTCCCACACTAGCTATTTTATGGCCTGAGTGTGATTGCCAATTTAATGTGAAATTAGGGTAGTTTGGTGCTATAGACCAATGCCAACTAGGAACTGGATAAATATGAACAAAGGAATATAGGGCATAAGAACAGGCCATGCAGCCCCTCGAGTCTGTTCTGCAATTCAATTAGAGCATGGTTGATCTGCATCTTAACTCCATTTACTTGCCGATTCCATAATCCCTTACCTAACAAAATTCTATCAATCTCAGTTTTGACATTTTCAATTGACTCCCAGCCTCAACAGCTTTGTGGGGGAGAGAGTTCCCGATTTTACTACCCTTTGTGTGGGAAAGTGCTTCCTGACATCACCCCTGAGCGGCCTAGCTCTAATTTTAAGATGATGTCCCCTTGTTCTGGACTCCCCCATGGAAATAGTTTGTATCCACCCGATCAAGTTCTTTACATGTCTTAAACATCTCAATTACATCACCTGATTATCTTCTACATTCAAGGGAATGCAAGCCTCGTCTATGCAACTTTGCAAAATATTGACTAATTGTATGTAGCATCCTTCCTGCTAGTACAAAGAGACTTTCATCCTCTCAGTCGAGGTTGGCTTTGAACCTAGGTCTCAGAGTGTCTATCTCATTGGATCTCCCTGTCCCCCATTTGGGGCAATTTTTATTTCCCAGCAAACACTCTGGTTCAGACTTTGGCCAAGTCGAAGTCGAGTAGTCACCTTGGCTTTTTTGGTCTCTTCAACTATATTTGATTGGTCAGATATATAGAGGGGACCTCTTTTTGTTTCCATTTTATTCCAAAGTTGCAGATTCTGCATTAAGAGCACTACAGCCAAGTAACGCTCAAAATTAGATTCCAAATTGCTATAATTATGATTTGAAGGTCTGGGAACTTAAATACAAAATAATATACTTTTAAATTATTCCAGTCTGTTGCATTATTAGGTATCTACTGTCTGTGTAAACCCAGTGCTGGACGAGGACCTGCAACAAGTGAGATCTTTGCCTAAAAACTGGCATGACAACAGTGACTACACTTCAAAAGTACCTCTTTGGCTGTAAAGCGTTTTGAGACGTCCGGTGGTCATGAAAGGCGCTATAGAAATCCAAATCTTTCTTTTCTACTGCTTCCAGCTGTTTCAATCTGTTCACTTGCACAGTTGGCCTTCATTGTTTCTCTCCACTCGCTGACTCAGATCCTAAGTGTGATTTCCCCTGGTACCAAAATCCTTAACAATAGCAACCGATAACAATTAAGCATGTCAGCTGCCAAGGAACCTTAAAACCTATAGGTAGAAAAGGGTCCCAGATTCCCCTAGCCATCAGTGGGACCCAGTCTTTCCCATAGAATAGTACAAAACAGGAGGAGGCCTGTTGGCCCATTGAGTAGGCATCGGCTCTTTCGAAGAACAATCCAGATAATCCCACTTCCCTGCTCTTTCCTCATATCCCTGTCAATTTTTTTCCTTCAAGTATTTATCCAATTCCCTTTTGAAGGCTACTATTGAATCTGTAGTCACCACACTATCAAGCAGTGTATTGCAAATCCTAACCACTTGCATGAAAAAGATTTTCCTCATGTTGGGCTCAAGTTTCGGCCTAAGTTGCTCCTATTTTTTGGAGCAACTAGTTTAGAATGGAGCATCTTAGAAATTGCAATTCTTGGCATTTAGTTTGCTCCAGTGTAGTGAGTTAGAATAGTTCCATTTTAGAACAGATTTTTTTCAAAAGGGGGCGTGTCCAGCCACTTACGCCTGTTTTGCAAGTTTAGGCAACGAAAACTTACTCCAAACTAACTTAGAATGGAGTAAGTGTAGATTTATGTACGCTCAGAAAAACCTTGCCTACACTTAGAAATCAGGCGTAGGGAACGAGAGATTGGGGGACGGGGACACGTTTACAAACATTAAACACTTCACTTTTACAAATAAAGAGCCATCATCAATAATAAATGATAAATAAATCAATAAATCAACCAATAAATCTATCAAAAAAAATAATTAAAATCAATAAATAAAAAATTACGTTTATACTCAGCGAATGCAGCACCGGGAGCCCTCCAACAGTGTGCTGGGATGCCGCCCCCCCCCACCAGTATCACTCTCTCTGTCAGTGTCTCTCTGTGTTTCTGACAGCGAGGGAGGGGGGAGGAAGAGGGAGGGGGGAAGAGGGAGGGAGGGGTGGGGGAAGAGGGAGGGAGGAGTGGGGGGAAGAGGTAGGGAGGAGTGGGGGGAAGAGGGAGGGAGGAGTGGGGGGAAGAGGGAGGGAGGAGTGGGGGGAAGAGGGAGGGAGGAGTGGGGGGAAGAGGGAGGGAGGAGTGGGGGGAAGAGGGAGGGAGGAGTGGGGGGAAGAGGGAGGGAGGAGTGGGGGGAAGAGGGAGGGAGGAGTGGGGGAAGAGGGAGGGAGTGTTAATTCCTGAGTTCTTTTACTTCAATCTGGTTCAGTAAAATTACTGAGTCGAATACCTCTTGTGCTTTGAACAAAGCAGTCTTTATTACCGGCCAGTAAGACCTATCAGACAGAAGATATACTCTCTGGATAGAGCGTACACACTCCCTACGGATAGGTGAAGTTACATCGTAAAGCGTTAACAGTTATACAGTTTTGAAATCAGATAACAAAATACAAATGGATTGACAGTCTAACTCAGCCACTCATTAGTCAATCTATATGAGATGTTCTTCTTGAAAGCTCAAGTATTGCCTCCAAATGTTTCAATCTAATGGTGTGACTATTTACTGAGACCTTGCAATTCTGCAGATGTATTTCATGTTACAATTATATATTATTGGCAGGATTAGTGACTTGAAACCTTGAGACAGACTGTTAGCTAAGCTGATGTTGCACTATTTGCAATCTGACATTCTCCCAGCTATTCTTCCATGGCTTATACATTTTCATATATCCCGTTTACTTTACTGTTCTTAATTCCATATATTCCGTTCAGATATCCACATCCCCCCTTTTATCATTCTATGATAACATTTAGGATCATTCTATGAGTATTGCATTGTTGAGTAGTTCTCTAGTTTGTTGGATCATAACCCGGGAACCCTTGACCACAAGAGGGTCTGCTAACCTTGTCATTGCTTTACAGCAGAGGTTAAGGCAACCAACAATCAAACAGCAGGTAATGTATTAGATAGGATCTCCAAGATCCACCCAGAAACCAATCAAACCTGCTAAGTTCTTTTGCTGGTGTGGATAACTTTTTCACCTCCCTCCTTATGTGATCGGCAAGGTGGGTTATGTTTTCTGAACTATCAGGAATGTAAGTGCAACATTCAGATCCTATCAGGGCACACGTTCCCCCTTTCTCAGCTAACAGGTAATCGAGGGCCATTCGGTTTTGTAATGCTACGGTCCTTATCGCTACCATTTCAGCTGTGATGCCCTCCAGAGCCTCAGCAGTGCGGTTAGCTACCTGTTCCAATATCGTTTCTTTGAATCCATCTAACAGTCTCAGTTAGGGTCAGGGGAACGGTGCGCAAAGGAATTCCCCCTTTGGAATGTATAGGGATATGTGAACACACCCAGCATCTAGTGAAGTGCCCTTTTTCCGCATAAACGTAAGACATATACAAAAAGGTGTTTACATGGAGCTCTCGCCTTTGTCTTCCTTCCCGTGCACCAAAACTGTCATATATCAACACTATTATGCAGACAGTAGCATACAGACACAGTCTCATCTTATAAATAGTCCCATTATTTAGCTGATAAAAAGAGTTCTGTTTTCACGTTTCCCTTCAGGTCTCCGTCAGTGTATTTGGCTGTCTGACAGGTAAGAGTTCAAACTGATCCTCCTTCAACTGCCTTGTTCAGCTATAGGGAGGAGGAGATCTGGAACAGAAACAGGAATTAGACTAACCAGCAAAATTTGTTTAAATGGTGATGAGCTTGCAGTGGTGCAGGTGAACCCAGGCACTTTTCCCCTCAACCTTGGCTGCAGTGGGGGTAGTGAGTGACACCTAAAAAGGCCCCTCCCATTGTGGCTCTAATCCCTTCCGAATCCATACTTCCCTGGTGCCACGAGGGACAATTCGGGTAAAACTGGGAGGTCGAGGTGAGCATCTTGAACCTGGTTGTGAACTAGTCGCAGAGCCTGAGTCAGAGAAAGAACATAGGTGGTCATCAGTCTAGCTGAGATCTCATATCTAGGAACAATTTCCCTCATTAACACCTTAACAACAGTCTGAGTCTTATTGTCCAGGTTAGGGTAGGCTTCAATCCATCTGCTAAACACATCTACTATTACTAACACATATCTGTAACACTGAACTTTTTGCAACTCAATGTAGTTCAACTAAAATGTCTCAAAGGGACCTTCGGGTAGGGGCGTTTTACCCCAATCACAGGGGACTCCCTTCCCTGGATTATGTTGCTGGCCAACCAGGCAACGACTACTGATGTTCTGGGTGAGCGCCTGGAGTTTAGGGTGCCACCAAGTAGCCAAAAGTGTATCTCTTGTTGCCCTTGCTCCACAATGAGTAGCAAAATGCAGACATTCTATAACCCATGAAGCCAACTCGTCAGACATGCAAGTCTGTTCCGCGGGAGTGGTCCAGAGTTTAGAAACATTGTCATAAGTACATGCATAATATTTCCACAACAGTTTATCTTTTTCAGGAGCGTCCCCCTGTGCTTTTATAACATCTTGGATGGTTGGCATTGGTTTTTCCGAGGCTAACTTATCCTTTGCAGGATTTTTAATCTGACTCATAATTTTGGGCACTACCATCTGTTGGTCACGAGAGGCCTGTTTGGCCTCTTGGTACAATGGCAATGCGTTTGGGGAACATGAGGGCTTGCAACAAATCAGATACTAACTGTTTATGAGATATCTCATTCCCCTGTGAGGTTAGGAATCCCCTATTTTTCCATAATTGTCCGAAATCATGCGCCACCCCAAAGGCATACCTAGAGTCGGTATAGATATTGACTTTGAGATCTTTGGCCAAGATACAGGCTTGGGTGAGGGCGAATAGTTCAGCTTGTTGAGCAGAATAGGCGGTTTCAAAGTGGCAGATTCCAAGACCTGATTCTCCTGGTTTACTATGGCGTATCCTGAGATTCGTGTATCTTCTGGATTAATAGAAGTACTTCCGTCAACATACATAAACAATCATGACTGGGTTCTTCCTCATCTTGGGGTGGCTCAGTAAGAAAACAGGCCGGATTAATTGCAGTATAGTGCCAAAAAGTCATTTTAGGATTGCCTGTGATTTCAGTGGGTTCTGTCGGATAGAGGGCCAGTCCACATTGCCCTGCACTGGGATCTCAATTAATGGGAGTATAACCCACTTGGGAGGGGTCCTCTGCCCACACATGAGGATCCACATAGTCAGGTATGTCCGAGCCAGTATGATGCCGTAGAGTTGTTAATACTTTCTCGGGGTCCCCATTAAATTGGACTGTTCGGCCATGTTTTACGATTTGCACATCCCGGCTGGTAGGGTCAGCCTCATCTATGGCCTTGTGTACCATAACTCCCAAATCTTTAGCATGGTGAGGGGCTAATACTTCACGAGCAATATGCGGTGCCATTGTTAGGGGCTGTTTCCACAGATTCTTATCCACTTCCACAAAATCTGCCTCTCTTTCCAGTCCAGTCACTCTAGCCCTAAATAGAATTCCCTTCACTTCCCCTTCGTGATCCTGATAAAAGTTCTGCAGGTCCTGATTCTTTCCACTGGGATCGTATGCTAGGGTCACGTGACAGGGTGCCTGCGGCAGGTCCAGAGACCACCACTGAGGGGTTCTAGTGGTATAATACTGCCGCTTAAGGGTTTCCTGTTTTACAATAATCCCGTTATCTCCACACTCCAAATGCAACTGGAATTTGCAAAGGAGGTCTCTAGCCATCAAGTTACAGTCCAGATTGGTTGTGATAACAACTCGATGTTCCACCGATTCTTCCTGGTAACCCATTTTAACCGGTTCTGACACTGGGAATGTCGAGATTTGTCCCAGGGATCCTGAAAGTTCCTGTGTTTCAGTAGAAGCAGGGAGTTTAAGCTTTGATTGTACAGAAGACATGAAGGCTCCCGTATCTATCAAAAAGGGTTGCCACTCATTCAGAATGGGTTCGTCGTCCGGGGAGGATCCCTGCACAATCAAGCTGCGTAGTCAATCGGGGGACAATTGACCAAAGGGGTTGTTCTGGGAGAAGTTAGTGTAAGATCCTCCTCTCCCCCCTTGCCCCCCTGTTCTTCCTCCTCTTCCTTTTCCATGCTGACGGTAGGGGCAATTTTTATTCCAATGTCCTTCCTGCCCACAATTAAAACAGTCAATTCCTCTTACCCAGTCCCGGCCTCTTCCCATACCATGCCGGGGACAATAGGGAGGTTTATTAGCAGGGCTCGGGCCGTTTGGTTGTTTAGTATAACCGTATCCTTGCTTATCCATCCAATCCTGTATGCAACACTGCGGTTCTATTGATCCTTCCTCCCGAGATGGCTCTTCCTTTCTAGTCACGTATTCAGTCTTGACCCGGGTTGGGGGCGCACCTCCCCCCTCCCCTTTCTTTTTCTGCCAATAATATTTAACTGCCCTTTCCATCTGTCCGGATAGCGTGAGCAATCAAATAGTTGTTTGAAGATCACAGACATCTATAGAGAGGTGGTCTGCAGCTTGTTGTGCATCAGGGTTTGGCATTGGTCTGACAGGGAATTGGTGTCGGGACTTTGGGATCTTGGAAATCATTTCCAGGCCGGAGGATGTTTCAGAGCTGTCTGACTGCTTGACAGTTCTGCGTCTCGATCGGCGGGGGTGTTTGCTATGTCTTTCACAACTTGGACTGGTAGGTTGACTAGAAGATTTACGGGACTGTTTGTGATGTTGAGATATAGTTCTGCCCTTTCGAGTGTGAGATCTGGTCCTTTCGGCTGTATTGCTTGTAAACTGGGGATCCGAATCGCTATCAGAGGATGAGGAGTCAGTTTGGGTTTGTTGCTTTGGTGATATGTGGTTGTTCCTAACTCTTTTTTACTGGAGTGTTAGGTGGAGGGTGTTGGGAAGAGGACTGGAGCAAGAGGCCAGGGGGTGCGGGAGGCGCCGTTGGGCGCTGAGTCAGTGGCCACTCATCAATTTCATCATCAGCCTCGGTTAACACAAAGCCAGCCATTTTAACTTGTAGTTGATCAATACCTTTCTCAGAGGTCCCAGAGGATCTCTTAGCAAGTTTCTCGTGCGCACATTCATTCTTTTTTTTTAAAGACGTCTACAGTTTTAACATGTGTTCCCTCTGTCAATGCAAGTCCTAATTTAATAGCATTGTTTGCCAACTCGATAGAAGTGATGCATCTTTTAATTTCTGACAATAATGTCGCCAGGTTGCAATTAAATTTTTTTATCCCCTTTTCCTCGTCCCCTTCTCCAAATTAATCCCTGTGCTTTTTTTTTTACCTCTACGCTTCTAGTGTCACTTAGAGGCCACTGGTCATCCCCTAATAATTTGTTCAGGGCTCCTGATAATTTTCTAAAGTCTTCAGCTCTTTCAGGGAATTCCTCACATAACTTTTGTAGCGGACTATCCGCATCCGTGGTTTTATCTAACTGATTTCCCATTTTCACACTGCCCCTCGTATTACTGTGTCGCTACGCGTTCGTGTCGTCGTGCAATTTAAACAAACTTACAAATAGACACAGACTTTACAGAACTAACACGGACTTTAACTAACTCCAAATCTAACACTTACCCGCATCACCGCACGGTCCGCGTCGCCGCACGATCTTAATACTAAACTACCACGTCGCCTCGCAGTTCACGTCGCCCCGCAATCCGCGTTGCCTCGCAGCTCACGTCGCCTCGCAATCCGCGTTGCCTCGCAGTTCACGTCGCCGCGCAATCCGCGTCGACCCGTGGCTCGCGTCGCCGCGCGAATTAAGATACTTTAACTTTACTTTAAACACTTACCCGCATCGCCGCACGGTCCGCATAGCCGCGCGATCTACAAAATAGACAAAGACTTCTAACACTTACCCGCATTACCCGCATCACCGCACGGTCCGCATAGCCGTGCGATCTTAATACTAAACTTAAAACTCTAAACACTTTAAGACTTACAGACTTACTGCCATTAGCACTGACTTTCGCGATTCGCGTTGCTGCGCCTCTGCGTCACTGCGCGTTTACGTCACTGCGCGTCTACGTCACTGCGCGTTGACGTCACTGCGCGTTCGCTTCACTGCGCGTTTACGTCGCTGCGCGTTCGCTTCGGCCCTTCTCTCGGCTGCGCGTTCGCGTCGGCCCTACCTTCCGAGTTGCTGCGGGGTTTTTTTTTTAAATTCAATCAGAGCCTAGACGGGCCAAGTGATATACAAGGTCGACGTCGTACCTGAGTTGAACACCTATCCTCTATTTAAATCCCCATTTTATTCCCTGTGAGCCTAATTTTCTAATTTTGATTTCTTATGAGCCTCAATTAATTTATTTTAGTCTCCAAATTTCCCTATCCTTTGACGTTACTGCGCAGTTTAAATTCAATCAGTCAATGAAAGCCCTAATTTAATGGAGTTTTTTTTCTGCCAATTGGACAGGAGTGATTTTATATTTTTCATAATTTAAAATCTCAGAACATTTTTTTTCTTTCAGCACCTATTTAGTACGTTACTTTTTTTTTATAACTAGAGAGAAGTCTGGCACGTAGGCTGTGGACTGCTTTTCGTTATCTCAATTGTTCCAGCCTCAAGGTCGTGTTATTTAATATAATTTTTTTTTAAAATCCTTTTGAATCCATCTCAGTTGTTTTGCTGTGCCTTCTCTGAATGTTTGTTTCAACAAGTTTTTCTTTTTTTTTTAAACCACCGGGACCATGTAATTTTTTCTCTTTTTAACAAATCTATCCTTTGGGCATTTCCTGGCTCCGCAACTTATCATCCGAATATACGTAATTCAATAAGGTTCACACTCTTAAACTTCCCACATACAGGACAACACTACGAAGGGTTAAAACAAACTTTCATTCTGTTTGAGATAAAACAAACCACAACTCCCCGGCTTTTTTTTTACAGTAAAAGTCACAGAAGCATTTCTCATTTAAACAGACATTCACAAGAGTCTCTTTTCTTTCCTATTAATTTTTTTTTGGATCCATGATTGATCATCTATCCCTATCTAGCTCTAACTATCTTTCCAAGTCGCCGCTTGGTTTGCATCATCGCACAATTTCCCTATCTCTATCCCTATTCTAAGTTTGAAAGGTATTCACCAGATTGTCCTGGATCTCGTTCAGACACTACCTGAGAACCAGCGAGTGGCTAAACTTTCCTCAGACTTTTGAAACCGGGGGAAACTGGAGCAGTATTGAAATCATACTCACTCCAGTGGCCATTTTCCCCTCGTCTCGTCCAAGGCTAGTCTGGCTCTTAATTCGCAAGTTTTCGGCAGTCGTCCGTTGAGATCCCACTTCTGACACCAAATGTTAATTCCTGAGTTCTTTTACTTCAATCTGGTTCAGTAAAATTACTGAGTCGAATACCTCTTGTGCTTTGAACAAAGCAGTCTTTATTACCGGCCAGTAAGACCTATCAGACAGAAGATATACTCTCTGGATAGAGCGTACACACTCCCTACGGATAGGTGAAGTTACATCGTAAAGCGTTAACAGTTATACAGTTTTGAAATCAGATAACAAAATACAAATGGATTGACAGTCTAACTCAGCCACTCATTAGTCAATCTATATGAGATGTTCTTCTTGAAAGCTCAAGTATTGCCTCCAAATGTTTCAATCTAATGGTGTGACTATTTACTGAGACCTTGCAATTCTGCAGATGTATTTCATGTTACAATTATTATATTATTGGGCAGGATTAGTGACTTGAAACCTTGAGACAGACTGTTAGCTAAGCTGATGTTGCACTATTTGCAATCTGACATTCTCCCAGCTATTCTTCCATGGCTTATACATTTTCATATATCCCGTTTACTTTACTGTTCTTTAATTCCATATATTCCGTTCAGATATCCACAGGAGGAGTGGGGGAAGAGGGAGGGAGGAGTGGGGGAAGAGGGAGGGAGG